>NW_016107443.1:2516237-2525528 GCF_001604975.1 Cebus imitator
AAAAAAAAAAAAAAAAAAAAAAAGCAATTTCAAAATAAGTATCCCAGATACCAAGGGCAAAACTATACATGCTTCTCTTGGTATCACATAGGAGGTCAAGCCATCAAGCCATCCCCTAAGATAGTCTGTGCAATTCATCCTCAAGCGCCCCCACAGCCTTTGGTCAGCAGAGCCCACACAGGAGACAGGAAAAAGGGTTTTGCTTTGTACTCACTCTTACAAAGTTGTCAGGGAACAAACCTCTCCTGCCGTTGATCTGTCCCTCCCACCAGCCTCCATCCTCCTTCCTGATGTTGGTGATGATTTCACCCACGCTGATTGTCAGCTCATCGTCGTGCTGGGCCTGGTAGTCAAACTCCACTATGGCCTCCACTGGAAGGAACAGGGAAAACAGAGTAATTTAGGTCAGATGTTGGAGAAGGCTGAGGCCCACTATCCCTTGAAGGCCAGTAAAGTCACATTAAAGGGACTTCCCCTCTACAAATATTCAAAATAACAGGGCCACACACAGTAACCCAATTTTGGTTAACCTGAAGCCTATAGCACAGAAACCACAAAGTGCTGGTCTGTGGTCTGGCATAGGCAGCGTGGCCTACAGGTCTTGGGGTCAGCAGGCGCTTCAGAGCGAAAGCCACATGATGACATCCAGCTAACAATATTTGCCCCACCCAGAGGGGGTCCAGCATTGTCTCCCTGAGCTCAGAGTACAGACAATAGATGTGAGTTTGACTTTTAGGTCTCCCATCCCCTGCCAATACTATATGATGCTAACCTCTCTGGGTCTCAGTTGTATAAAATGTCAAAGCTAATAACTGCCATCTGATATGGTCTGTGTCCCCACTCAAATCTCATCTTGAATTGTAGTTCCCATAATCCCCATATATTGTGAGAGGGACCCAGTAGGAGGTAACTGAATTATGATGGCAGTTATCCTCATGCTATTCTTGTGATAGTGAGTAAGTTCTCACAAGATCTGATGGTTTTATAAGAGGGCTTTTCCCTCTTTTGTTTGGCATTTCTCCTTCCTGCCGCCATGTGATGAAGGACGTGTTTGCTTTCTCTTCTGTCAAGATTGTTAAGTTAGGCCTCCCCAGCCATATTGAACTGAGTCAATGAAGCCTCTTTCCTTTATAAATTACCCAATCTTGGGTATGTCTTTATTAGTAGCATGCGAACGAACTAATACACCATCCTACAGAGGTAACACCCATCTTGCAGCGACAACACGTGTAAAGATGGCTGGTACAGAGGGCCTAGTTGGCCAACCCAATGTCTCAGACCACCTACATCAGAACCCCAACTGCCCTCCCAACAGATGAGCTCTTACACATCAATTCCATTATTACACTGTTTTCCTGATCTATGACAATCACTCATACTTGGCAACAGGCAAAGGCAACAGGTAAAAAAAGGTGGGTGTTCTCACTGACAAAGTGCCAATGCAAATTAGCAGCATTAATCAATCTAAAAATTAGTTAACTGATGCATGTATCAATTATACAATTCATTTAGACTGGGCGTCTCCTCATGACCACCTCAGTATGAACCAATTTCATAACCTTTTCCTTCTTTTTTTTTTAAAGACAGAGTGTCACTCTGTTGCCCAGGCTGGAGTGCAGTGGTGCAATCTCAGCTCACTGCAACCTCCGCCTCCCTGGTTCAAGCGATTCTCCTGTCTCAGCACTCCAAGTAGCTGGGATTACAGGTGTACACCACCACACCCTGCTAATGTTTGTATTTTTAGTAGAGATGGTGTTTCACCATGTTGGCCAGGCTGGTCTCGAACTCCTGACCTCAGGTGATCCACCTGCCTCAGCCTCCCAAAGTGCTGGGATTATAGGAATGAGCCACCACGCCAGTCCATCTTTTCCTTTTTTAATTTGCAGATCCATATGAATGAATGAATGAATGAATGGCAAATGAATGACTATAAGTATAACAAAAATTAGATGAAACCCCAAGTGGTGAATTAGCAATTCAGAAATTATGGTAAAATAATGGAAGAGGAAAAGTTAAATGAGCTCTGTAAAGCATTCATATACTAAAATTAACTCAAAATAGATTACAGACCTAAGTCTAAGAGCTAAAATTGTAAAACTTTTTATAAGAATGGATAGGAGAAAATCTTCATGACCTTAGGTTTGGCAAGTATTTCTTAAATAGGAAACAAAAAGCACAAATGAGTTAAAAAAACTTCAATACACTGAGACAGGTTTTCCAGGAAAAACACTGGTAGTGAGTGGAACGTGGGCTTTGTATATCCATTCAGGACAAATTCCCAAAGCACTTCCAGTTCCAAACATCCTATCTACCCAGGTTGGTGTGTTCCGTCTGTCCACTCACAACATCTGCTAAACCAGACAATTCATAAGCAACTCAGAGTGAAAATTCCTTTATCATTTTTTTTTTCCAAAGTTAGCTGGCTTACTTTACTGTCATAAATCTGCCCAGGATGAAGTTGAGTTGTGAACCATTCTCATCACTTATTAAAGAAAGGAGTGGAAGAACATGAACAAGGCAACCTTTGCAGATTTCTCTGTGTTCCTGACAAGTACGAAGGCACAAACACTCTGACTTTATTGTACCATGCTATGCTCACCACCCCAGCAGTTAAAATGAGCCATCATAACAATTGGAACCAGGTCAATTAAAACACAGCTTTCCTCAGATAGCCTAGATATTGATCTATTAAACCTTTGCTGGCTCTTGCCTGTAATCCCAACACATTGGCAGGCCAAAGTGGGGGAGTTATTTGAGGCCAGGAGTTCAAGACCAGTCTGGACAACATAGCAAGACCCCATCTCTACACAAAAAATTAAAAAATTAGCCAGCCATGGTGACACACATCTGTAGTCCCAGCAACTGGGGAGGCTAAGGCAGAAGGATGGCTTGAGCCCAGGAGTGTGAGGCTGAAGTGAGCCATGACTGCATCACTGCACCCCAGCCTAAGTAACAGAGTGAGACCCTGACTCAAAAACAAACAAAAAAAGCTTTGCTATAGGAACTGAGATTACAGTAATAACTGTTCATGTTCCAGATACTTTTTCCTACACTATCTCAACTCTCCCAACATTCTGATGCCCATCTTTCCAATTAGAGAGCTTGAAGCTCAGCAAATAAGTTATGTTTATTTTCTGACCTAGTGCTCTCCAGTGGGATGTGTTCACTTCACGCATCCACTGAGATGATGGGAAAAAACAATTAGAATGTCTGTTGATTTTAACTTTAAAAAAGTAGTGATTCAACTTCTCTATTGTTCCATTGACAGAAATGACACAGGCTCCTTGACCCAGTCCCCAGGACACACAGTCAGGGATCCTTCAAGGGGCAGGAAGCAGCCGGAGGGACAGTGGAACCAAGGAGTACCACCAGAGCAAGCACCAGCATTCTATGTGATGCTAACTTCTCTGGGTCTCAGTTGTACAAATGTCAAAGCTAATAATTCCCATCTGATATGGTCTGGCTGTGTCCCCATCATGAGGCACCCTGCAGTTCTGCAGCGCCTCCTGGTAAAGCCTTCTTATGGCTATCACCTCTTCTCACTGAAATCACCCTCAAAAAGTGGGTCAGTAGTTTGAAAAGATGTGTGTAAAGAAAATAGAAGCTGTAGATAACATGAGGCCAAGTGCCAAGAAAATGGCAGAGCTGCCACTTAGGCTTCTGCTAGGAGCTCTTTGCTAGCCACATTGGGAGGATACATCAGATCTTATAGGGAGATGGCCCCTAAACTCTCAGTTATCAAGATCATTTGTAATATGTGTTTCCTTATACCCTTAACATTGGTATAACTGTGGAACCATTGGGATTAGCAAGATATTTTAAAAATATGTACCTGAACCATGAAGAAAATGTCTTCATTTTTCCACCAATGTCTAAAGTCATACAATACTCAATTTATGTGTTTCAAAAGTTTGTTAAGCCTAATAACAACAGTATAGGAGCTTCTCTGGGGTCTTCTTGTTTTTCAGTTAGTACAGTAATATATGCGTACAATCTATAATTAATTAAGGAGATACTAAAAAAATTTTTTTGAGACAGGGTCTGGCTATGTTGCCCAGGCTGGAGTGCAGTGGCACCATCTCAGCTCACTGCAACCTCTGTCTCTCAGGCTCAAGTGATCCTCCCACCTCAGCCTCCCAAGTAGCTGGGACTACAGGTGCACACCCCCACACCCAGCTAATTTTTGTATTTTTTGTACAGACAGGGTTTCACCATGTTGCTTAGGCTGGTCTCAAACTCCTGAGCTCAAGTAATCCACCCACCTTGACCTCCCAAAGTGCTTGGATTACAGACACCTGCCACCACGCCTAGCTAATATTTGTTATTTTAGTAGAGATGGGATTTTACCGTGTTGGTCAGGCTGGTCTTGAACTCTTAACCTCAAGTGAACCACCTGCCTAGGCCTCTCAAAGAGTTGGGATTACAAGCATGAGCCACCATGCAGGCCACTGCCCTTTCTTTAAACTTAAGTAATCATGCACAGCCTCCTTGCCTTCTGGCCACAGCTGGGTTCTAACGCCTCCACATCACCTTCTAAGCTCTTCTAGGCCCAAGGCCTCCCTGGCCCCTGCCACTGAAGCAATGTCAAGCTGTGTCTTGTCTTTCCCATGAGCCTCTAAATGCCTTCTAAGTATGGATCACCCTTAGTTCTGCTGGGGCCCCTATAAGCATCCATGACATGCAATAGGTGCTCAATATGACTTCTCAGCTTGCATTTTATGATGGTAGACCGTTCCCAGCCCAACAAAGGTGCTACTAAAATGTCAAGTGTCAATCACATTTTGCAAATTGAGTCATATTCTTCCATGCACTAAGGGAGCTTGCTATTTAAAAGATCCTGTGGTTAATTCTTCTGTAACATGAATAGTTACTTCCTGCTTTACCTTTCCTATCAAAATGAATTTTTTTTACATATCAGGTTTCTCTAAGACATCAGATATCATCTTGCCTAATTTTTTTTCTGAATTTTACAGATGAGAAACTGAGACCTAGAAAGTTCCATGACTTAGGCTTAGAGAGATTGAGAGGTAAATAATAGCAGCATCAAGTCCAGGGCTATACTCTCCTAAATTACAGACCATTGGAGAGAAGGAAGGATTAAAGAAGAGGAAACCTGTGGCTTTGTTAAGAGCTCATAAATCATGAGGATATGTCTCTCCTACCCTTTCTGAAGGCTCTTTCCAGTGTCCTCTGCAAGCCTTTTTGAAAGGTTTAGAACTTTGTTGTCCAATACAGTGTCACTGCAAATGTGGCTAGTGAGTATTTGGAATGTGGCTAGTCTGAACTGACATGTGCTATAAGATACATCCCAAGTTCCAAAAACTTGTTTAGAAAAAAATAATGTGAAATAGCTCATTATTTTCCAATCAATTGCATGTTTAAGTGATGTTTTAGATCTGTTGTGTTAAATAAATATATTCTTCAAATTCATTTTACCTTTTAAAAATTTTATTAATGTGGCTACTAGAACATTTAAAATGACATATGTGGTTTGTCTCATGTCTCTATAAAACAGAATGATTTAGTATAATACTTGGCAAACAGGTGGTGAAGATCTTGGATGATACAACACAGCCGAAATTATATCACAAGAGCCCAGAAGAAAGTCTATGCCCCCAAAACCTATTTCCTTGTCTTCAAGAGGCTGCAGGGCAGGAAGGACAAAACGTTACCTAAGATTTTTTTTAAGCAGTACCCCTTAAGAAACTACCTCTGGGCATGAGCAGAAAATTAAAACATTAAGCTAAATAAAATACATCAGAGGTGTAAATAACAGTAAACAAAATTCCATATTTAAAGACAACATAAATTACAAAACTTAAGAACATCTCCCCATCAGAAAAATACCACCCTCCAGCTGTCTGCTGTGTCAAAAGCCAGCCTCCACAAGTTTGCTACATCTACTGTCGCTGCAAAAACCAAGCTACAGTTAACCTCATGTTACAAGATAGAGCCAGGGGAGATAAGAGATCTGCTTAGAAATGCAAAACACTTCACCCTCCCCTATACCTTCAAACTTGCTGGAATGTTTCCTGCCCCAAAGACGAAATGGGTGGTTTTTAACTGTGGGTTGGCTAAGCCAGCTGCCTAGCAGGTTCCCAGGGCCAGCTTCTCACGGCGGCAGTGGCGGCGGCAGCGGTGGTGGTAGTGGTATTTCCGTGGTCCTGCTCTGTGACCACTCCCTCCCTACCTCTGCTCACTCTCCTTCCTCTCTCCTAGAGCCGGTTCACCTCGCTATAATTTCACACTGACTTACCCCAACCATACTGCAACCATCATTTGGGAAAAGCCCTTATCTTTGCCAGTATTCTAAATCCCTCACCTAGTATCATGTCTGCTTCAATAAATATTTGAATAAACCAGAAAGCATGAAGGAAAATGAAAGTTTCCAATTAATTTCCTCCGCTGCATATACATATATGCAATGTCGCAGAGGTCTCAGTGCAGTAAGCTTTAATCATTTCAGAAGTAGAAATGTTACACACTTACTGCTTCTGCACTTACTCTGTTCTGTGAATTCTGAAGAATAAATTTTTAATTTTAGTGTTTTGTTTCAGCCCTCTGAAGAGCATAGAAAATCAAGAAGTCATTTTTTGCCAAAAAAAAGACTTCACCAAAAAATATCATGAGTGCTGATCATTAGAGATGGAAAGAACATCAGATATCACCTTGTCTAATTTTTTTCTGAATTTTACAGATGAGGAACTAGGGCCTAGTAGGTTCCATGACTTAGGCACAGAGAGATTGAGAAGTAAATAATGGCAACATCAAGCCCAGGGCTATGCTCTCCTAAATTACAGTTCACTGGAGAGAAGGAAGGATCTAAAAGAGAAAGCAGAGAAATCTGAGACCAACAAGATACAGACTTTCACACCACTGATGGGGGCAGAGGGGATCTCTTTTTTTTCCTTCATGTATAACATAGTTTCCAGAATACCCAGACAAAGTTACACCTGTCAGGAACATATAAAAACCTATGTTCAAATCTAAAAAGACAGAAAACAGGTCAGTGGCTGCCTAGGGCTAAGGATGGGAATGGGGATGGACTGCAGATGGGTATGAGGAATCTTTTTGAGGTGATGGAAATATTCTCAAATTAAACTGTGGTGAAAGTTACGGAATGCTGTGAATTTACATGAAAAGTATTAAACTGTACACTTAAAATGGGTGAAATTTTATACCTCAATACAACCTTTAAAAATAAAAATTGGGCCAGGTGCAGTGGCTCACATCTGTAATTGCAGCACTTTGGGAGGCCGAGGCAGGCGAAATCACCTGAGGTTGGGAGTTCGAGACCAGCCTGACCAACATGGAGAAACCCTATCTCTACTAAAAATACAAAACATTAGCCAGGCCTGGAGGTGCATGCCTGTAATCCCAGCTACTTGGGAGGCTGAGGCAGGGGAATCGCTGGAACCCAGGAGGCAGAGACAGTGCCATTGCACTCCAGCCTGGGCAATAAGAGCAAAACTCCATCTCAAAATAAATAAAATTAAAATCGAAATTGGCCAGGCATGGTGGCTCACGTCTGTAATCCCAGCACTTTGGGAGGCCGAGACAGGCAAATCACAAGGTCAGGAGTTTGAGACCAGCATGACCAACATGGAGAAACCCCATCTCTACTAAAAACACAAATATTAGCCGGGCGTGGGGGTACGCACCTGTAATCCCAGCTACTCAGGAGGCTGAGGCAGGAGAATGGTTTGAACCTGGGAAGTGGAGGTTACAGTGATCCAATATTGCAGCACTGCACTCCAGCCTGGGTGACAGAGTGAGACTCTGTCTCCAAAAAAATAATAATAAAGTTAAAATTAAAAATTCTATGCAATACATATTTGAGAATTTATTATTGTAGATTTTCAGTCATTGAGAGGGTAGACTGTGTTTGTGCCCTAGGGGGAGAACACTCCCCATGCAGGGAGGGGAACTATTTGGGGGACCTTCCCTTCCACCATGAGATAAATAGTTTGAAGGGACTGCCCATCAACATGCCCTGCCCTCCGCCAGCCAATGTACAGCACGGAACCCAACTGTGACTCAAAGCAATGTGACAAAGATTGGAGATGGCTAGAACAGATTCCCCCACCAGCGCTCTCAGAAGTAGAGATCCCTGAAGCTGCCCAGTTGCAATCTTTCTCAGACCTGATCTTCTAGCTTCTCCTACCATGCTATCAACTACCCAAATGCCTTCTGATAAACCTTTTTTGCTATCTTAGTCATGGAAAAGTTGGTTTCTTTTACTTAAAACCAGAGAATCGTAACAGATACTCATGCATCAACTTTATATACACACACACTTCTCTACGGAAGTACGCACAAGGCTAAGTTCTTACCATCCAGTGCTTCCCATTAGTGTCAGGGCTGAAGAGTTTGGGGGCCTGAATTTCCCAGGCCAAGGCCACAGGTACTGTGAGGATCTCCACATACAATAAAGCTGTCCTACATACCAGTCACATTTTCCTTTTGGTGTCTTCACAAACACACCACTAAGGAACACCAACCCAACAAGCAAGTAATTCCCAAGGCCTGCATCTTAAACACTGAACATCAGCTTCGCCAACGAAGACAGGCTCAGAACACAGACTCCAATGACAGAGGGTCTCTGGGCCTAAATTCTCTCTCTGAGCAGGAGGCAGCACCCCTGTGGCTGGATGGCCTCTTGCAGGGTTCAACAACGTCTATAACAGGCCCAGTAGCAGCTCAAAGAATTGGGCAGCAGCAGGGAAAGGGGAAAAGAGATGAATCAAGAAAGAAGAGAAAAAGCAAACCCGGCTGTGTGAGAGGAAAGACAGGCCCACCATTATCTGCCTCAGACACCACTAAGGGCACTCTTGTCACTTGCTGCTTTCCAGGACAGCCCAAGTATGCACCAATGGTCCAAGCCTCTCAAGTTACTGTGATCAGCCTTGATTCCACTCTTACCTCCACCACAACCAATGCCCCCCGAAAGCAGAGGGGCACTCAATCAAAGATCAAAATGAGATGCAGGGCCTGGATGGGAAACTGTTCACAAAACCTGAGGGCCTTGAGTCCCTTACAGCTTGCCTTCTGAAGCCTCTGCCTCACCAGGGCCTGTCCCTGGAACAAAAGCTCAAGGAGCAAGAACAAAGAGTTATCAAAGGCTTCCTGACTGAAATTAACCTTTGCAAACCTAACACACAGCTTTTAAGACTATGCATTAGATACACGGGGTAAGAATAACTTGACCAGAAGACGACGTTCTAAGTGAAAAAGAAAGAACGGAGAAAGTGTGCAGGTGACTTTACAGGTTAAAAAAAAAAAAAAAACTAG
>NW_016107443.1:2526750-2530971 GCF_001604975.1 Cebus imitator
CACCTGGCCAGAAAACCAAATTTAATTAAAAATCTGTTTAGTCAAAATAGTTTAGCCACTTAAAGAAGACAACCTTTTTTGTGCATGGAGAAGTAAGTATGCTGCTTTATATAAATATTTGGCAGTGTTACATAATAAAATAGCTTGAGGATAAGTAGAGATTTTCCTGACTTTATAATGATAGCCTAGTTCTCAGATTCAGAAAAGACCCAAAGACAAGTGCCTGATTAGAAAGCGATCCCTTATTTTTCTCAGTGAGAAGATTCAAAAGGTTGTGGGCTAACCTGAATACGTAAACCTCAAAACAGAAGAAGAAACAGTCAAATATCTGTTTATATTGTGTATTAATGTAATTACAGATTATGTGAAATAAAATAATTAGAAAACATCGCTCCCCAGCCCCCCAACACCCTCTCATTTCATGAAACAATTTGATTATGGATAAGGTATCCGAAGGATTCACTTAAACTATTTTATTCAAAATAATTTCATAAAGCCCTTATAGTACAGGATACTTTATAAGGACTATAACCGAAAGCAATTCTCGCTTGTCTTAAGGATAGGATAGTATGGGGGGCAGGCCAGCTTTATATTTGGACATGTTGTATGAAAGAAGAAAAGCAAAAGCCTTCTTGTTGATTGCAGTGTGGCTAAGCTGAATCAGCTGTAAGAGGCAGGGATCAAGTCAAAAGGAGGGAAGACAGATTCCACAGAAAAATGTGGTTGGTCATCATGGTTGGGGTGGGCAAAGGCTGGGTCACTCACTGTATGGCCCTCTGTTAAGAAACGTACTTTCTCGTAAGAGAGATAGCAGACAGGGAGGTACGTGAGTGGAAACCACAGTGAACCTTCACTGCTCCCCTGCCCCCAACTGCCCCCTGGCAGATTTCTGTCCCACTTCAGGCTTCATTTATACCCCCAGGTGTAGTAATCCTGCTACTATGAGCCCCTAGAAGGCAAGGACATGTAAAATGGAAGCTGATGGGACTCCTGAAAGAAAAGTTATTGCTCAATGCATCTTCTTCCCTCAAGTGCTTGGCTGAGTGCTTGGCCCCATCAGGCACTCAAGAAATGCTTATTGTTGAGTGGGGAGAAACTTGCAAGGACGATTTTGACAAGAAGCTGAGAATCTGAGAAGATGAGATCTGAGACAAATGCACAGGGATAAAAGCAGAAGATAACAGCAAAATAACAGCTCTTCAAAGCAGTCTAGAATTTCAAACTGTCATAAGCATAACTACTTTAAGCTCCCAGACATCTAATCTGGCGATACCATCTAGCATATTTGCAACACCATAATGTGCAGGTTATTAGGAAGGGTGCATTTAATGGTTTCATCCTAAGTTTCACCAATGACGTCACATAGTAATTGTGAGTCTATCAAGACAGTAACTACCAAGTTAATGTACAAGTCATCTGAGTTGGCACTTTTTAATATTGAACAACAACCTGAACTACAAGTTGCTAGTCAAGTATCTACTTCACTAATGTTTTCTTAATCAACTACATTGTAAATACTTTGTGGCAGTATCAGGAAGCTACTTAGTAAGCATGTGTCTATATAGACTAACACAAAAGAAAAGTGAAGTTAAAACCCAACACTCTCTTTCCTTTGAAGGTTATAGCTTAAAGTTGGAAAAAGAGAATGAGACCTAAATAAAGTGGATAGGGTTTAAAATTTTTGAAACTTTTCCCAAAACTGAAATATGAGTTAATAAAAATAAGCAAATAAAATTAAAGAGTTCAGCAGCCTCACATCAAAAGACTCCTAAGAATAATAATCTATGAAGAGTAATATATAATTTTTTTTCTGAAATAATCACATTCAGCCTCCAAATACTGTTTTCACAAAAAGAAAGCCAGCTACCCTTAGAGAAATGGCTGATTTCATTTCTGGGGCAGGAAAGGTGATAAACCTAGACCATCTTGTCACTCCAAGAAAGCAAGGAGGCCAGCAAACACTGCTCGGGTCACGTCAAAAGAACTCAGAAGTGAACCTGAAGAGGCTTCCACTGGCCACAAATGGGGAAACATGGGAATGAGTAATAATAACTGCCTTGAAACAGCATTGAAACTGCATTGAAACAATAATTGCAGTAGTAACAATAACTGGACTGAAAGACAACAAATTAATTTGATGTCTCACATATTATGTGATATATCTTTCACAATGATACTTTTAAAAAATCATTGGCCACCTTTGGAAGATGCTAGGGAGCCGACTCATTGTTTTGAAAACTGGTCAATTTAAAAAAAGAATAAAACATTTGTCCTGCCTTTCCTATATGAATTCAAGATAACCAAATGGTTGATGAGAAATTTCTCTGTATGGGAGTATTCTGACTAATAAATGAAGAAGAAATTAGAGAATTGGACAATCAACATTTTGCAACCTCTAATGCAATCAAGAGCCTGAGCAATGGTCACTAGCTGCTATGGCTACTGAATGATTGATTGAGACAGGGTCTCACTCTGTCACCTGGGCTGGAGGGCAGTGGCATGGCCATGGCTCACCAGAGCCTGGAACTCCTGGGCTCAAGTGGTCCTCCTGTCTCAGCCTCTCAAGTAGTCGGGATTACAGGTATGAGCCACTATATTCGGCTTTTTATTTATTTATTTATTTATTTATTTTAAATGTCATGGCTAATTTTTAAAAATTTTTGTTCAGAGATAAGAATCTCACTATGTTGCTCAGGCTAGTCTCAAACTCCTGGACTCAAGTGATCCTCTGCCATCAGTGTCCCAAAGTTGTGGGATTACAGGCATGAGCCACCATGCCGGGCCAGCTGTGGACATTACAAAAAGAGAGACAAGCAGGCATCTGGAGCCTCATGATGGAAATGTGAGTCACCACTGGCAAAATATTCTTGCCAAGAAACTGAACCTGAATCAGATCAAGCCTCTGGATTTACCACCAGTTTACAGGGGATACAGAACGTCCAGAAATATTTTTTTTTTTTTTGAGGGGGGGGGACGGAGTTTCGCTCTTGTTACCCAGGCTGGAGTGCAATGGCGCGATCTCAGCTCACCGCAACCTCCGCCTCCTGGGTTCAGGCAATTCTCCTGCCTCAGCCTCCTGAGTAGCTGGGATTACAGGCACGCGCCACCATGCCCAGCTAATTTTTGTATTTTTAGTAGAGACGGGGTTTCACCATGTTGACCAGGATGGTCTCGATCTCTTGACCTCGTGATCCACCCGCCTCGGCCTCCCAAAGTGCTGGGATTACAGGCTTGAGCCACCGTGCCCGGCATCCAGAAATATGTTAAACGGCACTCTAAGGAGGCAATTAGCAAAATCCAGACTATAGGACTGTAGGAAAATGACGTAGTTTCCTTGACAACAACAACAACAACAAAAGCAAAGAAAAACAGAGAGCAGAACCTAGATTAAAACAGACTCAGAGACCAGGTGCGGTAGTTCATGCCTGTAATCCCAGCACTTTGGGAGGCTGAGGTGCGCAGATCACTTGAGGTCAGGAGTTCAAGACTAGCCTGGCCAACATAGTGAAGCCCTGTCTCTGCAAAAAAATACAAAAAATAGCCAGGTGTGGTGGCATGTGCCTGTAATCCCAGCTACTCAGGAGGCTGAGGCAGGAGAATCACTTGAACCCAGGAAGCGGAGGATGTAGTTGCAGTGAGCCGAGACCACCACTGCACTCCAGCCTGGGTGGCAGAGTAAGTGAGACTCCATCTCAAAAACAAACAAAACAAAACAAAACCAGAATCAGAGACAACCAACCAATTAGAAAGTATAGACCTTCCAAATCCTGATTCAAACAAACACCTTTTAAAATTTTTTAACTACATGTAAAAATTGGATATTTAAACTAAATGATGATAAGGAAACATTGTTAGTTATATGTGTAAAAATAATTGTGATTATGGTGTTGAAAAGAGTCCTTACCTTTACAAAATAAATGCTGAAACACTTCCAGACTGTTAAAATGCTCTACATGTGCAAGTAGAAGAATAATGTCCTACACTGAACTGAAAACATGAAGAGACAAATCTTTATGCTGGCATAACTCTAGCTGGTGTAATCACTATCTCACAAATGATTCAGCTGACCATGCTGAGCACAGCAATGCACCTGGAAAGGAATATGAAGTTTTTAAAGGCAACAAAATATTAAAAGAGTGTGTATTATGTATGTGTGCATGTTTCAACATTTGAATTTGTTATAAAGAGTCTGGGCATCTGTAATTTTTTTTTTTTTTTTTT
>NW_016107443.1:2531018-2535007 GCF_001604975.1 Cebus imitator
ATTCTCATGCCTCAGCCTCCTGCATAGCTGGGATTACAGGCACAGGCCACCATGCTCAGCTAATTTTTGTATTTTTAATAGAGACAGGGTTTCACCATGTTGGCCAGGCTGGTCTTGAACTCTAGTGACCTGCACGCTTCAACCTCTCAAAGTGCTGGGATATATAAGCTACTCAAAAAATATATATAAGCTACTTTAAAAATGAGCAACTAGCACAATCAAAAGCATGTTCTACACCATGTCTATGAGTGCAGACCTTGGACAAGGCCACCTTTGCCATCTTTATGAATTTGGGTTTCTTGTGTTTTACACAAGAAAGTCTGTTGTTTGGATTGCTTAGATGTAAAAGTGATATCGTGATTATGGTTTTTAGCAGTCCTTATCTGTAAGAAATGCATGCTGAAACATGACAGAAATCTGGTAGCTCACCTGGCTAGCCCTCAGCACCCTACTATCTGCGAACTAACTAGCCCTTTCATCAGGCTGCAGCAAACTTCCACGGACATCTCTGTCTGTACCTGCCTGGTACTCTATGTACCCTCACTACTCAGAGGCATCCCCCAGCCTCCCCCAGACCAACTGAATCTGAGGCTGCATCATAAGAAGATCCCCAGGGCACTCACACACATGGTATGGTTTAGGAAGTGTTGGCCCATCTCACACTGGGTTCCTCACCCAGAGGTGTCAGAATGCCCTGTGAAACCTCATGCCTGTCTCCTCCATGTATGTCCTAGTTCCCAACAGAATGGGGCAGCGCGGGCGGAGTGGGTCATGTCTAGGCTGAAGATGACCTCCCAGGTGACTCTATGTACCGCTAGCACTCTCCTAAACCCCTTTTGCAGAAAAAGAAACACAAGTCTGCAGCTGAACAAAAAGGTCAGGGGGTGCTTGCAGATCTCAAGCCTGACGAGGCATCCTTCAGGGCTACGAGTTTCCAGTTCTGCAGAAGTATCCAAACAAAACAAACAGCAGCAAGAGATTTCACATTAACACTGGGCAGATCCCCTTCCTCATCGTTCATTGAGGGGGGGGGAAAAAAAACACTTAAAATGCAACACACAAATCCAGATGTTCCACCAGTCCCTCTCCAGAAAAGGAGGAATTTCCAGATCTAATTACATGTGATCACTGCCTGTGTCTCTCACTAGACTGAAAGCTACAGGAGGAGAGAAGGCATGTCTGCTTTGTTTGCCTCTGTAGATCTAGTTGATACCTGGCATATAGTAGGAACGTTATAAATATTTACCAAATGAAAATATACTCTTTTGAAACAGGGCCTCACTCTGTCACCCAGGATGGAGTACAGTGGCACAATCATGTCTCATTACAGCCCCAAACTCCTGTGCTCAAGAGATCCTCGCACCTCAGCCTCCCAAGTAGCTGGGACTATTGGCACCTGCCACCACACCCAGCTTATTATTTTTTGTAGAGAAGGGAGCTTATTATGCTCCCCAGGCTGATCTAGAACTCCTGGCCTCAAGTGATCCTCCTGCCTCAGCCCCCAGAGTAGATGGGATTACAGGCATGAGCCACGACGCCCAGCAGAAAATATACTCTTAAAGTCTTGTGTCAGGTGCCTTTATCCTCGCTGTATCATTTAACTGTAACAATCACTCTGTGGCCGATTGTGTTTTCCAAGATGGCTACAACAACATCTCCTGTCCCTTGAGCTCTTCTAGAATGTGATCCAGGTGTCAACAGAAGAAATCTCATCTTCCTCCCCGGGCTCTGGAACTTGGGCAGGCTGGTGACCACTTTGACCAACACAGTGGAGAAAAGTGATGCAGTGTGACTTCTGGGCTATATTCTACAGTTTCCAACTCACTTGTTGGAATACCCCAATACAGCCATGCCATGAGGAAGCCAATTCAAAATGAGACGCACCAGCTGGCATGCCTAGTTACTGAGTCATCCCAGCCTGGCCTGACATGTGAGGGACCCACCCTTCAGATGGTTCCAGCCCCTAGCTGTCATGTCCACCCCAACCTCAGGCCTTTTCCAGCTGAGGCCCCAGACAATGTAGAGCTGAGACAAGCCCTCCCTACCGTGCCCTGTCCAAATCCTTGACAACAAAACTGGTGAGCATAATAAGATGGCTTTTTGAAGATGCTAAGTTTTGGAGTAATTTGTCACACAGCAATAGGAACTGGAACACGCTCTACAAGGTGCCTATTATTGTTCCTGGTTTAGGAAAGAATCCAACTCCCAGAGAGATCAGATAATATTCCAGCCGCCAGCCAATCTGGACTCAAAGCCTATCTTCTTACCCCTGTTCCTGCTCATATTTTTTTCAATCAATAAAGATTTTCTGAGACATATGGCTACACAGAAAAAAAACATGAACATACCCAAGTGCACACATGAATACAGGCAGTAGACTCAAATATGAAACCAGGCCAAATTAGGCCTGCTGCCCTTCTACATTCTTAGCTGATATTTTCTTAGACAGAATTGCTCTTTGATCCAGTAAGTATTTACTGATGGTCTTCGGGGACAAGGTCAGTGTGCTGGACAACAGGCAGATGAGTCAGGAATGCATGATTGGAGAGAAGTCAGGGAAGAATTAAAAAAAGATGGAAGGGTCTCTTTCTCTGACATTGGATAAAAAGAGGATAAAAGTGGATCAACAGCTGGGCGCGGTGGCTCACGCCTGTAATCCCAGCACTTTGGGAGGCCGAGGTGGGTGGATCACCTGAGGTCAGGAATTCAAGATCAGCCTGGCCATCATGGTGAAACCCCATCTTAAAAAAAAAAAAAAAAAAAAGTGGATCAACATTATAGCAGTGATACAAAGACATAAGATGAGGGTACACAAAGGAGTTGACGCCTTCTCTTAAATAGGAATCACAGCTATCTGTTGGTTAGGTTCAGGGGTAAGAAGAGAATTTGAGGAGCTTGCAGAGAGGAGAGTCCAGAACAAACTCAGTACAAAATGCACTACAGGATTTTCTTTTATCTCTGTGTGTTTGTATGTGTGTGTGTGTATATATACACATGCACATGTGTGAGTGTGTGTCTTTTAATTTACAAAAGGAAAAACAGTGAGAGATAAGAAAATGGAAGCATTAATGGGTAACAGTGAGGACCACTGCAGGGCCAGAGGCAAGCAGGGTCCAGGTGCCCCAGGACTGTGTCCAGGTAGGAGAGAAAGGATTTTCAGCTGAGCTCAGTGGCCTCTGGCAGGACTGATCTACAGACAGTGGGGAAGCTCAGTGCCTAACAGATGCCAAGACAGCAGGATACAGACTTGGAGGGGGTGGTCAGGGAGTAGGGAAGATGGTGGCAGTGGAAACATTATGATGTCTCACCAACTGCATAGGGCTGGGGACCTAAAGGGTGAAAATACATCCTGCAGGGATGTGTGCAGGAAGTTCTGCAGACACAGAAAAAAAAAATGGTAGACAGTACAGAAGCCCTAAGGGGAAGGAAGGACAATACTGTGTCCAAGAATGGGTGGGGGGTCTCCTCCTCCCTTCCTCCTAGCTCATCTCTCATCTACACAACATTCCTTTTCAGAAGTCCCTTCTCAGCGGGTGCAGTGGCTCATGCCTGTAATCCCAGCACTTTGGGAGGCCAATGTGGGCAGATTACCTGAGGTCGAGTTCAAGACTAGCCTGGCCAACATAGCGAAACCTTGTCTCTACTAAAAATACAAAAATTAGCTGGGCGTGGTGGCGGGCATCTGTAGTCCCAGCTACTCAGGAGGCTGAGACAGGAGAATCACTTGAATCTTGGAGGCAGACATTGCAGTAAGGCAAGGTCGCCCTGCTGCACTCCAGCCTGGGCGAGACAAGAGCAAAACTCCGTCAAAAACAAAAAACAAAACAAAATAAAACAAAAAAAACAGAAGTCCCTTCTCAAAAAACTCTCTAGGACATTGCCCTCACAGAATGAGAGACTACCTGTCCAAACAAGCCTCCTGGCAATAGCAGCCTTTGGAGGGTCTTGAGGTTAAACCTCCTTGGAAACAACAGCCATTCCTTTTTTTT
>NW_016107443.1:2535032-2537968 GCF_001604975.1 Cebus imitator
TTTTTTTTGAGATGAAGTCTTGCTCTATCGCCCAGGCTGGAGTGCAGTGGCGTGATCTCAGCTCACTGCAACTTCTGACTCCCAGGTTCAAGCAATTCTGCTGCCTCAGCCTCCTGAGTAGCTGAGACTACAGGTGTGTGCCACCACGCCTGGCTAATTTTTTACATTTTTAGTAGAGATGGGGTTTCACTATGTTGGCCAAGCTGGTCTCCAACTCCTGACCTCAAGCAATCCGCCCGCCTCGGCCTCTCAAAGTGCTAGGATCACAGGCGTGAGCCACCACGCCCAGCCGACAGCTATTTCTTTAAGCAAACCTAGAACTAGCACTAAGTGAGGCAAACAAGCTGGACTCACCAGTCTACAAGAGTGATGTGCCTTTGTGTATGCTAACATCCCCTTGGGGTCAACTACATAATAGGTTCAGAATGAATACTGATTGAGTAAATGATTGTTGCCTTTGAAAGATATCATGGGTTTGGGGAAATTCCCAGTCTTCATACTGGAACTGAAAGGCCACTCCAATCTGGTGCAGGTTTGACATTGACAATACCACCTGCATTTATACCTGGCCCTAAGTCCGGCTGGATAGTCCTGGTCCCCATCTCCCCACACACTGTTTCCCCAAGGGTATCATGTATGTTCCCATCCATAAAATCTCCTTCCCAACTCTTTACATCACAAAGTGCCCTCCACCCTCTTGTTCTGAGGTCACCTTCAAAACCCTTTTTCAGGCCACCTGTTGTTCCATCATTCTCTAACTATGGCTTTCACTAAATCACATATACTCCTCATACACTGCTTTGTAACATCTTTTGTCTTATTGTCCTAGACAAGGAGTTAGTAAGCTTTTTTTCAGATATAGTGTCGCTCTGTCACTCAGGCTGGAGTGCAGTGGTGCAATCTCTGCCCACTCCACCATACTCCCTGTCCCGGTTCAAGCGATTCTCCTGCCTCAGCTATGGACAACAAACACAAACAAATGAGCGTGGCTGTGTTCCATAAAGCTTTATTTACAAAAACAATCAGAAGGCCAGATTTTAGCTGAAGACTGCAGTTTGCTGATCCCTGTCTCAGACTGTTATTTTAACCCTTTCATTATCTTTTACTTCTATGTCTTGCTACCCTAAAACAGATTTAAGTTCCTTAAGAGAAAGGACCAGGTATTACATATTTTCATTTACTCTTAGCCTCTACCTGGCTCAGTGCTACACATACAAGGAATACAGCTCTATATTTTTTAAATAAACATGTGAGTATATGTTTAATGATGTGCCTGCCACATACTGCAATTGAGCTTTTTTGTCGTTTAAGTGTGCTCACTGACACTGCAAACATTAGTTTCTAACAACTCATACTAATCTAATTGAACTGCGTGCCAGAAAGAATTTTTTTTTTTTAAACTTTCCCGGTCTCCTCTTTTGCCAGATTTTTTTCTTCTAATTGTTTCCACAGATGACCTAATACAGTCATTCCACTGGCTACTTAACAGACTAACACATTCCACAAGCCATTCAACATCATTGGAAGGAACTTAGGCTTTCTGCAGATAAAAATGCCCATCTGGGCATGCAGTGTCTCCCACGTTGCATGACGGGGGCATGGGGAGACAGAGAGGTTCGCACAGGTAAGAGGAAAGCTTTTGAAAACAAAGGAGAGGAAATCTATCACCACTGTTCCCCACAGAAGTAGACATGAAACTATTCCCTGTAATCAAAATAAAATTAACTTCAGAGTGGGTTACTGACAGTTTCTGTCATATGCTCCTAGCTTGTTTCTAAATCAATAACTGCAACAGAGAGAAGAAAGTAGATATCTTCTGAAGAATTTCAAAAATGCAATAAACTACACCACCCTCCCCAAAAAGCCCTGCTTTGGAATATGTTATAGTAGATCTCATATAAGCAGCTAAAATATAACTATTGGGTTCTTTAGAATGAAATGATAAATGGGCCTCAGAAAGCCCAAGGCTTCGCTTCTTGCCAGTAGTGACCTTTAAGGCCGATAACATCCCCATTTCCTTTTCTCACCTCGAATGAAAGCAAGAGCAGCTCAGTGCAGGCGGCACAGGCTATGCTGACCCACATGGCCCAAGTCACCCTCACATACAGTTAAAGATTCAAATAGCTGTAAAGGTCTCTTATGGAAAAACGCATTCTTCCACTCTTCCCAACTTCCCCTCCCAGAGGCAACTATGGCCTTCAAAAGGAACCTCATGGCCCTCAAAAGGAACCAACCCCACCAACACCTTGATCTCAGACTTCCAGCCTCCGGGACTGAGAGACAACACATTTCTGTTGTTGAAGCTGCCCAATCCATGGTATTTTGTTCTGGCAGCCCTACAAAACAAATACAAGTATTTACATGACTTATGACTACACAAACATTACTGAAAGCCTAGCCACATGGTACACTAAGATTATGTGTCTTTCCTATCGCTGGTTTCTTTTCTCCTAGAGCTAATACTAGTTTTTTTGTTGTTGTTGTTATTCCTTTGCTTAGTGGAGAGTTCACCTGAAAATGGACTCAACTCTAAACTCATCCTCCCTGGTCTAAATAATCTCTCAAGAGGTCCATGTGCATCAGATGGTCTGTCCATTGCATCCTCTCTTGGAGTTCTACAACCTGAGGACTAGAGGTGGGGAGGGCAGGATGAAAGGTGGAGTGCTCTAATCAATTGGCAAGATGGGCTCTGGCCTTGATGCAAGCGCAAAAGACTTAATTATCTCCAAGCCTGGGGAGTAACTGGAGGTTTGGGAGCAGAGGGGAAGTATAACCATAAATGTGTGTTCTCTGATAACACCTGTGGCAGAAAGACACATGGGCAGAGGCTGCAGGTGGCAGGGATACCAGTTAGACAGCAAACATGGTAAACCAAGTAAGGGGATGGGAACCTGAGATGAGATAGAGGAATAGAGGCAAGGAGATTGATTAAGAGA
>NW_016107443.1:2539178-2543426 GCF_001604975.1 Cebus imitator
TATCAAAAAAAAAAAAAAAACTCTAAAGATGTAGACTTTACTCCACAATTTATCTCAGTCAAAATCAAAAATTCTCAATGATTTGTTATATATTCCATCATCACACTCCACACAGATTTGTGGCAGCTCCCAAGAATTCAGCAAAACAAAAATACATGAACAATTAGAATCAGGAAAAATACAGCTTGAAAGTCAAGAGCTACGAAAAGTTAAGGCATCAGTATGTACAGTATATGACCGCCATATAGAAACCTGTCGCTTGGTCAAGCCAAGGTTTGTGTTGCCTCATAGCCAAAACAAAAAGAGAAACATGATCAATTATATGGCTTACATTTTCCAACTGGAAGGGGACAAAAACTTGATAAAGAAAAGTAACTAGCAGAAAGAATGTCATATATGAGGTTTTATGTAGTGTAGTGTTTTCAAGATGAAGGCAACCCAGGTCACAAGAAGCATTTTTTTAATGAAACAGAACTGAATAGAAAATATCAGAGCACATCAAATGTTTGCTGTGAAATTACTAGTTCTTTTCTTTTCTTTTTTTCTTTTTTAAGACGGAGTCTTGCTCTGGTGCCCAGGCTGGAGTGCAATGGCGCAATCTCAACTCGCTGCAACCTCCACCTCCTGGGTTCAAGCTATTCTCCCATCTCAGTCTCCCACGTAGCTGGGATTTCAGGAACCTGCCATCATGCCCAGCTAATTTTTGTAGATATGGGGTTTCACCATGTTGGCCAGGCTGGCCTTCAACTCCTGACCTCAGGTGATCCACCCACCTTGGCCTTCCAAAGTGTTGGGACTACATGTGTGAGCCACCATGCCCAGCCTGAAATCACTATTTCAATCATAACTAAAGGCAGGTGTGTGTACAAGGTTGCAATGTAAAATATATTTCTTACTAGAAGATACAGTCCCCCAAATTTGAAAAACATCAGGAAGAAATACTAAGTGGACGAAATTTTCAACCCAACTCATGCCTATACCATCCTGTCTGGCTCTTGGCAGTGTCATGCAAACTGTACTTTCTGCAGCAAATCGTGGTCCTAACCCATTCTCCTACTGGTTCTTAGGCCTTTGATCCTGTCCTGCGGGTTTGTTCGGACCTTCTAGACATTCCCCTAGTGGCAGCACCTTTGGACAAGTATAATAGGTTGGGCTCCCTCTCCCGTCCTGGCCCCTCAACCATCCAGCACCTGTCTCTGAGGCCACTTGCCATCTCCCTGCCCAACTGCATCTCAATATCCCTCACTTCTGTGAAAGCCTTAGTCAGGGATGGAAAGACAGAATAGTGCCTTTTCCTGCCTGCTCCAAATTGTCTCTTCTCCAGTTTCTCCAAGTTCCTTTTAAAATATGAACCAAGTATTTATACACCTATTTTCATAGAAGCATAATTTACAACTGCCAAAAGGAAGAAACAGCCCAAGTGTCCAAGAGATGAACAGCTATACAAAATGTAGTCTATCCATACAATGGAGTATTACTCCCAGTCTTAAAAAGGAACAGGCCAGGCCAGGCACAGTGGCACACACCTATAGTCCCGGCATCTCAGGAGGCTGGGGCAGGAGGGCTGCTTGAGCCCAGGAGTTCAAGACTGTGATGCACTATGATCCCACCTGTGAACAGTGACTGCACTCGAGCCTAGGCAACACTGTGAGATCCCATCTCTTTAAAAAAAAAAAAAAAAAAAAAAAAAAAAAAAAAAAAAAAAAAAAAAAAAAAAAAAAAAAAAAAAAAAAAAAAAAAAAAAAAAAAAAAGGAATGAAGTACTGATACATGCTACAACATAGTTGAGCCTGAAAAGCTAAGTCAAAAAGAAGCCAGCCACAAAAGGACAAATATTGTATAATTATACTTATAAGAGGTACCTATAATAGGCAAAATCATAGAGACAAAAAGTACAAGTGTGGTTATCAGGGACTGGTGGCGGAGGGGGAATGAAGAGTAACTGCTTCATAGGTACAGAGTTGCTGTTTAAGATGATGAAAAAGTACTGCAAATAGATAGTGGCTACACAACCTTGTGAATGAACATGATGCCACTGAATTGTACAGTTAAAACACACCTTGCTCCCAGCCAAATAAACCACTCCTTCCTTTCCCCCAAAAAAATAATAAATTTTATGTTATGTATATTTACCACAATTTTTAAAAGGCGTAACTCCAGTCCAATCCAAATTGAGGGATACTCAACAAAATAATTCTTCAAAAGCATCAAGGTCATGAAAAACAAGAAAGACTGGGGAACTGCTACAGACTGCAAGAGACTAGGAGAAATAACTAAATACAACGTGGATTCTGAAGGCGATCCTAGAACAACAAAAAAAAAAGGACCTTAGCAGAAATGCTGACGAAATTAAACAAGATCTTTGGTATAGTATTAGACATAGCATAGCATAATATAGTGTTTAGTATATACTATTTAGATATACAGTATGATAGCAACATTGATCTCCTGATTCTAATATTAGTACTATGATTATGTAATATGTTAACATTATAGGAATCTGGGGAAGGGATATATGGAAACTATACAATTTTTGCATCTTTTCCATAAGTCTAAAGTTTGTTCAAAATAAAAAGTTAAAAATAAAAATAGCAATCCACACTAAAAAATAAACAGTGTCCTATATGAGAACTTCAAAAAGTTCATAGAAAATGGAAAAGATAAAAATATAAATTTTACTTATCAACATACCTCCATCAAGGTTAAGACACTTTTGTAAGTGATGACACCAGCCACCTAGCTCATCCCTAAAGAACTGAGCGTCTTGGGAATTTAACCATGTCAATGCAGTCTTTTTCAAATTATTAACTGAAGAAAAATGGGTCCTCTTTACAGATTTTTTTTTTAATTTGGACACAAAAAGAAGTCAGAAGGAGCCAAATAAGGACTGTGAAGTGGATGCCTAATAATTTCCCCTCAAAATTCTCACACAATTGCTCGTTTGATAAAAGGAATGAGAATGAGCAGGAGCATTGTCATGGCGGAGAACTCTCCGGTAAAACGTTGCTGGCTGTTCAGGCTCTAACTTTCTCAAAACACTGTCATAATAAACAGATGTTACTATTCTTTGGCCTTCCAAAAAGTCAACAAACAACATGCCTTGAGCATCCCCAAAAACTGTTGCCCTGACGTTTGCTCTTGACTGGTTTTGCTCTGACTGGATGGGCCACTTTTACCTCTTGGTAGCCATTGCTCTGATTCTGCTTTGTCTTTAGAATGGCACTGGGAATGCTGTTTCATCTCCTGTTAGTTCTTCCAAAAAATGCTTCATGATCTTGATCTCACCTGTTTAGAATTTCCACAGGAAGCTCCGCTCGTTTGCACCTGATCTGGGAGCAATGGTTTTGGCACCCATTGAATTTGCTCGGTTTCAATTTTTCAGTCAGAATTGTGTGAGCTGAACTAATTGAGATGTCTATGGTGTTGGCTGTTGTTTCTGTTGTCAATTATTGGTCCTCTTCTATTAGGGCATAAACAAGATAAATGTTTTCCTCAAAAATTGATGTGAATGGTCTGCCGCTGCAGGCCTTATCTTCAACATTGCTGTCCTTTCTTAAAATGAGTTATCAATTTGTAAACTGCTGATTTCTTTGGAGTATTATCCACAAAAATTCTGAGTAAAGCATCAGTGATTTAGCCATTCTTCGTCTCAAGGTTCACTATAAGTTTGATGTTTGTTCTTGCTTCAATTTTAGCAGAATTCATGATGCTCTGACAGGGGCTCTTTCCAAATTGGTGTCTTATCCTTCTTAGTGCCTCAAACTAGATACTGTTCAGACATGTTACAGCCAAGTTAGTGTGAGTTTATTCTGATGCAAAAAAAATTTTTTTAATCCATGTATAGTTTTTTCATAATACCCATTTTCCATGAACTTGTTGAAGTCTCCTCATAAAGCTGTGCATTACTTGGCTTTGATCCTTTCCCTAAAAGAGCTCAGCTCACACTTGAAGTATCCAAACGGAAAAACACTCCAGGGACGGTGGATCAGCATTTGAAAGACTAATTAAAGTCCATTTGCACCAGAGTTGGTTAATTAGCATGATGAAAACAAGCACTGGCTCTCTGCTCTAGGAATTGGGTGAAAATATTGTGCCACCACCTCCATCCTCAGAAGAACCACAAAGAAGAATCTAGAAATAACAGGCCGGGCGCAGTGGCTCACGCCTGTAATCCCAGCACTTTGGGAAGCCCAGGCAGGCAGATCACCTGAGGTGAGGAGTTCGAGACCAGCCTGACCAATGAGGAGA
>NW_016107443.1:2543682-2554325 GCF_001604975.1 Cebus imitator
CCCTTCAGGGAAGAGGCCCAGGACTGTCAGGGCCTACTGTCAACCACTAAAGGAGGGCCCTGTCCCCTCCCTTGGGGTTAGCTGAATCCTGCCACTGGAATACAGTGGCATCTGCTTTGAATGTCTCTTTCCCAAATGTCTCTGGCCTGGCCAGAGAGGGCTCAAGCTTTGCTGAGCTTACAAAACAGACTACAGGGCTGTTTCTCTTTTTTAAAAGAGACAGGGTCTTGCTCTGCTGCCCAAGCTGGAGTACAGTGACAGGATCATAGCTCACTACAGCCTTGAACTCCTGGGCTCAAGTAATCCTCCCACCTCAGCCTCCCAAGTAACTGGGACTATAGGCATGTGCCGCCACGCCAAGCTAAAGCAGGGCTGTCTTCATGCCTGCTTACTAACAAGTGTCTGAATGAGTGGCCAAAACGTAACTGAGACTTGCTTTCACTATAACATACCTCCCAGTCATGGGACCGTGGGAAAGGATGCACAAAGCTCCCACCTACTATTTCTCAAAAGAACTTGTCAATTCTTTAAATCCAAACCAGTTCAGTTAAGTTCACAACAGATCATTTATTAGAATTCTTGAGAACACATTTAAGGCTCTGTGAGCCTGTGCCAGACCGGTTTACATTCCCCAGAGCAGAACCCTCCTGGGACAAGATCCTCAGCTGGGCTGCTGCTCTCTCCAGACAGAGTCGTTTGGACAGTGACACCCAACCCCCTCCCCACTCCGTGTCGGGACACCAACTGGCCACATTGAACCCCTGAGGCTTTTAGTGGCAAGAGTGCACTGGAGGTCCAAAAAGTGACCAAATAAATTTGTTTAGCCCAGCGTCTAAGTTGACTGAACAGTAGAATCAATCACAAAGCCTACAAACAAAAAGGCCCAAGCTTTTATTTTCTTTGGGGTCAGATGTAATCAACCCCACCTTCTATTTTCTTTCTCCCAAGGGGCAGACTCATCTATCATTTCCTGTACTCATCCCCCTGCTTCCTCATTCCTCTTTCACTGGCCAGCCCAGCTGCTACCAGTCATCCTAACTCCCCGCTCCCCTTCAGGCCCATACATCCCCAGGCTCTAGCAGCCCCTGGTAAGAGTCTCAGCTGGGATCATCAAAATTCCAGGACCATCCTACAGAGAAACAAGGTATCTGACAAACTTCACAGCCCAGTGCTCTAAGAGAAACCTTCTCAACTTCCTGAAACTCTGCAAAGGTGGAAGCCATCTTCCATGTAGGCTGCCACCAAAATGATTGCCCCTTTGGCCCTACCCGACATGGAGATTTAGGAAAACGAAGTCCCTGATATGGGTTGGCAGAACAACAGCCCCAACCCCCTGCAAAGATGCCCACATCCTAATCCCAATCAAAAGGGAATGAAAGTTGCAGATGGAATTAAGGTTGCTCTCAGCTAGCCTTACAAAAGGAAGGTTTGCCTGGATTATCCAGGTGGACCCAATGTAACCACAGGGTTCTTAAAAGTAGAGCAGGGCACAGGAGAGATCAAGTGACACAACCTGAAAAGGACCTGGCCCAGTGTTGGTGGCTTTGAAGATGGGGGAAGGGGCCATGAGCCAAGGAATGTGGGCTGCCTCTAGAAGATGGGAAATGGAAGGGAATGGGATTTTCCTTAGAGTTTCCAAAAAGGAATGCAGCCCAGTCAGCACTTTGATTTTAGCCCAGTGAGACTCACATCAAACTTCTGACCTACAGAACTGTAAGACAATAAAATCTGTGTTGGTTTAAGCCACCCATTTTATGGTAATTTGTTAGGGCAACAATAAGAAATGAATATACCTTGTTACCAGTACCACAGTTATGTCTTTTAGACCTGACAGATAAGCAACTGTTAATGAAGTAAAACTATGCGGGGCCCACAACACTTTCAAGTTGCTTCCCCCAAGGCCCAGCGCCATGCCCCTAGCATTAATGTCCAAAGAAACCAGTGCCCAAGGACAGAAAACACACTGTGGTTTTGTGTCACAGGGCAAGTTCTAAATAGAACACTTTGCCTGTGCCATTTTTGTGAGGTATCTGCTTGACACAGATCTTTAAAAAGCAAACCCACTCAGAGTTATTTCTGTAACTGAAGGTGGGCAAGAATGGGGATAGTAAAATGAGACTATTACTTATGAAATGAGCAATGGAAGTTAGGCCTATTCTTATTTATCATTTAATGCATTAATCTGCACCTAAGAATGGTGATGACAATTTCCATTTCAGACCACCCAAAACCCACACTGCGTGGGTCTCGGCCTTGGTGGTGGTCTTTAATGGCCTCAAAGCTGTTTATGCCTATCTGTTCTTCTGGTTGTTTGGCTGGTGCCATAAACTCACAGCCAGAATTCATTCTTTGCAATGTGTTTTTCTTGTGGTAAGTACCCTAAACCCACAGTGAAACAGAATCCTGCTTGATAGAGGGTGGAGGTGGAGGAGGGGAGTCATGTAGAGGTCAGCACTCCCTATTTCAATAGATTTGGATTCTCCTTCCAACTAGCTGGGAGTGGAGGTTCAAACCTTAACAGTGTTCAACTGACAAAGGTCTTGCACAGTGATTCTTATTGCCCAGGCTTGAAAGTAGTTACGGGTCACACAAGCTGGCCTAAAAATAAAAAGCAACAATTTCCAATGCCACAACAGTGGGGCCATTTAAGCTCTATTTTTAGCAAATCTCAGTTACCTGGGAAGCAGCATATGGCTCCTATAATTCTTCAAAGTGTGAGAGCATTAAAAGATTGAAGTGCCTGCAACAAATGGGCTGGTCCCCAAATGACTGTACACACTGACCAAAGCAGACAGCCAACACCCCAGTTGACCCAATAGGCTTCCAAAGGGACCCACCATCATGCTGCAATCTCTTAGCCATTAGCAACAGTTCAAATATTAAGCTAGATGATGGAGGAGTTTCCACTATCAATTTATGATATTTCTGAAGACTTTATGTTTTTGACAGAAGGGCATTTTCTAAGCAATTACTCCCTAGGGAGGAAGAAAAGAATCCTGAAGCAAAACAGCAGGGACTGGTTCAAGCTAAAATAAAGCAAGAGGAAAAAAGAAGAAAAACATCTCCCATTGCAGGGGGCCAGAGACACTTCCCTAAAATGCAGGATGAGGACCCTGCTGCAGAAATGAGCACTCTGGCTCCCTTATCTCAAATCTACTGTCCCCAACCCAGGGCACCCGAATATGCCTCTTTACTAACCCAGGAGGAAGTGTGGCAAGCCTGAAAGCTGACCACAGCTAAGGAAGATAAAGCAGATTGCTTCTATGGTAGAACCATGGCAGGGAAACTTTGGAGGGGACAGTAAAACAAGCTAGCCCCTCAGCTACCCTGAAGACAGGGCATGCGCTTTACAAGGGGCTGATCATACATAGGTCTTTTCTTGGCAAGTTCAACACAAAATAAACTTCTGAGGGCCAGGTGCAGTGGCTCATGCCTGTAATTGCAACACTTTGGGAGGCCAAGACGGGAGGATCACTCCATGCCAGGTAGGTGACATACTAAGACCTCCATCCCTACAAAAAAAATAAAAATATTAGGCAGGTATGGTGGTGTGCACCTGTGGGCCCAGCTACTTGGGATGCTGAGGCAGGAGGATAGCTTGAGCCCAGGAGTTTGAGGGTATAATGAGCCATGATTGCACCACTACACTGTAGCCTGGGCAATAGAGCACAACCCTGTCTCTTTTTAAGAAAAAAAAAAAAAGATAGAAAGAAATTTCTGTTAATGGCTAATCAAAGGCCACAGGAAGATTCTTGTACATACAGCAGAACTGGTATAGGCACAAATGCTGTTGTGTTGCCAAAATTCTCCCATGGATGGCATCACTGATGATTTTACCTACTTTTTAGGCCTCTTGAGAGAATACTATCCAAACGTAAACAGATCTTACAACACAACAAAGGCAAAAGCAGGGAAGACTTTGAGTAGTGTTGGCTTTCTCGGTCACCCCAACCATAAGCCACATGCACCTGAGCAGAAGTCAATATGTGATCCCATTAAATATCAACTTCTGAACTGGTTGGGGAAAATGAGGCTGTAGCTTTAAAGTCGTATGTTGTTTTCACTCTTTCAACAGATATTTTTCTCTCACTGCCTGTTGGTGAGACACTGTGCCAGGCATAGTGATACCAGCATAGACAAGAAGACCTGAGAAGGCCATGGTCTTGGCCTGGGTGCGGGGGAAACTCGTGCTCACAGAGCATAATTTTTAGAGCCCTTGCAGTCCCCACTGGGGCTTCCTGAACCAGCATGTGCCTTCTCCTCAAGCGGTGACCCTTCTCCTGTGCTTCAAGAAGCAGCCAAGTTAGGGGTGGGGAGGGAGGGTGGAAAGGGAAGAGGGCATTATGTCTGGCTATGACAAATCAGATTTCCTTGCATTTTTCAGCAGACCAAGTAAAGCAAAGATAAATAAGATGTCTCACAATCCCCCCTCAAAAATAAATAACTCATCCCCAATTGGTGGTGTCTTCCTGTTTATAAACCCCAGGAAAGTGAAACTGCAACTGCAGCATGTATGAATTATTTTAGTCAGACATGCTATTCTCTTCCACCTCCTAAGCAAGAATTCGTCAGCTCCAGGCTGAGAGCCAAGATTTCTCAAGACAGGGCCTAGGACAACATGGAGGGAAGGAAGGAAGGGTCAAAGCACAGTCTTAGTGGAGCCCAGGGAGGCAATGAAAATGGGCCGAGGATGGTGCTGCTGGATCCAGCAAAGGACAAATGAGTCTTGCTCGCCCCTGCAGACTCCTAAGTCATCATCACAGAAAGTTTGACCTATCTTATATACAAAAATGAGTGCACATAAATTTGACAAATTAGCAACTTACCCTCCCCCATCATCAGAAGAAAGCAACTCATGGCAGAAAAAAATAAATAAAGACTTCTAAATCAAGCTGTCTAAAGGAGTAGGGACCTATAATCACTTCCCAAAGGCCCCCTGTCCAAATAACATCACATGTGGGATTAGGGCTGCAATACAAGAAAATGGGAGGGCAATACAAACGTCCAGTCCACAGCAAGCTGGAGGGCCAGAGGGTATTAGGAAAGGAGGGTTTGATTCGTCCACCTATGTGCATGCAATGTATGATGAGGTGATTATCACATACAAGAGGGCTCTGGCCATGATGTGCTAGTGTGGGCTTTTGTTATTGCTTATATGTAACACATCTGAGCCCCTACTGTGCACCGGGATCTTAATATGCACCTCGTCATTTAATCCTAGGGATGCTAGCTGCTCTGTTAGCTTCCCTGAGGAAGCTACAAGTACAAGAGTGGGTGGAAATGCCCTCTGCAAAAGGACTGTGGCAAACAGAAGACTGATGGATGACACTGTCACTCATGAGAAAGACCTCAAAAATATGCTTTGTCTTCAGGATTACTTCAACATTTGAATCCCGACAATCACAAAGTATCAGAAAACACAGTCCTGTCTTCAGCAAATTCACCAGTTCTGACAACTTAACACTTAAAATATATCCACAGCCATGCGATTGGCAAAAATGTGATGGTATGATATGACAGAAACTGATAATTTTCTCTAGAACCCATTATCCCCTTCCTCTTTTTAAAAATACAGATGCTTCTCAACTAACCACGGGGCTACATCTGTATAAACCCATTGTGAGTTGAAAATATCTTAAGTTGTAAATGCACTTTCAACTTAGGATATTTTCAACTCACAATGTGTTTATGGGGACATGATCAAGAACATGCTGAATGCATGTCACTTTTCCACCATTGTAAAATCAGAAAACCGTTCAGTCAACCCATTATAAGTCAGGAACTGTCTGTAGAACCCATCCCTGCCCCCACGGTAGACAGAATAATGCTCCCCAACCCCTGCAAAATATGTCCATGTCCTAATTCCCAGAACCTGTGGCAAAAGGGACCTCACAGATTTGATTAAGGATCTTGAGATGACAACAGTATCCTGGATTAAGTGGCTGAGCCCAGTGTAATCACACAGGCCTTTAAAAGATGGAAGAGCCAGAAAAGGAAATGGGGTGAAGGGAGGAGGGGTCAGGGTGATGTGAGGAAGAGGCCAGAAGCTAAGGCATGCAGGTGACCTGTCGAAGCTGCAAAAGGTAAGGAAAGGGATCTTCCCCGAAGGCACTCAGCCCTGCTCACCCATTCCGGACTTCTGATCTCACAAGCTAGAATATAATAAATGTATGTTGTTTGTAGCCATTACATTTGTGGTAATTTCTCATGGCAGGAATAGGAAACTAATATTCCTCTGCCTTCAGCTTTCGCTGGGTGCATGGTTACCCAGCTGGAGCCTGTTTCCTCAGACTCACCTGCAGCTGGGTGTGAGACTATAGCTAAGTTCTTTGCAGTGGGGTGTCGGCGGAAGTGATGTGAGCGGTTTCCAGGTCACATCCTTAACAAAGAGAAGCCACTCCCCATCTACTTCCCTCTGCCATGGGCTGGAAGGTAAACACAGTGCTGGTGAGCCAGCTCCAATCATGTCCATAAGAGAGAAGGAATCTGGCCCCAGTGACCTTACAAAGCAATTCTTTCACCCTGACCAGTCCAGTGGTCAGCAGGCAGTAACCTGAGACGGAAACAGCTATGCTGTCTTGAGGTCTCTATGATGGCAGGTTAGCCTATGTCCCAATATATCTGGGACAGCAAATATTGGTGAGAACAGGGAGTAGCAGAGATGTTTATACTCTAGGAACACACATTTTGAAAATCAATTAGGCACTCTCTTCTAAAACTGAATATTCATATACGCTCTCCTTCCATGAATATGTTATCTTCTTCATTCATTAGTTTGTTCATTCACTCAGTTCTTGGGAACATATGCTGGCACAACACTTTGGAAATCCAGCAACTTAAAACCCAGCAAAACCATTCCTTGCTATGCACCTTTTAAAAAATACACTTCACACATACACCAGAGACATTCATTCAAATGATGATGGGAAGTCTGTACATAGTAGCAAAAAACTGGAAGCAAAGCAAAAGCCCATCAGGGGAGAAAGGGTTAAGTACACAGTGGCATATTCAAACAATGGACTACCAGACAGGAAAAACACATGAACTGCAAAATCAGAGACAACAAGCAAGTCACAAGTCTCTGCAGTTTTGTTCCCAGTTTTACAAAACTAAAAACAAGCAAAACCAGACAATATGTTTGTTTTTAAGAGATACATATGGAAATGATAAAAATTATTTCTCAAAAAAGAAGGAAAGATTATTTTTAAAAAGACTTAGGGTGGTTGTTTCCTCTAAGGAAGAAGGAGGTAGGGGACAGAGCTGGAGCACAGTGTTTAGTTCTTACATCAAAAGATGGGTCCACAATTACACATTTCTTTTTTTTTTTTTTTTCCTGAGCTGGGGTGTCACTCTGTCGCTCAAGCTGGAGTGCAGTGGTACTATCACAGCTCACTGCAGCCTCGACCTGCCAGGGTCAGGTGGATTCTCCCACCTCAGCCTCCTGGGTAGCTGGGACTACAGGCATGTGCCACCATGCCTGGCTAATTTTCTGTATTTTTTTAAATAGAGATAGGGTATCACCATGTTGCCCAGGCTGGTCTTGAACTCTTGGGCTCAAGAGATCCACTGGCCTCATCCTCCCAAAGTGCTGGGATTAGAAGCATGAGCCACCATGCCCAGCCCACAACTATACATTTTATAATGATGTTTGATGTCACAGACATGACATCAACTATCATATCAGCTTCCAGGACTGATTTAAATGTGTAGCACCACGAGAAGGCCTCAGACAGAACTGTATGAAGGGATTCTCACAGTGGTGTGAAGAAAGAAAAGAGATGGGAAACCCAAGTGAACACAAAAGACCACACCAGAGCAAGCAGTATGTGCCTATCACATCACCAAGGAACACCTCACGGCCGAGGCACACTGCTGTGTCTCTTGTTAGTGCTGATCTGCACAGTAGTGGGTTTAAGGCAAAGTAGGAATTATGGGAAATGTTTTCCTTGTGAGGGGAACTTCAGCATTCATGTGAGAAATCCCATTCTGTTTTGTTTCTCTCTGAACTATCAGTGAAGAATGTGTTTCAGAGACTCACTAGACATTTTTCTATCTCAGAAAGCTGTCTACTAATTTGATGCATGTTTCTAAAATTTATATCTTTCCTTTTTTCTGGATAAACAGAACTTGCTCAAATACTCTTTGGTTTAACTGCTTATTTCGTTGGGTGGTTCATAAAATGACCACATCACAATCTCCCCCCCAGTTAGGGAAATGAAAATTAAGAAAAATGTATCATTGAGTGAAACTCTAGGTATCTTTGAGTTCCCCTGGTTATCAGCTCTTACACTTAACAGGCACTCAATAAACACTTGTAGAATTTAATTGAATTCCAATGTATAGCAGTATTGAGTTAACTGTTTTGTTTGTCCTGCAAATTCAAGTCAGGTTATGTTCACAATTTGAAAATGTAACAAAGGAAAAAGGTATATGCTATATATTAGCTACCAATGCTTTCTAACATATATTATCATGAATTTTAGAACTTTCACTGAAACTTGCCCTGAGATGGCATCATAAACATTCAACTAATTTTTTTCCCAGGTACATGGGCTGACATTTGACATACACTTAGTAGCTGAAGAATGAATACTTTCCACAATCCTTTAATTTAATTTAATTACTTTAATGAAAGTAATGAATTAAAAAGGCCAAGGCATTGAGATGGTTCATCCAGCCTGGCTCCTAGGTGTTCTAGCCACCCTTACTTGGTGCCCTTTAAAGCTAAAAGCACAATTTTTTCAGAGGAGTGAATGATGACACAAAACTAAGCTAGAAACCACAAGGGAATTGTTACAGCCATGACCTTTCCCTTGCCAGCAAGGATCTTGGACCCATATCTCAGCCAAATATGAAGTCACATGGATGGCTCAGGGCCTTCAGGACACAGTTTTCCCTACAGTTCTCGGAAACAAAATTCCTTTAAATGCCAGTCAGGTAATAGAATGGTGGCCGGGCATGGCAGCTCATGCCTGTAATCCCAGCACTTTGGGAGGCCAAGGTGGGCGGATCACCTGAAGTCAGGAGTTCGAGACTAGCCTGGCCAACATGGTCGCTACCAAAATACAAAAATTAGCTGGGCATGGTGGCACAAACCTGTAATCCCAGCTACTTGGGAGGCTGAGGCAGGAGAATCGCTTGAACCCAGGAGGTGGAGGTTGCAGTGAGCCAAGGTTGTGTCATTGCACTCCAGCCTGGACAATAAGGTCGAAACTTTGTCTCAAAAAAGAACAACAAAAAAAGAATGGCATAAAGAAGGAGAGAAAGCAAAGGAATCAAACCCCCAAGAATTTCACCTTTCACTGTGTATCCCCTAATCTTACACCTGAATTTGAAACCAGGATTACTCGCCCCACAATGGTACAATGAAATAGGGACAGTGCTGTGGTACATAAAAGCCCACATGCAGTTGCTTTTAGAAGTATCAGTTGAAGTTGACCTGTCTCTGACTTGCTTCTCTTTCTCACGCGTGTGTTTGCACGCGCGCACACACACACACACACACACACACAAAGCACATATAAAACGGATGATAAGCCATATGAGCACAGAGTTTCTTGAACTAAAACTGAAAGCAAACACATGGAAGGCAAGTACCCTGCCAATCCCCATGTGCCAATACCCCTGGACTGAACTCCTCATCCTTCTCATCATCAGAGGCCATTCCAGTCATTTGGGAATCTACAGAGATAAAGAATGGATGTAAAATGCCACCCGGCCTACAACGTGATTTCCTTATAGGATAGAAAGGGGACATGTCCATCACATCCTCATCTATAATATCAAGATCATAGAAGCTACCTAAATGCTCAAATAATAGGGAAACAGTTACATAAATTAAGATGCATGAACTCAAATATTCAGCTACTAAAAACACTGGCTTCAAAGATGACTATGAAGTGGGAAAACACATGGACACACATATATATACACAAATATATATGTATATATAAAATACATGTACATATAGCAACAAGTATATATTAATAGTTATATATTAATAGAGCCACTGGCCGGGCGCAGCAGCTCACACCTGTAATCCCAGCATTTTAGGAGGCCGATGGATGGATCGCCTGAGGTTAGGAGTTTGAGACCACCCTGGATAACATGGTGAAACCCTGTCTCTACTAAAAATACAAAAAATCAGCCAGGTGTGGTGGTGGATGCCTGTTAATTCCAGCTACTCAAGAGGCTGAGGCAGGAGAATCGCTTGAACCCAGGAGGTGGAGGGTACAGTGAACCAAGATTGTGCCACTGCACTCCAGCCTGGGGGACAGAGCAAGGCTCTACCTAAGAAAAAAAAATCCTCAAAAGAAATACACCAAAATATTTGGGAATAATACTAAGATGACAGTAAGAAGAGTTGATAAGAAAAAGGAAATAGAACCAGGCACAATGGCTCACACGTGTAATCCCAGCACTTTGGGAGGCTGAGGTGGATGGATCACTTGAAGCTAGGAGTTTGAGACCATCCTGGACAACATGGTGAAAACCCGTCCCTACTAAAAAATACAATAATTACCCGGGCATGGTGGTGCGTGCCTGTAATCCCAGCTGCTCGGGAGGCTAAGGCAAGAGAATCGCTTGAACCGGGCAGGTGGAGGTTACAGTGAGCCAAGATCCTGCCACTGCACTCCAGCCTG
>NW_016107443.1:2555156-2558211 GCF_001604975.1 Cebus imitator
GGGTGGGAGGGGAGAGGGGGTGCAGGGGAATGGGAGAAAGATGAGGGGACAAAGAGAGGGTAGGGGAGAGAGATGAGGGGACAAAGAGAGGGTAGGGGAGAGAGATCAGGGGACAAAGAGAGGGTAGGGGAGAGAGATGAGGGGACAAAGAGAGAGTAGGGGAGAGAGATGAGGGGACAAAGAGAGGGTAGGGGAGGTGGGATCTGGATGAAAGTATGTGAGAGAGGGTGAAGGGGAATGAGGGATGAGAGAAAGGGTGAAGGGATGAGGAGAGAGCAGAGAGAGAAAAGGTAGGGGGAGAGAGAAAAGGTAGGGGGAGAGAGAAGAGAAAAAGAGAGGGAGAAGGCAGGAGGGAGGAGACGGGCATTAGGGCAAGAGTCCTCTGCCTGCTTTCTGGAGCACATCTCTGCCTCAGGGGTTAACTCGCCAGGCAATGGCTGTTTTTTTGTGTTTTTTTTTGTTGTTTTTTTTTGTTTTTTTTACAATGTCTACATCTCTTCCTCCATTTGAAAACCCACAGGTTCCCTAAAAGAGCCAGATGCTGTCACAACTGTACCCTTCCCCCAAGGCATGCTATCACCAACCCATCCAAGGGCCCCCAGAGGCAAACACACTTTTTAAGGGCTGCCAACTCAATAGGTGACATGGAGCTTAGTTGTGCAGTTCAGGAGCTCAAAGGATGAAAACAGCCCAATTACTCCGAAGCACAACTGTTCCCGGCTCGGACAGGGGCCCTTCCTCATGGAGCCTCATGAAAGGGACTCTGTGAGGATGGAATGAACATCCATCCTAGCTATAGCACAGGAGAGGCCTCATGGCCTCACATCAGTCACCCCTTTGTGAAGAGGAGGCCAGGGAAAATGAGTATCGACGCTGGCAGGGGTTCCAGCATCCTCACTGACAGCACCTGACCCGACAGCGGCCCCGCAACACACCCTCCTCCAAGGGACAGGGCTTCACTTGGGTCCTCCATGTACCCTCCTTCAACATTTACACCAAGAATTGGAACTGAGCACCTCTCACCCACCATGGATGTGGGCACGGAGCAGCCACATGTATATATGGAGGGTGGGGCTGGGGGGAGACACCGGCTCTGGTGGGCTCAGACTCACTAAGGAAAATGTGGAACTGGGACCAAATCAAGTCACACTTAACAAGCATTTGGAACTGTGGCATGTGCCCCATGAACAAGTCACACAGAAGAAAGGGGACAGGGAGGGGCAGAGAGAAAGCATGGCCAGAGGGCACGCTGGGCAGCTGGCCCATGCCTAGCTCCAGCTGCTGCTTCTTGGGGCCCGGCTCCTCCAGCAGGCACCCTTGGGTTGCATGAGAGGTCCCTGGAGCCCCAGAACAAGCATCGCTTGCTCAGGTTAGTGGGCCCTGCTTGGCTTCCATCATCTGAAGAAAGTCCTTACTATACACACAATATGAAAGTGGGAAGATCGTTCCTCACTGAGTTCAAAACCTAGATGGGTTAAGGCCGGGTGCGGTGGCTCACGCCTGTAATCCCAGTACTTTGGGAGATTGATGCAGATGGATCACCTGAGGTCAGGAGTTCAAGACCAGCCTGGCCAACATGGTGAAACCCCATCTCTACGAAAAATACAAAAAAATTAGCTGGGCATAGTGGCGGTTCTCTGTAATCCCAGCTACTCAGGAGGCCGAGGCAGGAGAATCGCTTAAACCTGGGAGACACAGGTTGCAGTGAGCNGGGTTAAGAGCCAGGACAAAGTTTCTGTCAGTTAAGAACCCAGACCACCTGAGCCTCACAGCAACAGAGCAGTCTCCTGGAAAACTTTTCCAAAGTCCACCTGTCCCTCCATCAAAACCAGATGGAAGGACTAGGCATAGTGGTCCAATACACATCCCCAGGGGAAAAAAAAATCCCCAGCTAGATAGAAGTTCACTCATCATCAATTAATCAGGACATAAAAAAAGGAGAGGAAAATAACAGAAATGCCTGTGTGTTGGTATATGTATGAAAACTCCCTGGAAAAAAACTTGAGAAACAAAGTATCTGCAGCTTATGGGGAGCATCACTGCATAGATGAAGGACAGAGATGGGAAGGAGACTTTGTCCTATAAACACTTTTTCACCTTTTGAATTTCGAATCCTGGGGATAGATAACCTATTCCAAGAACTAACTTTAAAAATGTCTCTAATTCCCATACTTTGGGAGGCCGAGGCAGGCAGATCATGAAGTCAGGACATCGAGATCATCCTGGCTAACACAGGGAAATCCCGTCTCTACTAAAAACACAAAAAATTAGCTGGGCATGGTGGTAGGCGCCTATAGTCCCAGCTACTAGGGAGGCTGAGGCAGGAGAATCACTTGAACCCAGGAGGTGGTTTCAGTGAGTGGAAATCGCACCACTGCACTCCAGCCTGGGTGACAGAGCGAGACTACATCTCAAAAAAAAAAAAAGTAAAAAAGGAAATATGTTAAATTGCCAAAATACACACACACACACACACACACACACACACGTATATATATATATATATGTATACATAATTCTAAAAGAAATACACCAAAATAAAAATCCTGATTGTTCTAGAGTAGGAGCCCATGGCTGGCTGTGGGCTAGAAAAGGCCAGTAACACCGTCCCTAGCTCTTCCTGCCCTCTGGGATTGAAAATCTGAAGTACACAGCAATACTGATTTGAAGGAAGAAATGGGAGAATGTGGGAAGGAGGAGGAAGTGGGAGAAGAGGGCTTGAGGGAGAGTGGGCGCTGGTGACAAAGGGGGGTTCTGGGGAGAGAGCTGGGGTGGGGGGAGAAAGAAGTGGGCAGACAGAAAAGGGAGGCAGAAAAGGGGGGCTTGGGGGCAGATGAGAGGATGGGAGAGAGGGGAGGAAGAGTTAGAGGAGGGAAGGGAAAAGTGGGGGGGGTGTGGGGTAGGTTCAGGGGTGAAAGAAGCGGGGCGGGGGGAAGAAAGGAAGAAGGGCTTAGTAAGAACAGGAGAGGAAGTGTGGAGAAGGGATGTGGGTGACAGAAGGGTAAGACACAGGGGCCAGGAGAGGAGGGGTGAGGAAGAGAGAAAATAAGAAAAA
>NW_016107443.1:2561253-2575563 GCF_001604975.1 Cebus imitator
GGGTGACAGAGCGAGACTACATCTCAAAAAAAAAAAAAAAAAATCTCAAGCAAGCAGCTGTAGTCATTATGCGCCACCCCCCCAAAAAAAAAAACACAGATGAACACAGTGTGAACTGCTTCCCCTTTCCAATTTTTTCTTCAGTTGGTGAAATCTTCCACCTCACTTCCCCCGCAACAATCCACCTTCACCAAGCCAATTACTTTCATTTGTTTTCTGACAGTCAAAAACAGCAATTAAGCTTTAAAAAAAAAATCACCATCAATTAACAAACATTTACTCTATCCATCCTGCTTCATGGATGACAGATGAGCTCATTGACCTACTGTATTTGACACCTCTCTTTGCTATCTAATAGTTTGTTGAGAACAAAGGGACAATTAGATATCACTGGCTAAGTGGTTTAAAACTGTCCCATTTGGGTCAAGTTGTGAAGTAATGTTTTTGTTTATTTTGTTTTGATGATCAAAACAAGAGAAAGGCAAAGTGCATTTACTAAGTCGTTGGTGTCAAATGAATTTCAGCGAGAAGCTAGCATGTGAAATGCTCATCAGAGGATGGCACCCAGAACACCCTGGTGAAGAAAATGGAGGTCCATGAAGATGCTGCCTAAGGGGAGTGGGGAGCAGAGCAAGAATGGCCTTTCCCAGTCTTCATCCAAAATGAGGGCCAAGTGTCTCCATCTAGCTCCAGGTACAAACCTCAGAACTAGCTGGAATAATTAGACAGGACACTAAGCTAATTAAAGACTTTTCATACGGGGAGGTGGCATGTGATGGATAAAACTGGTGCAACCCCAGAGGACCAGGCCTAGAACATGGCCCCAAGTCTTCCAAGTCTAGAACAGTCCAGAAAAATCTGGCAAAAACACAAGGGCAAGTGTTTGCATACTGGCCGGCAAAAAGCTCAAGTGTAAGGAGATGGTAGTTTAAACTGTCTATACATGCTGTACTTGGGTCCTCAAGGACTTAAATTTGTTATGCCAAATGAGTCATTAATAAGCACTGAAGGCAGGAGAATTGCCTGAACCCAGGAGGTGGAGGTTGCGGTGAGCCGAGATTGCGCCATTGCACTCCAGCCTGGGTAACAAGAGCGAAACTCCGAATAAAAAAAAAAAAAAAAGAAAGAAAGAAAGAAGCATTGAAATGTTTTAAGTATTTAATCCAAGATAGAAAGAAATAACAGTATGAACAGAACTCCACTTCATCTTACCACTCTGTCACCCACACCTAGGACAGACCAGCCTCCAGCAGTGCCCCCACCACTTCTGTGGCCACTGAAAGGAAACAGGCAAAGGCCTTTTCTGATCTTTTCTTGCCAACTGGATAGTGTTCTGCTAGGACAAATATCATAGGATTTTTGTTATTAGTGTTTTTTCTTTGTAAGGTTAAATATAAGCACAGTTGATCACTGAGTTAAGACCTGTGAGCTACCTTTTGCCTTAAGTGTCCTCTAATGAAAACTACAGAGCTGCCTGCAAGATATGTACCAATAAAATAACGATCAAGTTGAAAACCCAGTGATCACAATCAACCAGGTTGCTGGTGAACCTTTGCCAGCTGAAGAAATTTAGGTGAAGAAACGTGGAATGACATCAACCCTGTGTGTGTGAATTCAAAGGATCTGTTTGGCACTGAGGTATTTTCTCCCATGATGTACTTTTTTTTTCTTCTGCAGACAGGGTCTCACTCTGTTGCCCAGGCTGGAGTGCAGTGGTGTGATGTCAGCTCACTGCAGCCTCCTGCTCCCAGATTCAAGTGATTGTCCTGCCCCAGCCTCCCGAGTAGCTGGGATTACAGGTATGTGCCACCACACCTGACTAATTTTTGTATTTTTAGTAGAGAAGGGGTTTCACACATTGGCCAGGCTGATCTGAAACTCCTGACCTCAAGTGATCTGCTCGCCTCAGCCTCCCAAAGTGCTGACATTGCAGGTGTGAGTCTCCGCACCCAGCCTAGACATTCTTAATGAATCCCAGTAATGGCCAAGGAAGTTACATCAGCAACTAACTCACAAGTGCTTCAGGATGTAAAAGGAAAACCAAAATTTCCTCATAGGATGAAAGGTATGTAACCAAGGAAGGTGCCGGGAGGGAGAAAGGGAAAAAGAGAGAGAGAGAGAGAGAGAGAGAGAGAGAGAGAGAGACAGAGAACGCGCGCAAAAATAAAGGGCCTCCCAAAGGAAATAACAACCAAAAACATTTAAAGAAAAAAAAAAAGCCACGCTTTCCCTTTTCCTATCTTCCTTTAGAATCTCAACTGGGATCTTTGGGCTTCCAAGTGTTCTCCAAATTGGCTGGCCAGTCCCCCCAGGGGACATAGATTCAGGCCTTCAAGTTAGAAACTTAACTAGGGCGGGGTGATTAAATAAAAGTTTTCGAACTAGATAGTGATGATGGTTACAAAGCATTGTAAATATACCTGAACTGTACACTTAAAAGTGATAAGAATGGCAAATTGTTACATGTTTTAGCAGAAAATTAATAATGTACCAAAACCCATTGAATTGCACACCTTAAATTGGTAAATTGTATGGCATGCGAATTATACATCAATAAATCTGTTTAAAAAAACTTACATCCTGGGGTGATGGCTCACACCTAATCCCAACGCTTTGGGAGGCCAAGGCAGGTGGATCACTTGAGCCCAGGAGTTTGAGACAAGCCTGGGCAACATGGCAAAGCCTCATCTCTATAAAAAATACAAAAATTAGCTGGGTTTGGTGGCACACACCTGTAGTCCCAGCTACTCAGGTGGCTGAGGTGGGAGGATGGCTTGAGCCTGGTGGATGAGGCTGCAATGAGTCTTGATTGTGCCACTGCACTCCAGCCTAGGTAACAGAGTGAGACCTTATCTCAAAAAATAAGAAATAAAAAACTTACTAGGGAAAGAGACTGTAGCAAGAGCCTCACAAGGGGAAGCAGGAGCCTGACATTTTCTGAGCACCTACAGAAACTGGGCTGGTTGGTTCTTCCACATTGGAAGGCAGTTGGGTTCTGCCACTAGGAGATCATTGTCACTGCCTCTCCGAGGCTCAGTCTCATCATCTGATGTTATGGGTCATGACTGCCAAGGCTCCCTCCAGCCCTTCAATGCCAGGGACCAATATGTGAGTAGTGGAGGACCCATCAACCTGTCCTCCCACATAAAAGCATATCACAATAGGAAGACAAAATATTACAGGGGCTAAACACTACCAGAAGCAAGTTTAACAACTTTATGCCCCAAAGCCCTTGCCTCTCCCCAGAAAGAAAGGCAACAGTTGTGTTAAGACACTCTCCATTCAAAGAACAAAATGGTGAAAGACAGTGCCAAAGAGTCCTGTTCTCTAGTGACTTCTAAGTTCCTGCATAAAACAAAGACTGTGGTTATATACAGAAAACCTTATGTTCCAGAAAAACTGATGATGAAGTAAGGAAATGGTACTCCAGCCCTCTATGTTAATAAGCCCCTGGGGTTCCCCCGAGCAGGCTTCCTCAACCTCAGCATGACTGACATTTGGGGTCAGATAACTCTTTGTTGTGGGGGAGAGGGTTTGCCTGTGCATCATAGGATGTTTATCAGCACCCCTGACCTCCACCTAGTAGATGCCAGTAGACTGACTTTCCACACCACCCCCTATCCCCGCCACCAGCTGTGAAAACCAAAAGTGTCTCCAAATATTGCTGTATCCCTCTGGTAGGCAGAATTGCCCCCAGTTAAGAATCACCACCAGAGAAAATTTTCTGTCTTAAAATGTGCAGTTCTTTGTTGAAGCCATGTGATACATGTGGTGTCACCCTTCTCATCCACTATACCTGGTATGGGCCACCAGGAACTGTCAGCAAACAGACCCTGTCAACATGCTCTGCCCAGGGGACTTTACAGAATTGGAAACTCACTCCTGGTGGTCCATAGTCATGGAAAATTGAAAGTTGTAACCGTACTTGGGTGAAAGAGTTACACATTCATTCATTAACATATGGCACTTACTGTCTGCCAGGCAAGGTGCCAGGGCAATGGAGTTGAGGAGATCCAGTTGGAGATGGAGGCTTAATACAAGAGGAAATGTTGTACCATTTTGCACTGCATGCCTGTATCAAAACATCAATGTACCCCACAAATATATACACCTACTATGGACCCAAAAAAATTAAAAATAAAATTTTTTTTAAAGAGTATGGTACAGCACACCTTTGGAGCAGGCTCCTACAGATGCACAAGGGATGTGGGAGGCTGAAAAATGGCTCCCCAAAGATGGCCACATCCTAATCCCCAGAACCTGTGAATATGTTACCTTCCATGGCAACAGGAACTTTGCCCGTGTAATTCATTAGGCATCTTGAGAAGGGGAGGAGGTTCTAGATTATCCAGGTGGGCCCGATATCAAACAATGGTCCTTATAAAAGGCAGGCAGGTGGCTCGGTGAAGGATGGGATATGTGAGGAAGGAAGCAGAGGTTGGAAGACTGGGGTCACAAGCGAAGGAAGTATAGGCACTGCAGGCAGCCTCTAGAAGCCAGGCAAGGCAGGGAAATGAATTCCTCCAGTAAGAACGCAACCCTGCTGACACCTTGATTCAACCCAGTAAAATCCATTTTGAACTTCCAACCTCCAGAACTATAAGATTAAACATTTGTGCTGTTTCAAGCCACGAGGTTCGCAGTGATTTGTTACTGCAGCAACAGCAAACTAAGGCTATAAGGCAGAGGAGAGAGTGACATCTGTTCCCCATGACGGGAACTACCTGGGTAAAGGCTTAGAGACCTGAATGAGCTTAGAACAAGCAAAGGCATCTGGTGGCTGTAGCACTTCACAAAGGCTTCACTAAGGCATTCAGGATCTAAAGCATTTATAGAAGGGTAAAGAGATGGGGTCAATTCCAGAGCCACTGGGGCTTGACTGCAGATCAGAAGGGGCAGGAAAAGGGGAAGGAACAAGAGGAAATAGCAGCATCCCTATGGAAGTGGCAGGAAAGATGGTAATACCCTCAACAAAAAGGGAAGTAAAAGAGGCAGGGCAAGTATTACGGAGGAGAAATGCCAAGTTTAGTTTGCAATATGCTCAGTCTGAGGCATTTAAGACACACCTGGGTGAAGTTAGCTAGGAGAGGATACCAATGATAATCAGCTCAACCAACGTTAATCTTAGGCTTAACATGTGCACTAGAACATGATGACCAAACTGATGAGGTTCCTGCCCTCATGATGCTTACAGTGGGTGGGTCCTGAGCTTAGAACAGAGACCAAGACTGGGGACAGATGTGGGCATTGTCAATAGGTGACACCTGAATTGGCAAAGTGTTTGCAATCACTTAAGGACACACTAAACGTAAGGGAACCAGCGATGACAGCATCCCACAGGTGGACGGGGTGGAAAAAAAGGAGGGAGGAGTGTAGGAGAAATCAGGAACACATAGGGTGTTCTAGAAGACAAAGCATTCCGGTCTTCAGTCTCAAAAGCTTCAGTGAAGTCAAACATGGTGAGGCCTGAGATCATGTATTTTGTGATTGGAGAAGGATCATTCCAGATAACCTTGGCATGATCAGTTTCTGGAACACAATCAAGGCAGTGCCAGAGGTCGGTGGTCGTGGTAAATGTAAGGCAGGCCATGTGACGAAAGGGGAAGAGCAAGACAAGCTGTCTCAAAAAAACAGCAGTGAAGAGGAGAAAAAGGTGATTGCAAGGTGTAACTTTAAGGCAGCTTTATGAATAAAGTGTAAAAATCTAAATAGAACCAAAGATGGAATCTTCCCAAGGAGGGACAGGGCAGTTGACTATGAACACATGGTTATCCAAGAGAAACCAGGAAAAGTCAGGTCTACCACAGGGCAGTGTAGTGGACAGAATAACATTCCCTTCCCCACCCCCACCCCCCATATGCCTACATCATAAAGTCCAGGATGTGTAAATGTTAGGTTACAAGGCAAAGGGGAGTTAAATTTACTGATCAGGGGGCCTGGAAATGGGGAGATGATCCTGGAATATCCAGGTGGACCCAGTGTTATCACGGGAGTCCATACACATGGAAGAGGGGGATAGAAGAGTCAGTAACAATGATGACATGTGAGAGAGGGCTGCCCAGCCGTTGCTGGCTTTGGATAGAGGAAGAGGCCACAAGCCAAGAAATGCGGATTCTGGAAGCTGGAAAAGGCAAGGAAAGGGATTCCCTCCTACAGCCTCCAGAGGGAATGTAGCTCTGCTGACTTCGTGATCGTTGCCCAATGATGGATGATAAACTTGTGATGTCTCCAGGCACTAAGTTCATGGTAGTTAGAGGAGCAATCAGAAATGAACACAGGTACCGGTATAGAAAATCATAAACAAATATTACACACTGGAATAATGCAAACAGTATATCTTAAAGTCCCCTCTAAAGAGGATGGAGGGAAAAGGAATCTGGGAAGCACCTGTGTGATACACTGGTAAAGTCCCAGAGACTAATACTGAGCGGCTGGCTAGTGTCACTGATGCCCAGGTGTTGGAGGTCTGCTTGGACTGGATTCATGGAAGAATCCACACTGAACCACCTTAACACCACAAGAAGTTTGTTTTAAAGTAGGAATATGTCTTTCTCCTTCTCCTAAGGTAATGTGCCACTTATAACTTCATCATATGAACAGAGATTCTTGTGTACCGCAGTGAACCACAAGCTCTGGAGGTCACCTTTCTCAACTGTAAGGCAAGGAGGGGTTCTACATTTGACCATGATCAGAACCACCTGGAGGGCTCATGAAAATGCAGATTGCTGGGCCCCATCCTCAGCATTCCTGATTCAGGAGGTGTGCTGGAATGAAGCCAGAGAATTTGTGTCTCTAAAGTGCTGCAGGGGAGGCTGTGCTACTGGCCTGGGAACCACCCTCTGAGAAGCAAAGCATTAGAGGCTCTCATTCTCTAACACTGTAAGGATTTGGGGTGTTTTCCTGTTCTGCATCTTTCCCATTAGCACTGACTTCTTGGTTCTCAACAGCGTGTTCTTGCACTGTCACTCTCTTTCCCCCTAGTATAGCATTTCAGGTGTCCATTGTGCTTAACATTGAACAACAGTCCAGGCTAGACCTGGCTGATATGAAGTAGCCACAGATATACCTACAAAGCCATTTTCCTCCCCTACTGCCTCCTATTCCCTGCCCCTGCCCATTACATAGTTAACTCGAAGAAAGAGCAGTTCTTCTACCTAGGAGCTGGCTGTGCACTTGCAGCTGGGCCTGGGTGTCCTGCTAAACAGAAACAATTCCCTATAAAACCAACATCGGACAAGGACACTCTGTGACCAGGATGTGATAAGATGAAAACAAGACCACACAGTAATCATATCTGAACATGTACAAAACATGCACCTTGTCCAAAACACAAACATGACAAAACATCTCCCAATCCTGGCTAATACAAATGACGGCTGCTGCTTTACCAACCATAGCTGTAGCCTGCCTCTGATTTTCCCTGCTTCTAGAGAACATTTGTTAAAATATCCAATCACAGAACTCCCCCTGGTAGCACCCAATTCAAAGTAATGTCCAGCTTCCTTAAACGTTTCCCCAAGCCACCTGACACAGGTGCAAGTCGTCTAAGTCATCCTTCCTTGCACCATTTTACTGAGATGCCCCAAGGTTCCCACGGTGTCCATTCTCCCTCCCTGCCACAAGAACCAGTTGTGGCTGGAGGGCAGCGATGACTCATACTCAACCAGATTTCTGCTCAAACATGATCTCCTCTAAGACACTGTCTTTGGCACTCTCCAGGCTAAGTCAGATTGGCCTTTTCCACTCTTCTTTTATGCACTCTCATGGCTTTGGGCTACATATTGCCATGCGCATTGCATTCAAGTCAGCCTCCATTAGACTGAGAAGCCCAAACAGTCACATCTCTGCTCTGCACCTGCTCTTAGCACAGTGGGTATGCAAAGCAGGTAAATAAACATTGGATGGATGGATAGATGAACAAATACTACTGTATGTAACATACATTAAAACAACTACAAACTCAAGAGTTGATGAGAGAATGTCACTAACGCCAAAAGAACTGAAGCAGTAGGAGAAGAAACCACCAAGGTCTGTGCAACCAGGGCCACAGTAAGCTTTTGCTTGTGCCAAGATGGACAGAAGTGGGTAAACCTCATGTACAATTAAGGTGGGAGCCTCTTCTTCCATTTCTAACTCAAGACATTTGTAGACACTGACCCATTATGCTCCTTTTAGCTTTAGTTTAGCATACAGCAGTCTACTGCCAATGCAATAAATACATTGCTAAGGGCTATCTCAACTTTGTTTTTACTCTGGAATTATTTAAACAGAAATCATTTGCTGGGCTTGCAAGCCCTTCACTACTCACAGATTTAGGTAACCATAATATTTGTGTAATTGTAATTATAAGAGGCTTTCTCTGTGTTTGGCACTGTAGGCATGCATCTCCTAGCAAGTTCAGAGGGCACATTTTGATGGGCTTTTATAAGAGGTCATTTTGCAACTAACCAGCTTCACTTCAGGGTTAGGGATTTGGTTCCTTTCTGTTATTTTTCAGAAAACAAACTGTAAGATACAGTTTTGCTGTGTTATCCAACAACAGAAAACTCACTGTCAGGCCACGTAAGAATATAAGTATATCAGAATCAGGCACAGTGGTGTGAGCCTGCAGTCCCAACTACCTGGGAAGATCTCTTCAGTCCAGGAGTTTGAATCCATCCTGGGCAAGACTGAGACCTTCCCTCTTAAAAAAAAAAAAAAAAAGAATAAAATTGCATCAAATGATAAACTGGATAAATCTGAAAACCAGAGACTTGGAGGAAGGGGTGTGTCTCTGTGTGCACACACACAACCTCAGCCCATTAGATCACTCCATTGGAAGACATACAGAATGAAGGATTAAATAACTGTACTTCATTACAAATATATCTTTAGCCACAAAGTACTACAAGTGCCTTAAATCCCACCATAAACATGAATTAAATTACATTCATTTTGATATTATCACCTCTAAGTATTAACTCCTGAAATAAATGAAAATCAATGCCCCCTCCCCCTGCAATAAAGGTTATAATAAAGATTAAGTTTGAAAGGACTAACAGCTACAAGAGCACTCTATTTTTCTTAGGAAGTTCTGAAGAATGAAAACAGTTCAAATCTGAAAAACAGGTCTGTTTCTTCTTAAATGAAATTCAGTCCCCTTCTCATTGAGATACAGAAAACACAATCCGGCCATGGGAGATGTTTGGATCTAAATTCTTTTTGTGCATGCATAACCCTCTCGGTGACTCACCCAAAATGAAAGGTGATCAAAACAGAATTTTTGGTTACCTTGGGAGAAATTCATCCATTACTAAAGTGGCCTGTAAAGTTTAAAGTATATACTTCTGCCAACGAACTAAATCATCTTACGGGGCAAAGCAAAACAAGAGTGAGTTAAGGGTTCTGTCCCACGAAGAGTAGGAGGATTTCATGCCCCTTATGCATTCATTCAACAAATATTTAGGTCCTGCTCTGTGCCAGACACCAAAAGGGGCTGAGCAAACTATGCAACATTGTGCGCTGTCCCTATGGTCATAGAACTTACAGTACAGGAGATAACTATTACGCACAAATATGTAACACTGCTATGAAAAAAAAAGGTGCTGTATGAGAAAATATGATGGGAACCAATTTAGACGGGGGGTGGCAAAGGGGATCAGAGAAAGGCACTGTGAAAAAAGCAACATTTAAGCCAAGAAGCCAATAGATCACCACTACTTTAGAAAAGGAAAACCTTTTTTTGACGAATGACCACAAATGGGATTTTAACTTTGCCTGTCAACAATGGACTGGGTTAAACCTCCTCTTTTCCAATGCTTCAGGCTTTCTGAGCATGCTGACTAGTGTACTGGAATCCTATTACCTGAACACAGAAAGGTCTCACTTTATTATTTTTATTATCATCTGCAGCCTTCCTATGTTTGGCCTAAGAACACCAAAAAATAATCTGCCAGAGGCTGAAAAACAGAGGGTGGCTGTCAGCAAGAACGTTATCTGGGTAGACCAAACATTTAATAGCCCAAGTAATCATAAGTCCCTTGCCAATAAAGTGGAAGCTTCTCTGGGCAGCAAGGTGGTTCCAATGCTCCGGGGTCTAAATCAAATGGGACCCAGGGGGCCTAAAGGTTAGTTGGCTACTTGGAACTGATGTTTGTTTGCTCAGTAAATCAAGGACCGGATTACCATTTCCAGGTCCCAGACCCTGCAGACTTAGAGGCCGGTATGGGAAGCGGCCTTTTAGCATCACGGAGCAAAGAGCTTGCTAGCTGGCTAGGCTGGAGGAAGGCAGCAGCGAGAGGGTCGGGGCCTGGAGGGAGGGGGGCGCAAAGAAAGGAGCCTCAGGTGCTCCGGACCCCGGGACTGCGAGCCAGGCCTGGCACTGGGGCGTTTCCCGCCCCACCCCCCCAACCTCTGTCGGCCCCCAGCAAAGGCAACCCACCCCCCTCCAAGACCCCGAGGTTCTAACTTCCCCCGAAGCAGGACCAGGAGGGCACCAGCAGCCCGACGCACGGCCGGAGCCCACCAGGTCCGGGTACCCGTAACCGCAGCGCAGAGGAGGGCGCGCTCGGGTGCAAAAAAGGCCAAGACAAAATTCTCCCCGCCCACCCGAAAAGCCAACCACACCCCCTGCAACCCTCAGCCGGAGCGGCCTGGGGCCGGTCCCGGTGATTCTCCGCCCAGGCCCCCACGGGTTTCCGTCTGCGCAGCGCGCGGGCTCAGCGGGGACACGGGCGCAAATGGGAGTGAATGGGGGTGCGCAAGGCAGGCGAGGGCGCCCACTGCGTTGTCTCCCGCCCGGACCCTGCCCCCGGGACGCCTCCCGGGCTCTGCAGTTCTAGGATGGGCGCGCCGCCCCCAGGCTGAGGTGGACGCCTGGACGCAGGCGGCCCCCACTCACCCATTGGCGTTGAGCCGGGCCGGGCCGCCGAGGCAGCGTGAAAGTTGGCGGAGGCGGGCGTGGGGGTCGGGGCGCCGGGATCAGGGCGCGGGGAACCAAGCTCCGGGGTCTGGACGCGGTGGCGGCTGGGCGGGCTTCTTCCTCAGTGGCGGCGACGGCGGTTCAGCGCCGTCCGCTGCTGCTGCCTCTGCCGCTGCTGCCCCGGGGCGACTCCTGCTGCTGCTGCTGCTGCATCGCGGCCCAATGCGCCCGGCTACGCCGGGTTTCCTGCTCCCCGCGAGTGGAAATTGCGAAAAAAAAAAAAAAAAAGCGCCGCCCAGCCCAGCGCCCGGCAGCCGCGGCCGCGCCGCCCGCTCTCCCCTCCTCCTCAGCGCCGCCGCGAGGCTCCAGCAGCTCCGCCTGCCGGGGACGCAGGGCCGCCGGGCGGGGGCGGGGCCGGAGAGGGGCGGGGCCCGGGCCGCGTCGGGGCAGGCGCCTGGGGCGTCCCTGCGGCTGAGGCACTCAGGCGCCCTCTTCAACGCCCACGCCGAAGGGACCCTGCTCCGCACCGCTGCCACCCACCCGTGGCGGCTGGGCTGACGCCCCGGGAAGTGCCGCGAGACTCCTCGAGACCGGAGGAGAGGGGCTCCGTGGAGGAGGGGCGTGGGAGTGCAGGGGCACGTGGAGAAGGAGGAGAAGGGGCTGAGCGGCACCGGGCGACGAAAGGAGAACGGGCTGGGGAGTGAGAACGGGGCAGGCCAGGGGCCAAACGCCTGCCCAGGGTGATGGCAGGTGACCGTGGGGCATCGAGGCATTCAGGAATGAGGCTTCCCCGGGGGGCTGTTGCGGGGGAAGGAAAAGGGTCCCTTGGCAGGGAGAGAAACGCGGCGTCCCTTCGGCGCGGCGTGGGAACGCAGGCAGGCCAGGTGCTAGTTCCGCACAGATGAGGCGGTGGCACCGACGTGGGGAAAAACGGGTGAAGGACGCAGCGGGGCGGAGGGGACGCATCGCCTTGCAGGGACCTGCCTAAGCTCCACCCCATGCCTGGGCCAGGTGGGGTTCGGGTATTCAAGAATGTTCCCAAGGTCTGGTGTTCCAGGAATCCGCTGAGATCAGGGCTGGCTCCCTCCCCAGGAGGCATCATTGTGCCTTGCTGACCCCTAGACCTGGACGGCCGACCCTTGAGTGGGCGCTCAAGAGGAAACAGAGAATCCGCGGGCATTCGTGGGCAATTCAGGAGCTCGGTTTTGGGTTCATTCACCACCACACCTTTCACCATAGATACTCTGCCTGCCACCACATTCCTCTACCGGCCCGTTATTTCCTTTTCCCTTTCCACCATCTGGTGGTAGGAAGTGATAGTGAAGTACATGGGACACTTTGAGGCAAAGAGCACATAAGACAATAGAGAAATTAGATCAATGGCCCCTGAAAATGGAGAAGGCTGAGGGCTAGTGGACTCAAAAGGGACAAATGAAAGCCGACCCCCTACCCAAGAGAGGGGCTGTCTCCATACCTCACCTATGATGGTGAGGCAACTCTTGTTTGAGGTTTTTTTTTAAAAAAAAAACCTCAAAGTCAGGGTCTTGCCAACAGATCAGTAGCATCATCTTTCTAAATATCGTTCATATGTGTCAGATCGATCGAAATTGACTAATCAAGGGACAGGAGGCCCATCCACACGGAGGCTGCAGTTGAAGTCCTAGTGTCATCAACATCAGACTCCTTAAGAAGGGATCAGAGAACATGGAGATTAAGAATGTGAAATAGGCCAGGTGTCGTGGCTCACGCCTGTAATCCCAGCACTTTGGGAGGCCCAGGCGGGCGGATCACCTGAGGTCGGGAGTTCGAGACCAGCCTGAACAACATGGCGAAACCCCGTCTCTACTAAAAATACAAAAATTAGCCAGGTGTGGTGGCAGGCACCTGTAACCCAAACTACTTGGGAGACCGAGGCACGAGAACTATTTGAACCCAGGAGGTGAAGGTTACAGTGAGCCAAGATGGCACCACTGCACTCCAGCCTGGGTGACAGAGTAAAACTCCTTCACAAAAAAAAAAAAAAAAAAAAAAAAAAAAAAAATTCCTGCTCCAGGCACCCTGGTGCCTCACTCATTGCAGGTTTTGTCATATCATGTTCTAATCAGGGCAATCAGGCCTTCTGATACTATCTTAGAATTGACAAACACTGAAACTCACAGAGCTTGGATAAACCCTCTGCTATTGGGACTTTTTCCCCCCCAAAAGACCCCCATACCAACCAGGGGTTGGGGGGAAAAAAAGAACTGGTATGGGGGTCTGCACAATTCCAGAGGTAGTTCTCTTTGCTAAGCCCAGGATCAGTGAGTCATCCTAACCTACTCTCTCAAAGAGCCTCAGACCCCTGAAAGTGACGACGCACATTTCAACATGGAAACAGTTGTGCTGGCCTTGCAGTGAACTGGTATCTGGGGTGCTAAAGATTCTTGGCCAACAGCCCAGTGCATTCTCACAGCGATGAGTCAAAAGTCTTTGAACATTGTTGATGATACCTTCCCATAGCTGAACTTACTCAGGCGTCAGAGAGGCCGCTATACCTAAACCAGCAGGCAGGGTACTGAATTCCATGGGGCTCAAAGAAAAAGAAAAAATCAGCAGTTTGTCTTATGTCCTGCTTGGTCTCTCTGTCCTATGTGGAGAAGACAGTCTTCTCATTGAATTTTATTTCCAACTTCACACAGGTAAAGACAGATCACTTGAAGTTTGGTAGGGGGATTGTTTTGGTTTTTGTCTCTTTTTTTTTTTTTTTGAGACAGGGTCTCTGTCACCCAGTCTGGAGGCTGTTGGCATGATCTTGGCTCACTGCAGCCTCAATCTCCTGGGCTCAAGTGATCCTCACACCTCAGCCTCCCAAATAGCTGGGAATACAGGCACGCACCAACTCACCAGGCTAATTTTTGTATTTTTTGTAGAGATGGGGTCTCACTGTGTTGCCCAAGCTGGTCTCAAACTCCTGGGCTCAGCTGACCCTCCCCTGCCTCAGCCTCCCAAATGCTGGGATTACAGGATGAGCCACTGCACTTGATCCGCTTGAAGTTTTGAGTCTTCTTTAGTCTCTGGTCTATTTTAAGGTATACCTTTTCCTTCTTGGACTGGAACATGGTGTCGCTCCTCCTTGATCTGCTTCCTGTATGGTCAAATTTGCATTACCACAAAAGAAAGACTGATGATGGCAAGACAACATTTTTGAAAATCCCTGAGCTGTGCCCTAATTTTATTTTATTTATTTATTTATTTATTTTTATTTTATTTTATTTTATTTTATTTTTTGAAACAGAGTTTCGCTCTTGTTAGCCACGCTGGAGTGCAATGGCGCCGTCTCGGCTCATCGCAACCTCCGCCTCCTGGGTTCAGGCAATTCTCCTGCCTCAGCCTCCTGAGTAGCTGGGATTACAGGCACGCGCCACCATGCC
>NW_016107443.1:2576519-2579740 GCF_001604975.1 Cebus imitator
AAAAAAAAAAAAAATACAAAAATTAGTCGTGTGAGGTGGCACACACCTGTAGTCCCAACTATTCAGAAAGCTGAAATGGGAGGATCACTTGCGCCTGGGAGATTGAGGCTGCAGTGAGCCGTGACTGCATCACTGCATTGCAGCCTGAGTCACAGAGCAAGACCCTGTCTCAAAACAAAACAAAAAAAAATTGAAGGTGGGTGAGCCTCTGCCTTCATACTTGCTCTCTCTGAGTACTTGGACTTAACATCTGTAATTTGCATATAATAAACAATGGTTTGATAACCTTTAATATCATCTTTAATATAAATTACATGTTGAGTGCTTTACAAAAGACAGTCTTTACATAGTGCTTCTGATGAGCTTTATGGAGAAATGTAAAAATCTCACAGTGCCAGAAAGTAAAGACGTGCTCAACAAAGGTGCCAGGGCACAGCAGAAGGGCACAGGAGCCAACCCCAAAGGGCTCCCAAAGGCTGGAGCAATTCAAAGGATAAAATAAATAATGATTGTATTGGAATAAAATTAGTATCTTTGAGTCTATAGAAATACAACTAAATAACTGACTAGGGGAAAATATCAAGAAAGGACAAGTCTTCCTTACAGAGGAATTCCAATTAAAGTGTAGAAGAAATGAGAGAAAGGGAAAGGCATCATTAGAACATCACAGTAACTGCTGATACAGGCATGATCAACTACCGTTTTCCTTAAGGAGAAACAGGATACTTGCATAGCCTCAAAGTATTTTCCCTAAAATAAATATGTCTTAATATTTAAAGTGGGGGAAATAGTAACTTTACTTGGAGAACTCTGGCAAACAGCACTTTTTTTATATACACATATATATAAAGTATATATATATGTGTATATATATATATATATATATATATACTTTAAGTTCTGGGATACATGTGCAGAACGTTCAGGTGATATAGGTATAGGTATACACATGCCATGGTGGTTTGCTGCACCCATCAACCTGTCATCTACATTAGGTATTTCTCCTAATGCTATCCTCCCCTAACCCCCCACCCCCCAACAGGCCCCAGTGTGTGATGTTCCCCTCCCTGCGTCCATGTGTTCTCATTGCTCAACTCCCACTTATGAGTGAGAACATGCAGTGCTTGCTTTTCTGTTCCTATCTTAGTTTGCTGACAATGATGGCTTCCAGCTTCATCCACATCCCTGCAAAGGACATGAACTCAACCTTTTTAATGGCTGCATAGTATTCCATGGTGTATGTGTGCCACATTTTCTTTATCCAGTCTATCACTGATGGGCATTTGGGTTGGTTCCAAGTCTTTGCTTTTGTGAATAGGGCTTCTTTTGAGAAGTGTCTGTTCACTTTAAGCAAGCAGTCATGGCTATATGCTGATGGCTTTTTTTTTTCTTTTTTTAGACAGGGTCTCACTCGGTCTCACTCAGTCACCCAGGCTGGAGTGAAATGATGCAATCTCCACTCACTGCAACCTCCACTTCTTGAGCTCAAGCTCAAGAGATTCATATACCTCAGGTGTCCACCACCATGCCCTGCTAATTTTTGAACTTTTAATAGAGATGAGGTTTTGCCATGTTGACCAGGCTGGTCTTGAACCCCTAGCTGAAGTGATCCACTTGCCTCGACCTCCCAAAGTGCTGGAATTACAGGTGTGAGCCACCTCTCTGGGCTTGATGGTTTTGAGGCAGGCGTTTCCATTCCTCCTTGGCATCGTGTACACCGTGTTAAAGGTAACATATCTAGATCAAAAGCCACAGAAATATTAATAACAAATGTCTTGCTCTATTATGTTTACCTGACTTGATAGCCTCTCTTAGAATGACCCACTCTGTTCCCTCTTTTTCTTTTTCAGTAAATCTTTTTTAACAAATCTAAGAGGACTGGGTTTACCTGCTCTGTAGAGATGAACAAACGAATCATATCAGAGAAGTAGATGACTTATGAAACAGCTAAACCATGACCTTCTTTACAAGGTTTGTGGGAAAGGCTCACTTTGTAAACAAAGGAAAACACAAAGGAAGAAACTAGAAAGTGAGACGTGCATGTCCACAATGCTACAAAACTGGAATAGGGTGCTCTCGTTTAAAAATCCAAAGAATGCCTGAGTAATCAACTTCCAAGCTGACCAGTCACACACGCTTGCATCTAAAGTGCACAAAAAGAGCCCCGGTGCACAGACAAACTCGCCAAGAACATTTTTCCATCCTTTTCCACAGCACTGCTTTCGCTAAGAAAATAGTAAATTGAGAGAACACTCCTAGGAGATTAATAAAAAACATGGTTTCTACTGTTTTCTACCCATCCTGCTGGTTCTCTTCCCCCACCAAAATCGCAAGGGGTCATGTGTAAGGAATTTCGTTTTCACAATTAAAAGGCAAATCAAATGATAATCAAAAATGTTCCCAAAGTGCCAGACAATAATTTAAAATCATATGTGTGAAATATGTATTGTAACAAATGTTAACATTAGGCCAGGCATGGTGGCTCACACCTGTAATCTCAGCACTTTAGGAGGCCTAGGTGGGTGGATCACCTGAGGCCAGGGGTTCGAGACCAGCCTGGTCAACATGGTAAAACCCCATCTATACTACAAATATGAAAATTAACCAGATGTCGTGGTGCACACATGTAACTCCAGCTGGTTGGGAGGCTGAAGCAGGAGAGTCATTTGAATCCTGGAGGTAGAGGTTGCAGTGAGCCGAGATTGTGCCACTGCACTCCAGCCTGGGAGACAGAACAAGACTTCATCTAAATAAATAAATAAATAAATGTTAACATTAAATAGAACAATGGCATTTAACATAGGAATACTATATCAACAGGCCAATTTTTAAAAATGGAAACTGATAAACTAATCGTAGGAGGCTTTTGAGCTCATTGGCAATGAAAATTTAAAAGTAGGAATAGATTTGGAAAAATAGTTTCTCTTTTTATTCCTGAACCTTCAGGAGAAGCTAAGCTCAGGGGCTCCATCACAAGCTGGGTCCCTTTGGAGCTCAGCCTCCAGGCTGCACAGACATTGGCCTGCCTTCCTCACAGAGGGAAAAACAAGTGAGGATGCACAGAGTCTGCAGAACAGATGGCATTTTTCAAAGGGTTTCCTGTGGAAGGGGCAGGAGTGTAGTCAAATATCTGGTTCTAAATGGTTTCTGTGCCAGGGCCAGAGCGAACAAGAGCCGGCAGGCAATGGGTAGAAGCACAGGTTTCTTTTTTCTTTTTCTTT
>NW_016107443.1:2579828-2581350 GCF_001604975.1 Cebus imitator
CTTGTTCTGTCGCCCAGGCTGGAGTGCAGTGGCACAATCTTGGTTCACTGCAACCTCAATCTCCTGGGCTCAAGCGATTCTCCTGCCTCAGCCTCCCAAGTAGCTGGATTACAGGTGTGCGCCACCACACCTGGCTAATTTTGTATTTTTAGTAGAGACAGAGTTTCACCATGTTGGCCAGGCTAGTCTCAAACTCCTGGCCTCAGTCAATCTGCCCACCTTGGCCTCCCAAATGCTGGGATTACAGGTATGAGCCACCATGCCCAGCCGGGAGTACAGATTACTAAGCAGATTGTCTTTAGGGAGGTGACTGGTGAGCTCTGTGGAGACAGGACTGGAGGAAGAGCTTGCAGGTAGGAGGCCAGGAACAGGCCATAGATGGTACAGGCAAGAAATATGATGGCATTGATATTGACAAAGAGAAGAGGTTACATTCTAGAGCCATTTTTGAAATACATTTGACAGGTTCTGATGAGGCAGTAGATTTGGGGAAAGGATAGGGAGCAAAGATGGAGGATTCAATAGAAATGTTTTGTTAGTTGGCTTGGAAGCTGAATAGGTGGAGAAATCAACTAAGTGGAGAAGGAAGTTTTTGTTGGGGTAGGGATGTGGAGGAGATAATGGATTCAAATTTGAATGTTATTAAGAGCGAATACAGCCAGGCTCGGTGGCTCACACCTGTAATCTCAGCACTTTGGGACAGCAAAGTGGGTGGATTGCTTGAGTCCAGGAGTTTGAGACCAGCCTGGGCAACACAGCGAAACCCCGTCTCCACAAAAACAAAAACAAAAAAATGCAAAAATTAGCCAGGGGTGGTGGCGTGTGCCTGTAGCGCCAGCGATAAGGGAGGCTGAGGTGGGAGGATCACTTACTTGAGCCTAGGAGGTTGAGGCTGCAGTGAGTCAAGATTGCACCACCGCACTCCAGCCTGGGTGACCAAGCAAGATCCTGTCTTGGAAAAAAAAAAAAGTGAATACGAAAGGGAATAAAGTATTGATTTATGCCACAACATGGTTGACCCTTGAAAATATGATGCTAAATGACAGAAGCCAGTTGTCAAAAGCCACCTATCATATGGTCCCATGTATATGAGATGTCCAGAAAAGGCAAATCCATAGAAACAGAAAGTAGACCAGTGGTTGCCAGGGGCTGGAGGAACTGAGGAGTGACAGCTAATGGGTACAGGGTTTCATTCTGGGGTGACATAATGTTCTAAAATTGTGTTGATGGTTGCACAACTCTGTAAATATACTAAACATTGTTGAATTATACACTTTAAAATGAGTGAATTGCCAGGCACAGTGGCTCACGCCTATAATCCCAGCACTTTGGGAGGCCAAGGCGGGTGGATTGCCTGAGCTCAGGAGTTCCAGACCAGCCTGCCCAACATGGTGAAACCCCGTCTCTACTAAAAATACAAAAATTATCTGGGCGTGGTGGCACAGGCCTGTAATCCCAGCTACTTGGGAGGCTGAGGCAGGAGAATTGCTTGAACCCGGGAGGCAGAGGTTGCAGTGAGCCG
>NW_016107443.1:2581360-2610750 GCF_001604975.1 Cebus imitator
AAAAAAAGGGATGAATTGTATAATATGCAAATTATATCTCAATAAAAGCTGTTATGGTTTTTAAAAGAATGATCATGGTTACAGCATTTTGGTATAGGAAGATGCAAAGGTTCTGGAGATGGATGCTGGTGATGGGCGTGCAACGATGTGACTGTATTAAACGCCACTGAACTGTACATTAAAAAATGGTTACAATGGTAAATTTTGTTATGTATATTTTAGCACTAAAAGAGAATGAATACATACGTGATTGGTGGGTTAGATGGGGCTGGGTGGAGACGATATTCTCTGTGTTTTAACTACTCCAGTAATACCCCCATACTGCTTCCCAAACAGGAAATCAATATTACAATAACCACTACCCCATCACCTCGGGGTTCAGAGAAACCAAGACCAGTGGCCTGAGCTGACGGTGAGACACCACAGTCATCCCCTAGACTGTGAAGGCCCCAAAGCAGACAGTCAACCTCAGATGAATCCTCAAGCCCCAGAGGCCATGGGACTTAATTGAAAAGTCTCTGAACCAGGAGCTCACTTAATAAGAGATGGCACAACCCTTTTTCTAGCACGACTTGTTAAATAGAGTCAGTCAAATCAAGTTCCTGTTCTCAAAAATAATTACAGACCAGCCAGAGGCAAAAGTGGGAAGTAAGTCGAGTTTATCTTGTTTGTTTTGCTCGCCAGCCCTGAGTTTAGGATTCCATTCCCCAGCTGAAGTTTTCTTTTCTGGACCACGGAGGCTCTCAAAGTGTGGTCCTCAGTCCAGCGGCAACTGCATGTGGGAACTTGTTAGAGATGCATGCTGGGGACCCCACCCCAGGCCTTCTGGGTCAGTATCTCTGGGGCTGGGACCCAGTGACCTGTGTTTTGATCAGCAGCTCAAATGAGAGAATCTGGCTGTACCTCAGCTCCTCAGAGCCAAGGTGAACGCTCTGTCATCTGATGAACTGCTTGGTCCTTGGCCATGAAAATGGGCTCAAGGGAGCTACCAGTGACGCATAGCCCTGAGCTGGTAAAACTGACTTGTTTTGTGAAATATATTCGTATCATTATCATTACAAAAGTAATCTATGCTCAGTATTTTTAAAAATAAAACACGCCAGTCACAGTGGGTCACACCTGCAATCCCAGTACTTTGGGAGGCCAAGGCAGGAGGATTGCTTAAGCCTAGGAGTTTAAGGCCAGCCAGAACAACATACTGAGATCCCATCTCTATAAAAATAAAATAGTAAAAAGCATGGTGGCACACGCCTGTAGTCCCAGCTACTCAGGAGGTTGAGGTGGGAGGATTGCTTGTGCCCAGGAGGCCGAGGCTGCAGTGAATGATGATCACATCACTGTCCTCCAGCCTGAGTGACAGAGCGAGACCCTGTCTCAAATATAAAATGAAACATTAAAGATACAGTATATAAGGTGAAAATCTTCCATCATCTCACAATTGCCAATTACTGCAGAGATAATTGATAATCACCGTTAACTCTTGAAGGAATATTCTTCCAGACATTTTTTAAAGTGTGTAATGATACTAAGATATATGATGATTTCCACCTATTATCACTGTAATTTTTGGAAGCTGGTAACTCCTCTTTAGTGCTCTAATGATGGAAATCGAGAACCTTAAAGAGGGGATACTATTTTCCCTGGGGGACTCTGAAATCACCTCTTTTTTTTTTCCTACATTTGAATGCATTTCAAAACCTTCTTCTGTGAAGAAATTAGAATTCATGATAAAAATGCTAAAGCAATTCTCTGATACTCTTTAATGAGATTAAGCCCTTGTCAGGGAGACTGCTCCCTCCATCCCCCACCCCCCACCCCCACCAGCTGTCTTAAGGTCAGAAGTCTAGTGATGTTTAGCCAGACATTCTTTCTCCTTGTGTCCAGTCTGACAATGATCCTCTAACCATTCCGTTCCCAGAAAATGTCCCAACCAAGAGGGAATAAGAGGGAATCTTGGGGTTGGGTGTGGTGGTTCACACCTGAAATCTCAACACTTTGGAAGGCCAAGGCAGGTGGATCACCTGAGGTCAGGAGTTTGAGACCAACCTGACCAACACAGCGAAACCCCATCTCTACAAAAAATACAAAAAATTAGCCAGGCATGGTGGTATGCACCTGTAATCCCAGCTACTTCAGCGGCTGAGGCAGGAGAAGCTCTTGAACCCAGAAGGTAGAGGTTGCAATGAGCCGAGATCACGCCACTGCACTCCAGCCTAGGTGATAAGAGTGAGACTTTGTCTCAAATAAAAAAAAATAAAAAAAAAAAAGAGGGAATCTTGAATCTTGAAACAAAACTTTGACATGTGTTCGTAATTAAATTTTCTGGAAAGTTCTATATAAGCCTCAATCTTTCATAACTGTAAACAACACACACAAAAACTATCAGATACAGACTAGACCTTTTCTCAGTGCCTGAAGAAAGGAATGAAAATGTTTGACCTGCCGTAAAATAGTTATGGGTCTTTTGAAAGTCTCTCTGGGCAACAAGGATGATCTTAATTAAGATAATAATCATAACCATTTATGGCGGAGGGGCCTGCTATACTCGTTTATCTGCTTTTAAATTCTCACAACAGTGTCAGTTGTATGCTTGTATTAACGTTGTACAAAGGAGGGAACTCGAGTTCAGAGAGGCTAAATGTCATGCCCAATCAATGTCCTTTAGCAGGAGAGAGCAGGCCTGGGAATGTAAAGTCAGCTGTGTCTGATTCCATTAGAAAGGATGACATCATCTGAAATAGGACAAAACAGCTAATTTGTTTTCATGGTTTAGAACTCCTATTCAATGGTTTTAATATAAAATGTCAATGGGTCCTTGTGGGTGTTTTGCTTCATATGAAATCTGGATACATATAAAATGCTCATGGTATAACAGTAAGTGACAAAACAGATGACACACTTACACATCCCCAATTGCCTTTTTTTTTTTTTTTTTTTTTTTTTTTTGAGATAGAGTCTCACTCTGTCACCCAGACTGGATGGAGCATAGTGGCACGATCTCAGCTCACTGCAACCCTTGCCTCTTGAGTTCAAGCAATTCTCCTGCCTCGGCCTGCCAAGTAGCTAGGATTACACGCACGTGCCACGATTCACCCCCAACCCAACGGAATCTTGCTTTGTTGCCCAGGCTAGAGTGCAGTGGCTCAATCTCAGCTCACTGCAACCTCCACCTCCTGGGGGTTCAAGCAATTCTCCTGCCTCAGCCTCCTGAGTAGCTGGGATTTCAGGCACCTGCCACTGCACCTGGCTAACTTTTGTATTTTTAGTAGAGCTGAGGTTTCACCATCTTAGCCAGGCTGATCTCAAACTCCTGACCTCGTGATCCACATGCCTCGGCCTCCCAAAGTGCTGGGATTACAGGCATGAGTCATCATGCCTGGCCCTAATTTTTGTATTTTTCGTAGAGACTGGGTTTCACCATGTTGGCCAGGCTGGTTTCGAACTCCTGACCTCAAATGATCCACCTGCCTCAGTCTCCAAAGTGCTAGGATTACAGGCATGAGCCACCGCACCCGGCCCCTCAGCTGCCTTTTAACTTAGAAAATACATTAAAAGCTTTGCGAATACTCCAAAAGGTAAAAAGGTCATCCTAAAGCCATGTGGCTGTCATTGACCCTTTTTCCTTCTATTTTCTGAGCCAGCAGAGCATAGAAGTGTCTGTGCCACCAGCCTGGGCATGATGAGTTTGGAATTCAACTGGTACTAACTGCTGTGTAACCTTGGGAGGTTTCTTTGTTATTGTTGTTGTTATTGACATAGGGCCTCACTCTGTCACCCAGGCTGGAGTGCAGTGGTGCAATCATGGCTCACTGCAGCCTCCTCCTGGGCTTAAGCAATCCTCCTACTTCAGCCTCCTGATTAGCTGGGACTACAGGCACCCCCCACCATGCCTGGCTAGTTTTCATATTTCTTTGTAAAGATGGGGATCTTACCATGTTGCCCAGGATGGTCTTGAACTCCTAGACTCAAGTGATCCTCCTAACTGGGCCTCCCAAAGTGTTGGGATTATAGGTGTGAGCCACTGCATCCAGCCGGGAGATTTCTCAACCTCTCTGTGACTCAGGTTCCCCATCTGTAAAATGGGGAGAATAGTGTCTACTTCACAGGGTTGTCATGAGGCAGTAATGTGCTAATGCTTGTAAAGTGCCCAGGATAGTGACTGGCACTGTTCCAGGTTTTCTTTAAAGAGCATAACTTTAATAATGGAAAAAATTGCTTTTAAAGGCTATACCTTTATTAATTTATTACTTTCCTTTTTTGAATATCTTAGAATCAGTAATGAATATAATTGAACAAATAAACACTTAAAAATTATTGGAGGACTTTGAAGTGAGCATCTAATTTTACAATTCATAGCAAAGTCTTAAAAAATACACACTTCTGCTCAATCCCAGCACACTGACCCCTTGTGTTTATCATCTCTTCCTCTCAAATCCTGGTAAAGTGATAGTAAAGAAATAAAAGCGAGGCCAGGAGTGCTGGCTCACGCCTGTAATCCCAGAACTTTTGGGAGGCCGAGGTGGGCAGATCACTTGAGGTCACGAGTTCAAGACCAGCCTGGACAACATGGTGAAACCCTACCTCTAATTAGAAAAAAAAAAAAATTACAAGAGTTAGCCAGGCGGGGTGGTTGTCACCTGTAATTCCAGCTACTGGAGAGGCTGAGGCAGTAGAATCGGTTGAACCTGGGAGGCGGAGGTTGCGGTAAGCCAAGATTGCGCCACTGCACTCCAGCCTAGGCAACAGAGCAAGACTCCATCTCCAAAAAAAAAAAAAAAAATTATTATTTAATTAATTAACTAAAGGGAAATCCTCCCACAAGGACAAGGAGAACAGGAGAGGAAGCATCAAAGGGCTCGGCATCTCAATGTACGGTTGGGGTTCAAACAGCAGCCCGGGAGGGGTAACAGGCTTAGCAGGAAGTCACCAATGTGGGCTCTTCAACCTGGAAGTCTATACTCAACCAAACCATCAATTAAATACAAAGGTGGAATAATGACATTTTCAGACATGTAAGGACTTCAGATATATACCTCCCATGTCCTCTTTTTATAGAATGTCAGAAAGATGTGCTACAGCCAAAAAAAAAAAAAAAGGAGTATGTTAAGACAGCAGAAACATGAGGCCCACGAAACGAGAGATCTCACACACAAAAGCAGTGAGAGAGAAACCCCTGGATGGCACTGTGTGGCAGGTCAGTTCAGCTTGAACAGAATGGAGACTCTAGGAGGAAAGTGTGGTTTAAGTGTTTGGAACATGCTATTGATAAGCCTTGGCAGATATAATGGAGGATCTACATGTTGGGCAGAATAATGGGCCCCCCAAAGATGTTCACACCCTAATCTGTGGAGCCTGTGAATATGTTGTTACATGAAACAAATTAAGGTTGCAATTGAAATTAAGGTTCCCAATTAGCTGCTCTTGGGATGGAAAAATTATCCTGGGTTGCACAGGTAGACCCAATGTAATCATAAGGACCCTTCAATATGGAAGAGGGAAGAAGAAAGCGTGGGAGTCATGACGTAGCATGAGAAAGACTTGACTGGCCATGGCCAGCTTTGAAGATGGAGGGCGGCCACCAGCCAAGGAGTGTGGAAGCTTCTCGAAGCTGGAAAAAGCAAGAGAATGAATTCTCTAGAGCTTCCATAAGGAATGCAGCACTGTCAACACCTTAATTTTAGCCCAGTTAGACCCACTTTGAACTTCTGGCCTAGTTATAGTAGCCATAGGGAACTAATGGATTTGAATGAGCGTCCAAAACTAAGCAGGCAAGAAAATGAAAGGCAGTTACCGACATTGGGAAAAACTAAGTTGTAAAAAAAAGAAAACAATCTATGTATAATTGACCTGGTTCAGCAATATTAAAAAAGAAATTAAAAAACAGCAAAAAAGAGAGAGAAAAGCCAATATTTATGTGACTGTATAATGTCAAGCAATTAACATTGATTAGCCAAAAAGCACGATAATAATAAATTTGTAGACTTTGGGGTTGGAAGGCAGGGGAGTAAGAGAGGAAAATCCTTATCTATTACTGGAGAAACTCAACAGACAGTGCCTAAAATTCATAAATCAAGACATAGCAGACTAGGGACAGTGGCTCACGCCTGTAATCCCAGCACTTTCGGAGGCTGAGGCAGGCGGATCACTTGAGGTCAGGAGTTTGAGACCAGCTTGGCCAACATGGTGAAATCTCATCTCTACTAAAAATACAAAAGTTAGCCAGATGTGGTGGCACGCACCTGTAATTCCAGCTAGTTGGGAGGCTGAGGCAGGAGAATAGCTTGAACCTGGGAGGCAGAGGTTCCAGTGAGCCGAGATCACACCACTGCATTCCAGCCTGGGTGACAGAGCCAGACTCCATCTCAACAACAACAAAATAGTATAGGCATATCATTTAGATGCAGCGAGGTAAATCCAGAAGAAACGGACCTAAGAGGTGCAAGTAGATTCCCCTGGTGAGTGGAACTGAAGAATACAAAGTGATACAGCAGGGGACTGCTGTATAGGGAGATAATCCTTATTTAGGACTGTTGTTTAAACTATGTGTGTATCTGTTTCCTATGGTTGCTACAGAAAGTTAGTACAAACTTAGTGGTTTAAAACAACTCAAATGATTATATTCCGATTCTAGAGGTAGAAGTCTGAAATATGATAGGTCTTGCTGGGCTGAAATCAAGGTGTCAGCACTCCCTCTGCTGGCTCTAGCGGAGGATCCTTTCCCTGGCCTTTCCCAGCTTCTAGAAACTGGAGGCTGCACGCATGCCTAGGTTGGTGGCTTTTTCCAGACAGCAATCACACCATTCCAAACTCTGCTCCCATTGTCACATCTCCCTCTGTGACTCTCCTGTCTCCCCGTTTCCTTTATAAGGGCCCTTGTGATGACACTGAGCCCACCTGGATAATCCAGAATAACCTGCCCATCTCCAGACCCTTAACTTAATCACATCCACATCTGCACAATCCCTTCTACCAGGTAAGGAAACATGTTCACAGGTTCCAGGGATTATAATGTAGACATGGGAGGAGGAGGAGACATTATTCTGCTTATCCCAATGTGTCTGTATTACTTTGATAAAAATATTTTTCAAAACATGTCCTCCTTGACCCAACAACTCTACTTCTAGGAATCGATGCTATTAGAGTAATAATTAGCCATGTAAACAAAAATCTATGTTCATAGACATTGTTTATAAGGCTAAAAAAGCATAAACAACTATATGTTCATGATAAAAAGGTTTAAGGTACAGTCTAAGAAAGACTAAAAGACTACTATGTAACAAACATTTTGCTACAGAGCTTCTTTTGACAGGGTCTGGCTCTGTCACCCAGGCTGGAGTGCAGTGGTGTGATCTCAGGTCACTACAGCCTCCACCTCCCAGGTTCAAGGAATCCTCATGCCTCAGCCTCCAAGTAGCTGGTATTACAGGTGCATGCCACTACACACAGCTAATTTTTAAATTTTTAGTAGCGATGGGGTTTCACCATGTTGGCCAGGCTGTTCTCAAACTCCTGGCCTCAAGTGATCCTCCCCACTAGACCTCCCAAAGTGATGGGATTACAGGCGTGAGCTACTGCGCCCAGCCATAGAGCTTTTTAATGAACGGAAAAAGTGACAACAGCAAATTACAAGATGGTATGTTAACAACTATTCAATTTTTTTTTTGAGACAAGGTCTGGCTCTGTCACCCAGGCTGGAGTGCAGTGGTACAATCTTGGCTCACTGCAACCTCCGCCTCCCAGGCTCAAGAAATTCTCCCGCCTCAGCCTCCTGAGTAGCTGGCACTACAGGCAGGCACCACCATACCCAATTAATTTTTTTGTATTTTTGGCAGAGACAGGTTTTGCCATGTTGCCCAAGCTGATCTCAAACTCCTGGGCTCAAGTGATCCACCTGCCTCGGCCTCCCAAAGTGCTGGGATTACATGAGTGAGCCACTGTGGCCAGCCAACAACTATTCAATTTTTGTTTACAAAGTGTGCATGTATAATGTGTAGGAAAATGAGCTTTTTTTTTTTTGAGATAAGGTCTTGCTCTGTCACCCAGGCTAGAGTGCAGTGGCATGATCACAGTTCACTGTAGCCTCAACCTCCTTACCAGGCTCAAGCAACCATCCCATCTCAGCCTCAAGTGGGTGGTACTATAGGTGCGCCACCATACCCAGATGAAAAATGAGCATTTTTGTATATGTAGGTATGCACATGTATATATTATGTGTATATATACATATATAGAGACAGAGAGAAACAGAGTAGAAAAGTGTGTGTGTGCATGCAAAGTAGGTGTATATGTGCCAAAAGTACACAAGGAATTTTTTTCCCCAGAGACAGGTTCTCACTGTGTCACCCAAGCTGGAGTGCAGTGATGTGATCACAGCTCACTGCAGCCTTGACCTCCTGGGTTCAAATGATCCTCCCACCTCAGCCTCCTGAGTAGCTGGGACCACAGGTGTGTACCACTATGCCCCTAATTTTTTTTCTGATGTTTTGTAGTGACAGGGTGTCATTATGTTGCCAGGCTGGTCTCAAACTCCTTGGCTCAAACAATCATCCCTCTCCTCAGCCTCCCAAAGTGCTGGGATTACAGGCATGAGCCACTGTGCCCCCACACAAGGACTGAGATCTAACTGTTAGCCGTGCTTACCACTGAATAGCAGACATACAGGTCACTTTAATGTTCTTCTTCACACTTTCCTATACTTTCTAGGATTTCTTTTCCTATATGAAGCATGCATTACTCATAACCAGAAAATAATCTTCCATTTTATGTAAGGAAGTAACTTTTTTTTTTTTTTTGAGATGGAGTCTCACTCTGTCACCCAAGCTGGAGTGCAGTGGCACAATCTCAGTTCACTGCAACCTTTGCCTCTTGGGTTCAAGTGATTCTCCTTCCTCAGTCTCCCAAGTAGTTGGGACTACAGGCACCTGCCACTACACCTGGCTAATTTTTTGCATTTTTAGTAGAGACAGAGTTTCACCGTGTTAGCCAGGATGGTCTTGATCTCCTGACCTCGTCATCTGCCCACCTCGGCCTCCCAGAGTGCTAAGATTACAGGCATGAGCCACTGCACCTGGCCAAGAAGTAACTTTTTAAAATGAGCATCTGAGACCCTAGGGACTAACTGCAGCAAGCAGCTGTCACCAAAAATTACACATGTAGGAATTAGGCTAAGAAAAAATATGTCAACTATGTTAATTAATGCTCTCCAGAATGTGGTTTAGCTATACATGTTCTAGAAGTATGTTGGAGCCAGCTATAAATCTACATATCTTGTTCTCTTTAGATTCTTGTTTTGAACTAAGGTCTATGAGGCCAGAACATCTTGGAGGACGCTGCGTGTCATCTGATTTCTAGGCATCATTTTAAAAAGGCAGCTCGATTCCCCTTCTTGACCATTAGGTGGGGCAAGAAAGCTTTAGAAGAGTTCCTACCTGCTAAAACATGAACAGGAAGAGACCAAATTGCAGAAAAAGCCGTTAGAACTGTTCAGAAGTCATCCCCATCCAGTTGAGTGGGATGTATGTTAATTTTTTCCTAGGGTGAAAACTGTTTCCAGAGAGTTTTCTAGAGAATACCAAGTTGGGAGTCTATAAAATGTGTTTCCATACCTAAAAATCATACCTGTAACCAGGACTTTTTTCTAACATTTGAAATTAAAATATCTCAGGTTGAAAAGCTGAGATATCATTTTTCATGGGTCAGATTGGCAAAAATTCAAAAGCTTAGCAATACACTCTGCTGGCCAGACTTTGGGGCAAATGGCACTCTCATCCACTACTGGCCCAACTCCCATAGAGAAGAGCTGGCAATATCTAACAACATTCCATATACATTTTACCCTTCAGCCCAGCAATCTCATTTTCTTTGGAATTTACTCTGAAGATTCACCTCCAACAATATGAAAATAAATATGCGCAAGTTTATTGATTACAGCATAATTTGTAATTGCAAAATATCAAACTACCTAAATGTCCAAAAATAAGAGTATGGTTGAATAAGTTATGGTACAGCTACACAGCAGAGTACTATGCAGCTATAAAAAAAGAATGAGGCCAGGTGTGGTGGCTTACACCTGTAATTCCAGCACTTTGGGAGGCCGAGGCTGGCAGATCACCTGAGGTCGGGAGTTTGAGGTCAGCCTGGCTAACATGGTGAAACCCTGTCTCTATTAAAATTACAACATTAGCCAGGCATGGTGGCACATGCCTGTAATCCTGGCTACTCGGGAGGCTGAGGCAAGAGAATTGCTTGAACCCAGGAGGCAGAGGTTGCAGTGAGCCAAGACTGCACCACTGCACCCCACTCTAGGCTGGGAAACAGAGGGAGACTCCATCTCAAAAAGAAAAGAAGACAACCTTATAAAGTGGTATGTACGGAACAATTTCCAAGATTTCTTAAGTGAAAAAAGCAAAGTACAAAAAAGAATATAGAGGATACTACCTTCTGTATATGAAAATAAGGGGAAAAGAAAACATACATATATCTCCTTGTCTATACCAAAAAATGCATAGGAACAAGAAACCAGAAGTTTCTCACCTACAAGGAGTGGAAGGGAATAGTATTGAAGGAATACAGGAGGAAGTGACACTTCCCTGAGTATACCTTTTGGAATAGTTTCATTAGGGGAAGTATGTTAATGTTCTACATATTCAAAAAATCAAATCAAATAAACATGGATGGTGGGGAGAGCTGACACTGAAAACAAGTTGAAAAAAACAACAACTGTATTCCCAACGAAGAACATGACCATATCATGGGGGTAGGAATGGAGCAGACTAACGCAAGTAATTCATGTACACAGTATTTGTCCATATACCTTCGGTCTTTGGGGCGCAGCAGTGGAAAACCACAAACAAATCCTGAACTATTTTTACTAGGTTTGTTTCCTGCTGTGGTATAAGTGAAGCAATTCTGAAACTATTTTAGATGTATTGTAGGATTGAGCAAATGATTAAATGGTTTGATGTTAGGAGCCAGGGTTCTCAGTGCGGAAGAAGAAACATACAAATATAAAATAGGAGAAGGCAAGGAAGAATCCTATAGAGATGGATGTTAGGTGCCATTGTGACCTCATCATTTCTAAAATATGTGTATATATATAGCATGTGTGTATGTTTCCTAGATATGGCTGCAGAAAAGGCTTATAAGAAAGACATTCCAGTGGCAATGGGCACTAGAGCCCAAGCCTTGGACTCTAATACCATTCGCCACTAAAAGGAACCAGGACTCCTTAGAGAAATGACTGATTTCAAGCCTGGGGCAGGGAATGTCCAAGATAAAGACAAAAATATCTTGTTATGCCTCAGAGTAAAGAATGGCTAAAAAGAAATGATAGGTGCATATCACAATTTGCAATTGCAAAAATATGGAACCAGCTCAAATGCTCATGTCAATAAATGAAGAAATGTGGTATATATGTGTACACACACACACACACACACACACACATATATATATAGGAAGGAGGCCCTCTTTAAAAACCAGAATGGTCTTCATTTTGGGTTTGTCTGATAATTCTTTGTGATTACATTCAAGTGCTGCATTCCCAGCCAACATACCATATTAGTGATGTTGTGTTCTCTATTGTTAGTAGTGGAGAATCCATATCCATGTCACATGGCACCAAAATATCTTCCAGTAGCAAACCTGTACAAGTCTGCAGCAACCTCAATTATTGCCTCCTAGAAGAAAGAACTGGACTGAGGGGCACAAGGCAGAAGGAGAGATCGAGGCAAGTTTTAGAGCAGGAATGAAAGTTTATTACAAAGCTTTAGAGCAGGAATAAAAGAAAGGAAAGTATACTTGGAAGAGGGTCAAGCAGGCAACTTGAAAGGCAAGTGCACGATTTGAATTTTCGTTTTATAGGCTGGCAGACTTCTGGGGTCTTGGGTTACTTTTCCCAACTCCCGAGATCTTATCGGGAAGCTGCTGATCACCATTATTTTAGAGAGACAGTAAACCACCGCCTGACTATCACCTGATGGTTGCCTGACACTCCTGGTATGTGGGCGGGGGGAGCCCTCTTCTGTCCTGCTCATACCAGACTAGCTACCCACTGTAACAGTATCGCATTGGTTGCCATCTGCCCCTCCTTGGTGATGTTAATTTTGATCCCCTAGCCAAGGAGTTGTCCTTTCCTTCTACTGTATAATTGCTGTTTTTCCTTCTTGCCTTGCAATAAATAAGCAATCTGTAAGAAGATACTTTTACACATCAAAATATCCTGCTCCTCATCAAAACTGCCTCATACATTTAATATCTATTGATGACTTTTTTTTTTTTTTTTTTGCCTCAAGTGATCCTCCCGTCTCAGCTTCCCTAAGTACTGGGATTACAGGTATGAACCACCGTGCCTGACCAAAAAAAAATATAGTTTTAATTATCATGAATACATAATAGTTGTACATATATATGGGAATATGTGATATTTTGATATAAGCATACAATGTGTAATGATCACATCAGGGTAATTGGGATATGCATCACCTTAAACATTTATTATTTCTTTGTGTTAGAAACATTCCAGTTCTGGCAGGGCACGGTGGCTCACACCTGTAATCCCAGCACTTTGGGAGGCTGAGGTGGGTGGATCTCTTGAGGTCAGGAGTTCAAGACCAGCCTGGCCAATATGGTGAAACCCTGTCTCTACTAAAAATACAAAAATTAGCTGTGTGTGGTGGCACACACCTGTAATCCCAGCTACTTGGGAGGCTGAGGCAGAAGAATAGCTGGAACCTAGAGGGGAGGCTGCAGTGAGCCAAGATTGCCACTGCACTCCAGCCTGGGTGACAGTGTGAGACTCTGTCTCAAAAACAAACAAACATTCCAGTTCCATTCTTTTCATCACTCTTTTCTTTTGAATGGATAAAGCAAATATGGTACATATACACAATAGATTATTATTTAGCCATAAAAATAATGAAATTCTGTCATTTGCAACAACATGGATAGAACTGGAGGACTTGTTAAGTCAAATAAGCCAGGCACAGAAAGACAAATACCACATGGTCTCACTTAAAAGAAACAAACTTGAATTCATACAGAGAAGCATGATGGTTACCAGAGGCTGGGAAGGGTGGTGGGGAGGGGCCGGTAAGGAGGAGATGGTTGAGTACAAAACTAGTTTGATACATGGAGTAAGACCTAGTGTTCCATAGCATAATAGGGTGACTATAATTAACCTCCAAGCCTACCAGTGAAAAGGAAAATTAAAAGACCTCTGTTCTCGAAATGTTAAGAATTTGAAGTGAAAAAAGGTGAACTAAAATATTGGTAGAAATGCCCATATGGAAAAATAGGTAGAATTTAGATCAGTGGCAAGGAGGGAAGAGGCTGGGGAGGTGAATGAATATGCCAAGGCTTGAGGTCAGAAGGAAGCCCACCGAGGGTGACCAACAACACGTTCTCACATAGCACCTGGCTCAGAGCAGATGCACAGAACCTGATGGTTCATGCCTGCATCTTCAGGAAACCACAGAACAGAGGTCTCCTGGGAGAGCTGCTGGGAGACGAGGTTGGGTAGTAGAAAACCTGAAAGGCAGCACACCTTCCCACCTTTCTCTTCAAGCAGCTCATAAGCCAGGTGCTAGAATTTGAACTTTTTTTTTTCTGTAGGTACCAGGAAGTCACTATAAGATTTTGCCTAAGAAGGTGGCCCTTTAGTCATTGGGCAAGTATTTGTCATTGTTAGTTCTGAGTCAGGCACTGATCTAGATAGAGGGGAGAGATAAACAGGTCCTTATTTGACATGCTTGGTTTTAAGCAGGGGTGTGTTTGGGTATTCCGGGAACCCAGAAGAGGGGCAGCTAACTCAGTGAGGCTGGGTTGGGAAGGCCACCAATCTAAGTCTTGTTTATCCAGATGGTCACCTGGGTTGCTGACGCCTTTTGGCTACTGTGAATAATGCTGCAATTAACATTGCCATACAAGTGTCTGAGTCCCAGTTTTCCATTCTTTGGGGGAATACACCCATGAGAGGAATTTGCTGGGCCATATGGTAATTCTATGTTTAGCTTTTTGAACATTATTTTGGGAACTTTTTTTTACCATAGTTGTTAAGAGACCATTAAGTTAGTAGCACTGTGTTCCCTGCAATCACTTGCAGAAATTGCCATCAGGGAGAACTCAACATTAAAGTCTATTTATTCTTTACTAAATATTATAATGAATATCATTAGAAGGGATTAGAATTTGGGATGATAATTTACATTAGAAAATTATTTGTAAAGTTTAATCTAGTTTTTAACATCTTAAATGATGTGTACATCAAAACAAACAAAACCCCTAAATTTTATTTATTTGTTTGAGACAGAGTCTTACTCTGTCATCTAGGCTGGAGCGCAGTGGTGGAATCCCGGCTCACTGCAATCTCTGCCTCTCGGGTTGAGGCAATTCTCCTGCTGCAGCCTCCTGAGTAGCTGGGATTATAGGCACACACCACCATGCCCAGTTAACTTTTGTATTTTTAGTAGAGCTGGGGTTTCACCATGTTGGCCAGCCTGGTCTCAAATTCCTGACCTCAGGTAATCCACCCATCTCTGCCACCCAAAATGCTGGGATTACAGGCGTGAGCCACTGTACCCAGCCAAAACCCCTACATTTTAATATAACTCAGGATTTTATAAAACATTTTTAGTGCCCTGGGAATGAGATTCTATTCCTTGTCCTGTACAATAGGTATGTTTGAATATCATATAAACTTTAAACACGATTTAAACATGTGACTACCTGTGAAGACTGAATATATGTAATAAAGTATAATCTCAACTACCAAAACAATAAAGCTGAGAAAAAAGACTAATGAGAAAATATCAAAATGTTAGTCTGCACTAAATATTTATGAGCAGTGGGATTATAGAGAAATTTTTCTCCCTTTTACATACTATTCTATGTACTTTGTCAAGGACAAAATTTCAACAGAGTTTCAAAGATCTGATTGGCTTTAACAGTGATTCATGAACCAATCTACAAACTAGAATCCAATCTACAAACTAGAAGGAAGTCCAATGAGCTAAACAAAGTGGGCGAGTTTTATAGGCAGAAAAAAGTGCAGGAAGGCAGGAACGAGGAACAAAAAGCGAATTGGCCATTTCAAGGTTACTTTCCTCACAGGGATATAAGTGAAATCTTGCTGGCTTAATGGAATTTAGCTATTGTCTCTTCTGATTTGTTGGAAGGTCAGATCTTCTAAGTAAACAACTTAGGTTTCTGTTTGGTGACATGGAACCTTAGCATGAGTGACACCTTTTTGGGCCTGTTGTCTTTTCTTTAACAACTGTTGATCAGGGGAAAAAGTTGGTTTCTTTTTAAAGAAAAGCGGTAAGATGAATTTTTTTTTTTTTTAAGACAGGGTCTCACTCTCACCCAGGTTTGGGTGCAGTCTGGTGATCACAGCTCACTGCAGCCTCAATCTCCCAGGCTCAATTGATCCTCCCACCTCAGCCTCCAAAGTAGGTGGGACTACAGGTGCAGGTCCCTACACTCAGCTAGTTTTTGTATATTTTGTAGAGACGGAGTTTCACCATGTTGCCCAGGCTGGTCTCGAACTCCTGAGCTCAAACAATCCACCCACCTCAGCCTTCCTAAGTGTTGGGATTACAGGCGTGAGCCACCGCACTCTGCCAAATTTAATTTTTTATATATTGTTAAATATTATAAATCAATAATTTTTATTTAAACCTCAATGCAATACATATTTAAAATAAGCCTACCTACTTTTTATGACGTGGGAGGAATGGCCAGGAGTAAAATCCCAATGGACTATAGTGAAGTAGCTAGCCTATAGAGGTAAAGCTTGTTTACATGGATTTTGGTAACAGATACATAATGGATAGGATGAAATGTTCTTACCACTGTTTTAAAAAAGAAAGACTTTATTATATAAAAATGATACAACATTCATTATGTTTGATAGATACAGAAGAGTACAGTCACTCATAATCCCACCACTTAAAAAAATCAACAGTGTTAACAGTGGGTGGGTATGTTACCAAACCTCTCAATTCACTCGTATGTACAGACAGGATTGATGGTGGGAAACCCCAAACTTTTTATTCTAACAAGTTTTATTTATTTTATTTTTTGGGATGGAGTCTCATTCTGCTGCCCAGGCTAGAGTGCAATGGCATGGTCTCGGCTCACTGCAATCTTTGCCTCCTGGGTTCAAGCGATTCTCTTGCCTCTGCCTCCCAAGTAGCTGGGATTACAGGCACATGCCACTGCACCCAGCTAATCTTTGTATTTTTAGTAGAGACAGGGTTTCACCATGTTGGCCAGGCTGGTCTCAAACTCCTGACCTCAAGTCAAGTGATCCACCCACCTCGGCCTCCCAAAGTGCTGGGATTACAGGCATGAGCCACTGTGCCTGGCCATCTAACAAGTTTTAGATTTAACTTCATTTGAATGTAATAGAGAAAAATTAGAAATGAAATTGAAGTGGCTGCAGAACTTCAGATAAATGTTTCTTCATTGGTTCCTAAAAGGGATAAGTAAGCCAGTGATACTTAAACACAAGTATGTGCCAGAATCCCCTGGAGGATTTGTTAAATCACAGATTGCTTGGCCCCACCCCCAGGGTTTCTGATTCAGGAGGTCTGGGGTGGGGCCAAGAATCTGCATTTTTAACAAGTTCTCAGGTGATGTTGATGTTGCCGGTCTGGGACCACACTTTGAGAACCACCGAATTAAGGTCAAGAAAGAAAAAAAAAGATTGTGGAAAAACTTAAGGTTTGTCACTAGAGTTTTTCCGCATATTATAATCTTAAGACATGACTTGACATGACACCTGGCCATGAATGATGAGACGGTTAGTTCTTAGTCTTTATCCCACTTTACCTCCTCCATGTCTGAATTTGTCAATGTACATTAATTTTTCTTTGTCAAGATTTATAACATTTACATCCTATTCTACATGTATGGTTCCTCAGTTCTTAAATGTTCATTCTGCATTTTAATGGACTCAGAGCTCATAATCATCCTATTTGATGGAACTTTCTTGGGGAACCTAGTATCCCCTCTCTTCTAGTTCCTATTAAATGTTCAGAACCAGAACTCACTAGACCCAGTCAAAGGTGTCTCTGACTTCTGCAGGATTTGGCTTCCCCAGGCTGCTCTGAGACCTGGGAAATGCCTAGTCCTGGTGAATCTTACCCCTTCAGCTGAGGTCCTGAAATGGTGGCAAAGACTTCGTTGTCCCAAGAGTTTTCCTTGGTGCTCCTCCACGTGGCCTGGTCACCTTGTCAGTGCCTTTGTCCATACTGGGGCCCATTGTTACCAAGATTTTTGTCATCTCCATTGTTTTACTCAGTGCTACTTATGGGACTTGGCGAGGGATGAAGTCACACCACACCTTGCTGCATCAGCTTCTCCTTTCTTCCTTGCTTGGTTGCTCCTGGTGAATTTGTGCCTGGTGGTTATTGAATTTGCTGGGTAGTGGAGATGATAAGAGTTTCCCATCCAGCTTTACTTTTCCTACTTCCACCTAGAAGTATTACCATCTTTTCCTTTTTTAAAAAAAAACTATTCAAAAATGTAGGATTTATTATGTAAAATGTGGTAAATAGTATACATCTACATAAATTGTTATATGTAAATGTAGTGGGTTTTTTTCCCATAGAAAAAAAATGAAAATGTATCATCCAAAATATTTATAATAGTTTTCTCTGTGATAAGACTATGGGCAATTCTTCAAATTGAAATTTATATTGAAATAACTCTAGATTCACATGCAGCTATGAAAAAAATAATACAGAGAGATCTGTGTACAATTTACCCAGTTTCCCCCAATGCATCAATTTTTAAAACCAGCAAAACCACCAAAGAATAGTGCCTTCTGAGGTTGGTGCAACCAATAAGAAAGAAACAAGATGAGGGGATGCTTAACCAGAAATGGCAACTTTTCTCTCAACCTTTTGTATATATGCCCACTAAAGTACTTACTCTACATTGTGATTCTCTGTTTTTGTGAATCTCTTCTTCAGTAGTGCATGAGCTTCCTTACAGCAGGGGCTGTGTCTTATTATCTTTGTCTTCCCAGTATCAGCGAAGGGCCTAGCACGCAGGGGAGGAAGGGGGCAATGGTATGGGACTTATAAAAAAAAAAAAAAAAAAANAAAAAAAAAAAAAAAAAAACACTTCTCTTCTCAAGTCTTATGCATTCAAGAACTCAAATTTTTTCCAGTTAATAAAAAAATGCTATGGATAACCTTTTGCTCGATCTCCATATGAAAATTACATATGTAGTTCCTAATAAACATATTCTATTATTCCCTACTCATTCATTCATTATTCAACTAATATTTAATGAACTCTTACCACATGTCAAATAGGAAGCTGGGTGCTGGGGATACTATGGTGGACAAGACAGACATGGTCTCTGTCCTTATTTTATACTCTAAATTATCAAGTAAGTTTTTCTTTTTAGTCATTAGATCTTATACACACAATGTTTTCTGCATAGGTATTTTGCAGATAACACACTTTGCATTTTGAGACAGTGCCAAAAGAATATCCAAATAGGGAATCAGTTGTGGAATGAATAATAGTAAGTCAGCCATATTACCTTTATGTGTTACAATAAATAAAAATCCAGCAATAAAGGCCATTTACCAAGTTACATTTCTATTTAATGTCCATTTTCCCTGTTAGACTTCTCATACCATAAAGGCAGGGTCCATGTGTCTTATCTTGTGGTTCACTGCTGTAATTTTAGTACAGTATCTGTACAATACATAGTTGTCAATCAAATGATTAAATATTCAAGGCTCATAACTGTCCCCTAGAACATGGGAGTAAATGAAGTCAATTATTTTAAAATTTAAGACAGATTTTATAAGTACCTAACACAATATAAAGTTGCCATACTACCTGTGTGCATGCATTTCTTTCTTACCATAAGTGGAATGCTCCATATGTTTGGAAAACCTGACCTATAGAGAGTGTACACACTATAAGACAAACCATCTACCTAAATTTATTGCCTGCTTAGCAATGAATCAAGTGCACTTGCCCCCCTTATCATGAACCCACTTAAGGAAAAGGCTGTCCCTCTTTTAAAGATATGGAAAAGAAAACTGAATGTTTTAAGATTTTTCATCATCCAGTCATGAAAAACCAAGTTCTTAACCTTCACATTTTAATTTTGAAAGCTCTGTCTTTGTAAGCACAGAATAGTGCTTTAAACATCAGCAGGTGCTATCCAAAGCTATAAGTCTCATACAAAATTAAAATAATGCTCTCACAAACTGGCAAGTAACTTCTTTAAGCAGAAAGAGCAACAACATTTTATTTTATTACAAATAAACATTTCACAAAAATTTAATTGGGAATGTATATGTACTATTAAGCAGAATACAGAAAACATAAAGAAATAAGGTATTGGGACCTAAAAATTTCATTTAAAATCCCATCAAACTGCCCTTACATGTAGTAGGTACGCAATACATATCAACTAAACTAAAAGTAAACACTCTATAAGATGTGCTTGCAAAATGTGTAATGCTGTAGTAGCAAAGTACAATTTTCAAATATGAGATTTTATCTGTCAGATTTTTAAAAAGCCTTTAAAAATATGATATGCACAAGCTTGCCCTGAGGGAAAAATAAGATGGACTATAGATTATAAAATCTTTACATATTTTCCACAATAGCATTTTGAAATTGGAAAAGAGCAAATAGTTGTGGAAAAAGCTGAATGAACGTATTACTAAAAATTCAGTGCACTCACAACTACTTGATGGAATATTTGAAGCACCTTTTCTCTCACCTTCTTATAATATGAAATGTATGAATTATATAGGCCTTGATCTTCAGAAACTTAAGAAAACTTCAAGTTATAAGCCAAAATGTCATCAGAAAAAGAAAAATCCAGTATAAAATTTTCTACCATAAGGCCACTGTTTAAAGTTCTTTCATGTTCAGACACTGTACAATTCAGATACTTATTTTTATTACGTAAGCAAAACTTTCAACATATAAACGTCTGAATATAACTTGGTGAAGTTCTCTCTATGAAACCATGCTCAGAGAAAAATGCGTCAACAAATAATGCCCTTCAAGTGATTCTTTTGAGACTTTTTGCAAAACAAACTGTAGTTAATACAACTTTTAAATTGAATACTGTAATTTAAAAGCAATTGTTAGGTGTAAAAAAGTTGCAGCATTCCACTACTAAAAAATAAAGTTACTTTATCAAGAAGTTACAGTATTAGTGCCTTAGCATCACTTCTAACTCCTGACAAAAAGAGAGAGATGCTCCCACACATCCTCCTGTAGTGTCATTTCCATTTGTACGATTTCAGATTAGATTTCTGTGGCAACATCTGTATATACCTATTGAGAGAAAACAAGAGAAATAAAGACTTCAAACAAAGTGTCAGTTATAACATCTGAGCTAGTTTCGTTCACACTGCAATTTTCAAAGTGTTTTCGTTTATACAGTGTTACTGGCACCCCGAGATTCCCAGGGAGGTATGTGGAACCCCAAAGATGCAAGTGTAACAGCAGAACACATCAAAGCAATATCAAATGATAAGTCAATAGGACAAAGAAAACATATGGCGCTAGATAACATTTGTATTAGTAGATTGATGACAACAGTATTCTGCTATTTGGGTGAGTTTCAGTGAAGGGATCCCTGGCATAAAATCAAGACTCTTAAACCTTTGGCTCTCAAGTGTGGAGCCTGAAACTACACACGCACACCTCAAATTAGTATTTTATCTTTTCCATCATATATCTAATTCTAAAACTACATGGACTCTTCTAGCTGACTGATAACTGCAGAGAAAGTTATTAGAGGGGGAAACACCTTCTTGCTTTTGGATGGTTAACTACAATATAAAAAGGTGTAAGGCTTCAATAAATAGAGGAAGAAGAATTTACGAGAACAGTAAGACTATGATTAGAAGATAATGAGTGTGGATTATATAGTGTGATACCATGGACAATATTTAATTACCAACCACAAACTGGACATAAGACCATGAAAGTAATAAAGGAGCAAACATGGTAGAATGGCACAGTTTTCAAGGACATTAAAAAATAAAAATTTATTAATATACATATCCTTACCTTTCACTAGGATCTTACATTATTAAAACTGAAAGGAAATGTAAAAGTCGATTTATTTTTTGGCATTTATATTAGTATGGAAATGTTTAATTCCAAACAAAAACAGTGCTGATAGAAAACTCCTATTCTTCTATTTAGGTTAATGAAATGTTCAAAATACATGCACATATGTATTTCTCAACATCATTCATTTAAATAGAGGTAGATTTCAGTGTATCCTAGTTCTTTACTCATTATACATGTAAAAATCATATAAACTTATTTTCAAATAAAATATCTGTTACGTATTACAACTTTAAAAGGAAATTCTAACTACAATAATTCTAAAATAAAATTCAGTTGAAATGTCGTTAAATGTGTGATTATTTTGAGTTACATTCACCCTTGACATAGCTTCTTTCATAACCTCTCTCCACTTGATCCCTTCACCCTTCCAATAATCTAAAAGCACCCCCCACCCACACACCACTTTTTTTTTTGAGATGGAGTTTTGCTCTGTTGCCCAGGCTGGAGTGCAGTGGTGTGATCTTGGTTCACAATAACTTTCACCTTCTGGGTTCAAGCTATTCTCTGGCCTCAGCCTCCTGAGCAGCTGGGATTACAGGCGTGTGCCACCACGCCCAGCTAATTTTTGTATTTTCAGTAGAGATGAGCTTTTACCATGTTGCACAGGCTGGTCTTGAATCCTGGCTTCAAGTGATCCACCCACCTTGGCTTCCCAAAATATTGGTATTACACATGTGAGCCCCTGCACCCGGCCATAAAAGCCCATTTTAAGCAGAATTCTGAACTATATATATATGAGTACTTCTCATCTAGGTTTTCATAATGTGTCATTTGGGTCACTGCCCATGTTCCCTTGTTGGTCTTCGTGAACCTCATCTCTCCTTCCCAGAACCTGCCCACCGCTGCTAACTGCGTAGCCATCCTAAAGCACCACTTTCTCCTCAGGCTAGGAAGACGTCCTACTGCCACCACATCAAACCCTAAATACCCTGCTCAGCTTTCAGGGCCCTCTATAATGTGTACACCTCCACTTCTCCCCAACCTCACATACTACTGCCAAACATGAGTCTTTGGCTTTAGCCCTTTCTATGTCTTGCTATTCTCCAGGCCTCAGCTTATAACCTACCTCCTCTGAGAAGAGTGTATTAAGGAAAGTACTTACCATACATCTCCTGACCATTCCTACCATATTGATTTTCTCTTCCCTTTAAGCATTAACCATCTGTGAAGTTAAACTCTTCAAAAATACGGTTGTTCGTGACCAGCCTGACCAACATGGAGAAACCCCTTCTCTACTAAAAATACAAAAAATTAGCTGGGTGTGGTGGCGGGTGCCTGTAATCCCAGCTACTTGGGAGGCTAAGGTAGGAGAATTGCTTGAACCTGGGAGGTGGAGGTTGCAGCGAGCCGAGATCGTGCCATTGCTCTCCAGCCTGGGCAACAAGAGTGAAACTCCATCTCAAAAACAAAACAAAATATGGTTGTGTTGGTTCAGGTACAGCGACTCACACCTGTAATCCCAGCACTTTGGGAGGGTGAGATGGGCAGATCACTTGAGGCTAGGAGTTTGAGACCAGCCTGGCCAACATGGTGAAACCCTGTCTCTACTAAAAATACAAAAATTAGCTGGGTGTGGTGGTGCACATCTATAACCCCAGCTACTCAGGGGGCTGAGACAGGAGAATTGTTTGAGCCTGGGAGATGGAGGTTGCAGTGAGCTGAGACTGTACCACTGCACTCCAGCCTGGGTGACAGAGCGAGACTCCATCTCAAAAATTAAAAAAAAAAAGGTTGTGCAGAAAAGGGTTAACAAAGCACATCTGACTGCTGTCCCTGGACTGGAAAGGCCTGCTTACAGGATGGCCCTTGGCCAGCATCTGGGAACTTAGATTTCAGGAAGGTTCCCACTGATGGGTGCTGAAACTGTTTGTATAAACAATATGGTTTATGCCGAACACGCACTTTCTTTCTGGCAGTCTGGAATTTGGGTATGATCAGCCCCCAGGAAAAACTCTTGGCACTGAGTCACTAGCAAACTTCCCACGGTGGCAACAGGTCACACATGTTGTCACAACTCGTTGATAAGGAAATTAAGTATATTCTGTGTGACCCCACTGGGAGAGAACCTTTTGAAACTTGCACCTGGTTTCCTTCAGACTTTGCCCTACATGCCTTTTCCTTTTGCTGATTTTGCTCTGTATTCTTTCATGAGAATAATTACATGCTAAGTCACCTGAGTCCTAGCAAAAACTGGGGGTGGTCTTGGGGACCCCTGACACAATGGTTTTTGTTCACTAACTTTTTTATTACATTTTAGGTTTTGGGGTACATGTGAAGAACATGCAAGATTGTTGCATAGGTACACACATGGCAGTGTGATTTGCTGCCTTCCTCCCCCTCACCTATATCAGGCATTTCTCCCCATGCCACCCCCCCAACTCTCCACCCCCTGCTGTCCCTCCCCTATTTCCCTATTTCCCCCCAACAGACCCCAGTGTGTAGTGCTCCCCTCCCTGTGTCAGTGTGTTCTCATTGTTCAACACCCGCCTATGAGTGAGAACATGTGGTGTTTGATTTTTTGCTCCTTTGTCAGTTTGCTGAGAATGACTTCCAGGTTCATCCATGTCCCTACAGAGGACACGAACTCATTGTTTTTGATGGCTGCGTAATATTCCATGGTGTATATGTGCCACATTTTCCCTGTCCAGTCTATCATCGATGGGCATTTGGGTTGGTTCCAGGTCTTTGCTATTGTAAACTGTGCTGCAATGAACATTCATGTGCATGTGTCCTTATAGTAGAACAATTGATAATCCTTTGGATATATACCCAGTAATGGGATTGCTGGGTCAAATGGAATTTTAATAAAAAAGAAAAGAGAGAATAACCAAATTGATGCAATAAAAAATGATAAAGGGGATATTGCCACAGATTCCACAGAAATTTAAACCATCATCAGAGATTATTACAAACAACTCTATGCACATAAACTAGTAAACCTGGAAGAAATGGATAAATTCCTGGTCACTTGCCACCTCCCAAGCCTAAACCAGGAAGAAGTCGAAACCCTGAATAGACCAATAACAAGATCTGAAGTTGAGGCAGCAATTAAGAGCCTACCACCCAAAAAAAGCCCAGGTCCAGACGGGTTCACAGCCAAATTCTACCAGACATACAAAGAGGTGCTGGTACCATTCCTTCTGAAACTATTCCAAATAATCCGAAAAGAGGGAATCCTTCCCAAATCATTTTATGAGACCAACATCATCCTGATACCAAAACCCGGCAGAGACTCAACCAGAAAATAAAACTTCAGGCCAATATCCATGATGAACATAGATGCAAAAATCTTCAATAAAATACTGGCAAGCCAATTGCAAAAGTACATCAAAAAGCTTATCCACCATGATCGAGTATGTTCACTAATTTTTTAAAGCATATGGATGGAAGAGTGTGTGTGTGTGTGTGTGTGTGTGTGTGTGTGTATGAATAAATTCAACTCCATTCAATATGCATTAAGCATTTTCTGAAGGCTGACTATATGAAAGGTAATAAGGTAAGATAAAAGACTAACAATACAAAGAGAATGAAGTACCTAGGAATACAACTTACAAGGGATGTGAAGGACCTCTTCAAGGAAAACTACAAACCACTACTCAAGGAAATAAGAGAGGACACAAACAAATAGAAAAACATTCCATGCTCATGGATAGGAAGAATTAATATCATGAAGATGGCCATACTGTCCAAAGTAATTTATAGATTCAATGCTATCTCCATCAAGCTACCATTGACTTTCTTCAAAGAATTTTTAAAAACTACTTTAAATTTCATGTGGAACCAAAAAAGAGCCTTCATAGGCAAGACAATCCTAAGCAAAAAGAACAAAGCTGGAGGCATGACGCTACCTGACTTCAAACTATACAAGGCTACAGTAGCCAAAAAAGCATGGCACTTGTACCAAAACAGACACTTAGACCAATGGGACAGAACAGAGGCCTCAGAAATAATGTCACACATCTACAACCATCTGATCTTTGACAAACCTGACAAAAACAAGCAATGGGGAAAGGATTCTCTATTTAATAAATGGTATTGGGAAACCTGGCTAGCCATATGTGAAAACTCAAACTGGCCCCCTTCCTTATACCTTATAGAAATATTAACTCAAGATGGATTAAAGACTTAAATGTAAGACCTAAAACCATAAAAACTCTAGAAGAAAATCTAGGCAATACCCTTCATGACATAGGCATGGGCAAAGACTTCATGACTAAAACACCAAAAGCCATGGCAACAAAAGCCAGAATTGACAAATGAGATCTAATTAAACTACCAGGCCAAGATGATGAAACACCGTCTCTACTAAAAATTCAAAAATTAGCTAGGCACAGTGGTGGGCACCTGTAATCCCAGCTACTTGGGAGGCTGACGCAGAAGAATCAATTGAACCTGGGAGACGGAGGTTGCAGTGAGCCGAGATCATGCCACTGCACTCCAGTGTGGTGACAGAGCAAGAGAGACTCCGTCTCAAAAAAAAAAAAAAAAAAAAAAAAAGTCAGGAAACAACAGATGCTGGAGAGGATACAGAGAAATAGGAAGGCTTTTAAACTGTTGGTGCAAGTGTAAATTAGTCCAACCATTGTGGAAGACAGTGTGATGATTCTTCAAGGATCTAGAACCAGAAATACCATTTGACCCGGCGATCCCATTACTGGGTCTATACCCAAAGGATTATAAATCATTCTATTATAAAGACACATGCACATGTATGTTTATTGCAGCACTATTTACAGTAGCAAAATGCCCATCAATGATAGACTGGATAAAGAAAATGTGGTACATATACACCATGGAATACTATGCAGCCATTAAAAGGATGAGTTCATGTCATTTGCAAGGACATGAATAAATCTGGAAACAATCATTCTCAGCAAACTAACAGAAGAACAGAAAACCAAACACCACATGTTCTTACTCATAAATAGGAGTTGAATAATGAGAACACATGGATACAGGGAGGGGAACATCACACACCAGGACCTGTTGGGGGCTGGGGGAGGTAGGGAAGGGATAGCATTAGGAGAAATACCTAATATAGATGATGGGTTGATGGGTGCAGTAAACCACCACGACACATGTATACCTATGTAAAAAACCTGCACGTTCTGCACATGTACCCCAGAACTTAAAGTAAAAAAAAAAAAGACCAATGAGGCCAGGTGCAGTGGCTCACACCTGTAATACCAGCAGTTTTAGAGGCCAAGGCAGGTGGATCGCTTGAGCCCAGGAGTTTGAGACTAGCCTGGCCAACATGGTGAGACCCCATCTCTACAAGAAAATACAAAAATTAGTCAGGCATGGTGGCATGCATCTGTAGTCCTAGCTACTTGGGAGGCTGAGGTAGGAGGATCACTTAAGCCAGGCAGGTGGAGGCTGCAGTGAGCTGCGATTACACATTGCATTCCAGCCTGGGCGACAGAGTGAGGCTCTGTCTCAAAAAAACAAACAAACAAAAAAACAAGCTTAACAAGGCACCCTCAAAAATTTTATAATCTATTTGGGGAAATAGGAAGGTAAACGACAATAGTTAGAGACCAAATGAAACACAAGTTAAAGTGGGGGCTTTGATATCCTTTACAGTTGGTCTTAAAAGGAAAGTAGGGTTTAATAAGAAAAGAATGGGGCTCAGGAGGCTATTTCTAGCTAAAAGAACAATAGGAACAAAGGTACAAATACATGAAAATACAGTATGCTCCAAAAAGCAGAGAGTCCATAGGGAAATGCGGCTAGTAAGACAGCTTAGGGTTAGACTTGGCCAAGAAGTTTGGTCTCTTTTCTTGTAGGCAATAAAATACTTCCAAGGTGTTTGAGCAAGAGGGGTATGATACAATCTGTGTTTCAGGACAATGACTCTGATCAAAGAGACTAAATAAGAATACTAGAAGAAGCAAGGGAACAAGCTAGAAGGCTCCAAAGCTTCCAAAACAGATCAGGGATACATAAGAACACAAAATATAGTAAAGGCAGCATTTTCAATTAGCAAGGAAAGGACAAATCATTCAATAAACAGTGTTAAAAAACTCTATTGGGGGAAAAAGTTAGATCCTGACTTTACATTATATCATAAAAATAAAATAAATTCTAGAGGCTGAAGTGGGCAGATCACTTGAAGTCAGGAGTTCAAGACCAGCCTAGCCAATAAGGTGAAACCCTGTCTCCACTAAAAATACAAAAATTAGCCAGGAGGGTGGCACATACTTGTAGTCCCAGTTACATGGTGAAACCCCATCTCTACTAAAAATACAAAAATCAGCTGGGCATGGTGGCAGGTGCCTATAATCCCAGCTACTTGGGAGGCTGAGGCAGGAGAATCACTTGAACCCGGGAAGTGGAGGTTACAGTGAGTTGAGATCATGCCATTGCACTCCAGCCTGGGCGACAGAGTGAAACTCTGTCTCAAAATAAATAAATAAATAACAAAGTAAAATAAATTCTAAATGGATTAAATACTTATATGTTTAAAAGTTAACCATAAAACCAATGAAAGGAAACACAGCAAAGAATTTTTATAAGCATAAGCATGAGATGAAATTTAGAAGCCATGTGGGACAAACGAGACAGATTCATGGACATCTAAAAGTTCTGTACTGTAAAACCCAGCATAAACAGCTGACAAACACCAGCAAAATGTATATAACAGGTTAATACCCTCAGTAGATCAAGAGTTCTTACAAATCAATAAAAAACAGTACCACCCCCCAACAGAAATACTGGCAAAGTAAAGAAAAAGGAAACTGAGAAAAGAAATACAAGGGCCAATGGACACATAAAAAAGATGTTTGCCCCATTAATAATCAAAGAAAGGCAAAGGAGAGCTACGTTCTGTTATTAGGCTGACAACTGAAAATAAAGACTGATCATGTACAGTGCTGACTAGGGTGTAGGAAAACAGGCGTTCCATGTACTGCTGGTGAAACTATAAATTAGTAAAAGGGGCAATATGTAAAGGTACCAAAATGTCCATGTGGCCAGGTGATATTACTGAAAATAACAGAAACCTAAAAGCTATCCCAAAGTCATGAACAGAGGCTTGGTTAAGTAAGTTGGCAATCGTTGAACTGGGGTATGTGTACCCTAGGAGTATATGAAGACTTTTCAAGGAGTATGTGAGTAGAGATAGTTTTAGGGAATTAACTTCTAGATCATTAAGTTCCCAATGTTCATGTTCTAAAATTATCCTGCCTGCACAACTGGTTAAGGCTGGTTCCTCACCTCCCACCTTATACAAGAAAGTTACACCTTCTACTCACTTTGAATCCTACTACTGTGTATCACCTGGGGGCCTCCAGAAAAGGGGTAATTTGAAACATTGGTTTGGTGTAAAGAAAGCGAACCAACATTAACAACTAGCAATAAATAGCATACTTCTGCAAGTCAGATGGTTTCCAATTCTTTGCCTTTGTTTAATAAAATTGAATGAGGATAAAAATCAAATTATCAGTGATAGAACATTCAAAACACTTTTTGATGATAGATCACTACATGATTTGTTTGGCCTAAAATTCAAAGTGAGTCCAAAGAACTGAGTGGCATCCCTATAAATAGAAGTCCTTTCATTCTCATCTATATAATCATATAAATAGGGTTTCTCAGAACTTATACCTATAAAAAGAAAAAATAGAATACTTGAATACTATATTATCCTACTAGCAACAATATCTATGAATACATAAACTAATTGGAAAAATGCATTTGCAATAAAACTTCTTTTGTTTCATCAATGCTTAATGAAATTTATAATTTATTTATGGTATTTTGATCAACTGTAATATTAACTCAATCCAGAGGAAATATTTAACACTTAATAGTCACAGAAATCTAATAACATGTGCCAAATAGATTTGGTGATCAACAAAATACTTTTAAAGAGGAGGGGCCAGGTGCAGTGGCTCATTCCTGTAATTCTAGCACTTTGGGAGGCCGAGATGGGCAGATCACTTGAGGTCAAGGGTTCGAGACCAGCCTGACCAACATGGTGAAACCTCATCTCTATCCAAAAATACAAAAACTTAGGTGGGCATTGTGGCACACTACTGTATTCCCAGCTACTTGGGAGGCTGAAGCAGGAGAATCACTTGAACCCAGGAGGTGGAGGCTGCAGTGAGCTGGGATCGCGCCACTGCACTCCAGCCTGGGTGACGGAGTAAGACTCTATCTCAAAAAAAAAAAAAAAACCCCAAAACAGCTACAAGAGAACAAACAAATGCATGGATAGATACGTGGACTTGGGCCTCAACTGGTAGAAGATCCAAACA
>NW_016107443.1:2611545-2632276 GCF_001604975.1 Cebus imitator
GCTGGACTGCAGTGGTGCAATCTCGGCTCACTGCAACCACCACCTCCCAGGTTCAAGCAATTCTCCTGCCTCAGCCTCCCAAGTAGCTAGGACTACAGGCATGTGCCACCATGCCCAGCTAATTTTTGTATTTTTTTAGTAGAGATGGGGTTTCACCATGTTGGCCAGGATGGTCTCGATCTCTTAACCTTGTGATCTGCCCGCTTCGGCCTCCCAAAGTGCTGGGATTACAGGCGTGAGCCACTGCACCCGGCCAGCATCATATTTTTAAGGGTCTTTCATGCTGTAGCATGTTTCAGAGCAAGTTTGATTTTTTTTTGAGATGGAGTCTTGCTCTGTCGCTTGGGCTGGAGTGCTGTGATGTGATCTTGTCTCACTGCTACCTCCGCCTCCCGGGTTCAAGCAATTCTCGTGCCTCAGCCTCCTGAGTAGCTGGGATTACAGGTGCGCACCAGCACGCCCAGCTGTTTTTGTATTTTTTTAGTAGAGATGCGGTTTCACCATGTTGGCCAGGCTGGTCTTGAACTCCCAGCCTCAAGTGATCCACCTGCCTCAGCCTCCCAAAGTGCTGGGATTACAGGCATGAGCCACTATGCTCGGCTGCAAGTTTGATTTTAAACATGTTAAATTTGAGGTGCTTTTAGGACATCCATGTGAGGGTGTCTGGGAGGCAGCTGAAAAGCTAGAGGTCTGGAGAGTAGTCAGGGTTGAAGGTATCAACAGAGGTGATGGCTGAAATCTTGGGAGGAGGTAAGGGCAGTTAAGACAAGTAGGAGGATTAAGAAAAGAGAATGATATCACATCACACTAGGAAATGCTTACATTTTAAAAGAATGCACGGAGGAAGAGAAACCACCAAATAAGATAGAGAAGGCAGAGAGGTAGGTAGTGAAACTGGAGGCTCCGGATGCTCAGTGCTTGAAGGTGATGATGCCGTTATCCAACACTTCCTTTGCACCCTGGCACATTTCAGCTCAAGGGACCTGACAAGTGTATACTACTAGATTTCTGTTGATTCAGCTGATCGTGGTTCCTGTTCTATCTTTGTATCCCATGACTTTCAAGGTTTCTTTCAACCCCTAAAACCATGAATCCCAGTCTCTAACTTCCTTCCTGCACTGTCATTATGCCCTCTTCTCTCTTCCTTTCCTATCCATGGGCAGAACTCTGGTAGGCACCACAGCACCTGAGGATGGCTGGAGAATGCTCCTTGGATCTCTACTGCCTTGGAACTCCTTGACTTCCTGACCAAATGCACAATTACTGACAGCTTTTCAGAGGCAATGTTCACAGAGGTGACTTCATGAACTCTTACTAGGTTCTTTGTTCTAATCTAGTATATAATCAGACTCTCAAGAGTTTCTTAAAACTTTCTATGATGAGCAGAGGATGCTTCCTGGGGGTATTTCTGAATGCTAGTGGATTAAAGATGAGCCTTATTCCAGGTAGTAACAGACAATCCTCCCACCTCTTCAATCTTCCAGCCCAAGCACAGAATCCAAGAGAAAGTAAACACAGTAAAAGGGCTCAGGGTGCCAGAATGGAATATGACAAGTACATGATGAATGAGAAAGAATTTCCATTCCATACTTTTCTACTACTGCTTGGGAATCTGACTGCTTTGTAGGCAGCTGGGGAGCCAATGGAGTTTTAGGGAAGCCACTATCATTCTGCTAAGTGGATGCAGAGGATGTATTAGGAACACATTTAGGATTACCACCACCACTACCCGAGGCTGTTTTGTGTTGGAGACAGGAAGTGCATGCCATAGGATGGCACAGTCACCAGACTGAAACAGAGATTAAGAAACGCAAAATCTCCCAGTCATGACTGATCACCCCAGCATTTCAAGATGGCAGGGAAGTAAGGAGTCCAGACAAGATCTGTCTAAATCTTCCTGGTGCACTTTAAGGAATATGGGAATAAGTAGGTTCATAACCAAGTTCGGGCTCAAGAAGGTTCCAGGGCACTTAGATTAATTAATGATGCATCCTTAATGAGTCTAGGTGGTGGTCTAAAAACTGCCAAAAGAATGAACTCTCTAGCAGGGCAAAAAGCCAAAGCGGTACAGAGATGCTGTTCAGACTAAGATGTCTCTCTAGGGACGAACCTTCAAAGTTCCCTCTGATGCTAAAGCTTGGGATGAAAAGTCATATAAATGGTATCTCACACCCAGTAACCCTACTTGAGGAAAAATGTCCCTAAGTTAAGGGAAAGGGAAAGCAACATTGGAAGAAGCCAGAGTCTCCAGGCCTTCATTCTTTTTCTGAGGGCACAAAGGCCTGAGATAAAATGGACTAATAGATCTAAGCCATCAGTCTATACACATGGAATGGGATTTCAGAGTACACAATACTACTGGGACAGCTGTAAGGCCGAGTTAGTCTCAGATATCTTAGTTCAGACCTTGGCACAAACAGAACAGCTTCAATGCCTCATTCCTTTCTCTAAAGGCTAGGAGAGAAGAGCCTAGTTATTGAGTAGGGTGCCAACAGTAAGGTACCTGAGTTGACGTTGTACTTGTAGAGCTGGGCTTTGTTAAAACACAAATCTATAAAAATTCTGGCTCTGGCTTGCTTGCAGGCACTGATAGTAGCCAGATTGGAAAACGCCATGTCAAAGTGGCTGTAATAGAAAGATATATGAAGCAGCATCCAGAAGGGTGGGCCTAAGAAAAACAGGTAGTAGATGCTGACAGAATAGTAGACACTAATTTTTTAAAAAATCCAGTGTGTGGAGATACTGCTAATGCAGCCAGATGGCCATGAAAGGCAACAGGAAGGTGAGGCTGTGACCAGTGCTGAACCTAACTACAACTGCAACATTTTAGATGATACAAAAAGTCTAGGCCTAAAGATTGGAGACCCGTAGTGGGCTGTAGCTTCTTCTAGGATATACTTCTTATGTCCTATGATGAAGGCCTGATTTCTGATTTCTATTTGCCGTGAAGCAGGCTGGTGAGCAATGTAGTCTGGAAGAATGGGGTGGTCAGCAGGAATTGGGCAAACTGAGGCAAAGAAAAGAATGACAAAATGGAACAAGATTAATGAATATATAGAAACTATAAGCTGAAGCAGACAGTCAGGTAAGCACTCAGCAGCCCCAAATCACTGAAAAAGATGGAGCAAAAATAGAGTTAAGCTAAAACTCTAAGTTTAGTACACAGCGAACAGAAGACAGACAGACACCATGTACCAGAAACCCAACCTTGCAACGGAAGAGAAGGCCTGCCTCAGCCTTTTTCCTTGAGTGAAAATCAATGACTAGCTTCCCTGAGAACAGTCAGGCTGCCATCTGTAAATGGGAACAAATATCTGAAAGGTCTGCTGCAAAGAAACTTGCCACACACGGCAGGAAGAGAAGCAGCATCTCTTTCTAAGCCCTGGCACAGCCTGACGGTGGGGAAATATATGAGATGGGAAAATGATTCCATTAACACTTTTTTTAAAAAAGAGATGGGGCCAAGCGTGTTGGCTCACGCCTATAATCCCAGCACTTTGGGAGGCCGAGGCGGGTGGATCACGAGGTCAGGAGTTCGAGACCAGCTGGCCAACATGGTGAAACCCCATCTCTACTAAAAATACAAAAATTAGCTAGGCGTGATGGCGGGTGCCTGTAATCCCACCTACTCAGGAGACTGAGGCAGGAGAATCACTGGAACCTGGAGGTGGAGGTTGCAGCGAGCCAAGATCATGCCACTGTACTCCAGCAGGGGAAACAAGAACAAAATTCCATCTCAAAACTTAATAAATAAATAAATGGCAGCTTTCCTAAAACTATTAGGAAATTTAAAAAAAAGAGTTATTAACAAATTTGGGGAGTTACAAAAAAAATACATTGAGCGTTAGCATAATGGAATCAGCCTCAGTATCTATCAATGGATGAATGGATAAAGAAAATGTGTATATATACAATGGAATATCATTCAGCCTTAAAAAGAAGGAAATCCTGTCATTTATGACAACATGGATGAACCTGAAGGATATCATGTTAAGTGTGACATACATGGTAAAATTAGAAACCTCTTCTCAGGTAGTCAGTTAAAACTGGGGGTGTATGTGTGTGACAGAAGGTATTCTCTTTAACTCTAAAACATAAAAAAATAAGTTGCCAACTTCATTCTACTCATCCATCTTTTGAAAAGTCTCGAGATTTACTAAAATCACTAAGCAAGCTCGGTGTAAAGGCTTCAAAAGCATAAATATTTAAGGAAACATTTATGATTATAAAGTTGTAAAACCACATTTGGGCTATTCAATAGCAATACCAGAGATATACACATTTCTCAGAAGAAAATATTAGCCTAAAATCATGAACAAAAATGAGTCTACGAAGTGACAAACATGCCTCACTTAACTAATATAATGCTACTGTTCTCATTTCTTTCTTTTCCTGTTTTTTTTTTTTTTTATAGTTCGGGGTCTTGCTATGTTGCCCAGGCTGGCATTGAACTCCTGGGCTCAGGCAATCCTCCCATCTCAGCCTCTCAAGTAGTTGGGATTACAGGCATGTACCACTATGCCCTGCAATTCTCATTTAAAATATAATCATTTTGTAGAAGTGAATTTTATGCCACATTTATGCTACATTTTCCTTCTTTCTTTCTTTTCTTTTTCAGGTCTCACTCTGTCACCCAGGCTGGAGTGCAGTGGCACTATCACGGCTCACACAGCCCTGTGATCCTCCCACTTCAGCCTCACAAGTAGCTGGAATTATAGGCACATACCACCATGCCCAGTTAAAAAAAAAAAAATTTGTAGAGGTAGGGTCTTACTATGTTGCCCAGGCTAGTCTCAAACTCCTGGGCTCAAGCAATCCTCTCTCCTCAGCATCCCAAAGTGCTGGGACTACAGGCATGAGCCACCACTCCCGGCTTTATGCTGAATTTTCAAATACTAACATGGTTAATTCAAGTAAAATTAATCCACAGCTAAAAGAATATGCAATTCCAATTAACAAGAAACTTTTTATTAACATTCAGATTTATCAGCCAGGTGCGGTGGCTCATGCCTGTAATCCCAGCACACTGGGAGGCTGAGGTGGGTGGAACACATGAGATCAAGAGCTCAAGAGCAGCCTGGCCAATATGGTCAAAGCCCGTCTCTCCTAAAAATACAAAAATTAGCCGGGCGTGGTGGCAGGTACCTGTAAACTCAGCTACTTCGGAGGCTGAGGCAGGAGAATCACTCCTACCCAGTAGGCGGAGTTTTTAGTGAGCTAAGATTATGCCACTGCACTTCGGCCTGAGCAATGGAGCAAAACTCCGTCTCAAAAAATTAAAAAAAGAGTGATTAACAAGTTTGGGGAGTTATAAAAAAACACATTAAGCGTTAGCATAATGGAATAAACCTAAGTATCTATCAGTGGATGAATGGATAAAGAAAATGTGTATATATACAATGGAATATCATTCAGCCTTAAAAAGAAGGAAATCTTGTCATTTATGACAACATGGATGAACCTGAAGGATATTATGTTAAGTGAAATAAGCCAGGTACACAAAGACAAATACCACATAATCTCACCTATATATAGACTCTAAAAAAAGTCAAACTCATAGAAACAGAGTAAAATGGTGGTTACCAGAGTCTGGGGGATTGGGAAGAAGTTGGTAAAAATATCAACACAAAATTTCTGTTCCACAGGAAGAATACATTCACAAGATGTATTCTATATATCATGGTGACTATAGGTAATCACAATATATTGTACACTTGAAAATTGCTGAGAGAATAGATTTTAAGTGTTCTCAACACAAAAAAATAAGTACATGAGGTACTATATATTTTAAATAGCTTGATTTAGCTATTCCATGAAGTATACATATATCAAAACATCATGTTGAACACCATAAATATGTATAATTTTTACTTGCCAATTAAAAAAATAAATTGAAAAGGAGCATATAATGGTGATGATTGCAAAGCAGTGTTAATGAAATTAGTGTCACCGAACTGCATGTATTTAATGCCACTTAAAAATGGTTAAAATGGCAAATTTTATATTATACGTATTTTACCACAACAAAAATATATATGAATGGGGAAAAGAGTTAGTGTATTCTGCCATTATGCACCCTTTGTATATATTCAGTTCAATAATTTTTTGGCGCTCAGAAAATTCCCATTGTATAAGACTAAAATATATCAGTTAAAAGGCTTTATCTGAGTTTCCATTTCAAAGATTAACCATACAACAGAAATTCTAAAGTCAAAAGTTCAAATAGCTAGTATATGCAAAGTATTTAAGGGATAATACCTAAAAGCATTTTAAGGTTGCGCAATCTCACAACTGTATTACCATTACTCCCTGAAGTTCTTATGCAACTATCATGCAATAAGAACATTAAAAAACCCAGGTTGTTTCTTAAAATTAAATGATAAACCAATTTATCTAATGAACATAGATAATTTAGGAGTTTAAAAGTCACTCAACATTTTTAAATCATCATAATTCAACTAACCTTTTTTTTTCTCATTAATCTTTCTCTGAATTTATGAGTGATAAATCCCCTTGGGCCAGTGAACCGTAAACGCTGATACTTAGCCTGAATGTACAAGCTCTTCTGTACCAGGCCTGATTTATAATTGGGCTGGCATCTGCCACCTCTAAAGTTGCTCTGTGAAGGGAAAAAATGGAATTAAATGTTAAAACTACACCTTCCAAGTCTACTTTATTAGTAAACAGATGAGTGAGTGGCTGGGTGCGGTAGCTCATGCCTGTAATCCCAGCACTTTGGGAGACTGAGGAAAACTCCTCAAGTGGATGGCTTGAGGTCAGGAGTTTGAGACCAGCCTGGCCAACATAGTGAAACCCTGTCTCTACAGAAAATATAAAAATTAGCCAGGCATGGTGGCGGGCATCTGTAATCCTAGCTACTTGGGAGGCTGAGGCAGAACTGCTTGAACCTAGGAGGCGGAGGTTGCAGCAAGCAACTGCTCTCTCTGTGCTGGAAAAGCACAAAAGATCGCCACTGCACTCCAGCCTGGGTGGCAGAGTGAGGCCCTGTCTCAAAAACAAACAACAGATGAAAAACTGTCTGGTACTTAGAGCTGTCCTGGATTCTAGGCCTTACAGATACTAAAAGAGAAAGAGTTAATGATGGTGAGAAAGTATGTTTCTCTCAAACTGGCTTCCTAGCTCATTTTACATATCAATATATATATACATTTTTTTTTAAATTTTTTATTCTTAGCTAGGCATGGTGGCTCATGCCTGTAATCCCAGCTACTCAGGAGGCTGAGGTGGGAGGATAGCTTCAGTCTGGGAGGTAGAGGCTGCAGTAAGCTGTGATTGTGCCATCACACTCCAGCCTGGGTGACAGGGTGAGACCCTGACTCAAAAAAAAAATCTACATCATACCAAATTTAAAAACTAAGTTAAAAGAATTTGAGGGTGGGTACAGTGGCTCACACCTATAATTCTAGCTTTGGGAGGCTGAGGTGGGAGGATCACTTGAGGCCAGGAGTTCAAGACCAGCCTGAGCAACAAAGCGACACCCCATCTCTACAAAAAATAAAAAAAGAATTTGAAACTAATTCTTGAAATTCACCATGTTAACAAAATAAAATTTTCAGAACTTCTAATGAACTAAAATTATTCTTCTGATTCATAGTGAAATCTATCAAATCCCAACGAGGGGAAAAGATATAAAGTATCAATATATATTTAAGGATCAAAAACTTATTTTAACTTTATTTCTGTCAATAACCTTCAAACAAATCTTTCTTTGCCACAAAAGACCCATTACTTAAAAAGAACATTTCCTAGCCTGCATACTGTCCAGCAGTAATTAGATAAGAGGACAATGAATATTTGTGTGTTTCCCACGTGGTTGATAAGAGAAACAGTCCCTTGTTAATTCACTGCTGGGGGTGGGAGAGGAAAACAGTCCTCAGTTTTGTCAGTCATGAACTGATCCCCTCCAAACCTTCCCAAACAATTCTCCAAATCTCCCTCCCTCACTCCCCCATATCACACACTGCTCGTATCTGCCTGCATTTCCAAGCATCCTCCTAGAATAATCTAAAACAGATGGGAGCAGTGGCGCAAAGGTTCATAGATGGAGTCTATCTCTGCCCTGCTAAATCTTAAAACCTTAGCTACTTGCCAACTTAATGGAAGAAGCTGCATTAACCTCTTGGCTATGAAAGGGATTTCTCCCCCCAAATCGTTCAATTAAATTCTCCTACAGAAAATAAATGTGAAGACATATGAAAAGAAACCCTGGGCCAAATGAAACTTTTAACAAGACCAGTTCAACGTAACTTAAACATTGGGAAATCTAATTCCAAGAAGTAGAGAGAGAGATGGTAGAGAAGGAAAGACTTTGGTGACCCAGCGTACTCTCAGGCATAGTAATTGTTCTGAGCTTGTTTAACAAAATTCATACCTAATATTATATGCAAGGTATAAAGAATAAACAGATCCACCTCTTTTCCTTTGGGGGCTGACAATTTAGCAGAGATGCTGGGTCTGAGCACCGGAGGGGCAGCTACTCCTTCTGCTTTTGCCAACAGGAGTCTACCAAGATCCAGGAAAAGGGCTCTTCATGCTTGAAAAGCACAAAAGAGCATTTAGTTTGAATGGCACAAGCAGGAAGTCTTATTCTTCCATCTCGCCTCACCACTCAGGAGTTAAGAACTCAACCAGTGTTCATTTATTAGGTAGGTACAAAGGTCAGAATAAAAGCTGTGAATTCTATATCTTTAAAATAGCAGCCATTGCATACTAAATTTCTTCCCAAATGTGTTTTTTTAATAAAATGAGAATTTTACTCACAAGATATATAAACTTTATTATCTGCTAATTTGTTTTCATCTTCCCAATTTTCTCAAGTAAAACGGAAAACATAACCTAGCTACATATAAACGTTTCATCACAAAGTTGCATGGGAAGAGTTTTGTCTTTAAATCAAATTATTTCTTTGCTTTCAATAAAAAACCTCCCTGAGTCACATTCCAACTACTACACGATCAGGGTCCAATCAAATGGATGAAGCTAATAGTGGCCCCTTTTAGAATGTTTCAGGAAAAGAGTTTATTATTTGTAAACAATTAAGGCTGAAAACAGAAGCTAAAATTACAAAAGCAAACAAAAGCACATTTCTTTTATAGAAAGTTAGGGTCTGAATAAATATTTATATACTTTTACAGATATGAGTCAATATTTTTTTTTTAGATAAGAGTTTCACTCAGTCACCCAGGCTGAAGTATAGTAGTGCAATCTGCGCTCACTGCAACCTCTGCCTCCTGGGTTCAAGCGATTTTCCTGCCTCAGCCTCCAGAGTAGCTGGGACCACAGGTACGTGCCACCACGCCCAGCTAATTTTTGTATTTTTAGTAGAGACAGGGTTTCACTATGTTGGCCAGGCTGGTCTCAAACTCCTGACCTCAAGTGATCTGTCTACCTCGGCCTCCCAAAGTGCTGGGATTACAGGTATGAGCCACTGCGCCCGGCCACATATGAGTCAAGATTTCCTCAACATGAAGAGCTAAACAACAATAACTCCTAAATAAACTATTATAAGGTTGGATACACTATTAACCTCTAAAGAAGTCAATAAAATTGTTTACAAACACTACAATAGCTACATTAAATAACAACCCTCTTTAAACCCTACTTGTTTCCTCTTTGATAATAAAGTTCAGATTAACCAGCAACTAAAGCAATGCCAGAAGGAAAAGAGATTGGGTCTTAGCCAGGTGAGTTGTTGTTGCTGGAGCTGCTGCTGCTTTTTAAAAAGAAGACAGTTATGAAGTTGTGAAAGGGGAGAACTGGCTGCGCAAGACCCATAACATCAAAAATATTAATCTACTAATTTAGTGAAAGACAAAATGTATGCTAGACTGAATTACGGCTTTAAAATTAGAGCCTAATATATAGACATCTAAATAGAACAAGTACAATGTTAAGGTTCTGTAATAATTTTCAAAGACTTGGCCATAGAAATTGATTTTATTCTTTTTGAAATTTAGTGTTTGGTTGACTTAAGTTCCATCCTCAGAGTACTTAATAACAGGAAACAGATCATGAGCCATATTGGGAAAACAAATGCACAACGATGTATTACAATGGAGTGGTCAACAAAACTAAGTAGATTCCTCTTCCACAATTATTTCAGAAATGGGTATGTCACACATAATGGAGCACATAATTTTACAAAAAAAATATTTATGCCAGTCCTATTTTTCAATTATTTTCTTAAGGCTACAGAAAATTTCAGGTAAAAGAATTATAATGAGACACTAATGTTAAGGCTATCTGCACAAACTTGACACATCAGAGATAATCTTGAGACTGACAAGGTCCATTTCTACATGTCTTCTAAGGTTATTACTATCTGGCTTTGAACTAGTTCAATTCGTGTAAAAAGTAAATTTTAGCAAAATATTTCCTTTTTTTTTTTTTTTTTTTTTTTTCTTTTCGGACAGGTTTTCTCACTGTGTCGCTGAGGCTTAAGGGAAGCAGCGCAATCTCGGCTCATGGCAACGTCTTCCTCCCAGGCTGAAGCAATCCTTCGACCACACCCTCCTGAGTAGCTGGGACTACAGGTGTATGCCACTATGCCCAGCTAATTTTTATATTTTTTGTAGAGATGGGTTTTTGTTATGTTGCCCAGGTTGTTCTCAAACTCTCCTGAGGTCAAGTGATCCACCCACCTCAGCCTCCCAAAGTGTTAGGATTACAGGTGCGAGCTACAGTAGCCAGCCAAAATGTTTCCTTTTCTTAGGAAGGACTATTTCTTCCCACTATATTACTACAAAGAATTGTACACTTCTAAGCATTCATGTAACATTACATAACTTTAAATGATTGCTCCAGAGGTAATGTTATTACATATATCTTGAAAACACTTTTCTATGAATTAAAGTATCTTCCCTTAAGGGAAAAAGGTAACAGGAAATAAATCTTATGATCATCTTAGAAAAATACTATAATCAACTATATCTGACCAATGAGAACAACATGTAGGAAGCACTTAGATCTGAACGCCCAACTATATTGTCTATAAGTTATGCAGACATCATATTTTCAGTTGATTTGATGCTCCATTACTCAAGAGACCAAAAGATATTATAAAACATATGTATATATTCTATGGCCATAATTATTTTTAAAAACTTCATGTCACACGTGTTCTTAGGTACACGAACTATTGGCTAAAAATGTTCTATTCAATGCCTACAAACTATGTTATTCTCATTGAATAAAATCTTTCAACATGTATAAATTTTGACTCTCAAGAAGCCAAGTATTAAAAGAAGATCGCTCAACTACCCTTCTAATCAATAATTTTGGGATAGGGATAGTTTATGCTACTTTTCTGTTCATACTGACTTCCTCCTAATGAGCTAACTACTCTATCAAGCTTTCCTGCCACTTTTACACAAAAAGCTCAAATTCTTTCCTCTATTTAGAGGAGGGAGACAATATGAGTGGAAAAATATTAATAAAGTACCTATTATAGGCAAGAAATTATCAAAATTGATTTTAAAAGCACTTCAACTTTTGTGAGCAAGGTGACAGAAATATAATACCTTGGACCAGGTATGGTGGCTCATGCCTGTAATCCTAGCACTGTGGGAGGCCAAGGTGGGTGATCACTTGAGGTCAGGAGTTCGAGACAAGCCTGGCCTACATGGTGAAACCCTGTCTCTACCAAAACTACAAAAATTAGCTGGGCATGGTGACGCTTGCCTGTAATCCCAGCTACTTGGGTGGCTGAGGCGGGAGAATAGCTTGAACCAGGGAGGCGGAGGTTGCAGTGAGCCAAGATCACGTCACTGCACTCCAGCCTGGGCCACAGAGGAAGACTCTGTCTCAAAAAAAAAAAAAAAAAAAAAAAAAAAAAAGAAATATAGCAATTCTTACTCCATATATTTGGAAGATGAGGTGTTCTGGATAATCAAACATATTGGTTGATTAAAAATTATCATTCACATCAGGCATAGGTGTACAAATAATTAGAGTGTGAAAAAATATGCTTTAACAAAGCTACCAGGACCAGAATCTTCCTGTGATGATACAGAAGGCCTCTGAGGGTTATGTGTCCATGGCAGGTTTTTCAATCTGTGAATCTTGGAGAAAGCTTTACAGCTCTGCACATATATCTTAGAGGTAATGGTACTAGCTTAAAGGGAGGGTCTACAACCTTGCCCACCTCCCCACCTAGAGCCACTCCACCTGCATCTGTTTCATGTATTTGTGTTTCCATGTAATATTTGGAAAAGGATTCCCTGGTTAAAAAAAAAAAAAGTTGAAAATCAAGTCCTAAGGAAAGGGGTTATCAATAAATTGATAATGGTTGACTATAAATGTCCAGAAATACTAGTTTATACCTACCATCTGAAAACATATTACAAAACAGCTCTTGATTTACTAACACTTAAAACATGATGTCCAAAGCATAAAACCAAAGCCGGAATTAAATGGAAAACAACACTCAATACCTTAAAAGGTCTTACTCTTGTGTTTCGGTGGTTTCCCTCAACCTCAAATGGTTTGTGAGTAATTATGTCTTTTCTCTGCGTAGTATAATTCTGCATGAAAAAAGTGGTAGTATGGGTTAATAGCCTTAAAACTTATTTTAAAAGCTTGTTTTACCATTAGAAAACACATTTTAAATGTACAGGATTAAGAACAGAAAGCAGAGAGCAGGGAGCTTAGCTGTAGGAGCACATACACATCACCTCCTTAACCCATGCTAACTTGACTCTTGACCCTTGACTAACGTGATCCATGCTAGTTTGTGAGGGGCCAGGATCATTTATGCCTGTAACAAGCATAAAAAATACTCGTGTATAACATAATGGGTGGATTTGAGAAAATGGATGATACATCTAGCATTGATTCAGGCACCTAGGAGAGAAATAAACACGTTACTATCAGGAGTTGCTAAAGGGTTCCTACTGCCTAAGTAGAACACAAATCCTCAACATTGCAGGATGCAGGTTTTGCTGACTCAGGTAACTGATTTGAGGTGATGCTCTTGCCATGGCTAGAAAAGTATCAGAAATAAGAGAAAGAACTACATTAGTAAGCCTGTAACTATAAAGAACCTAAATCCTCTGGTGGAAAGAGAAAAGGTGGGGTCCATTCTCAAGATGATTTTCTTTTTCTAAAATCGATAGTCTTATCACCTTCTATTATTTCCACTTTCTGTGGAGTCTGGCCAGACTGTACTAGGTAACTGCTGACATAGGAGGGAGAACTGTACTAGGTAACTGCTGACGTGGCTCCCAGTGATCCTACCAATTATCCCTCCTTTTAAGTGTGGGCAGGACCTAGGAACTTACTTCTTGCAAAAAGAATACGGTAAAGGATGAGATTTTACTTGTGAAATTAGGTTACCGACTCTGGCTTCCATCTTTCTTATCATTGCTTGCCTGTTCTTACGGAAGCTAGCTGCCCTATAAAAAGGCAAATCTTCAAGACAGAAAGTAGATTAGTGGTTGGCTGGGGGTGATAACGGGCAGTAATGAAACAGGCATGAGGACTCATATTGGGTAATGAAAATATGCTAAAACTGGACTATGGTGATGGTTGCACACGTTGGTTAATTTACTAAAAATCATTAAATTGTACACCTAAAATGGGTGAATTTTATGGTATGTAAATTATGCCTTAATAAATATGTTCGAAAAGATCTTAAGAGTTGTTCTCAAATCATCTTTTTTGATTTTTTTTCTTTTATTATTATTATTATTTTTTGTAGAGATGAGGTCTAACCATGTTGCCCAGGCTGGTCTTGAACTCCTGGGCTCAAGCAATCCTCCTGCCTGGTCTCCCAAAGTGCTAGGATTACAAGCATGAGCCACTGCACCTGGTCCCCCAAAAAATCTTAAGAAAGCTAGATTTATTAAATTAATCCAATAAAGTCATACTAAATCAAGTAAGAGATGACTATTTCTTCTGTCATAATAACTTTAAGCATCAACAGAATCTTATGTACTTAATGAACAGTTACAAAAATGAAAAATATTGGTGATTCCTGTACATTTTGATATATTGGAGAAGAAATTATAAAAATGAAAATTTTGGAACTGCGATCTTACCATGTAAGGTTTTTCAATAAATTTTCTAAAATTTGATTTTATAAAATGTGTGGGTGTTTGGAATCCATCAGTATGAATATTCTTTACCTTTGAAAAACTGGAATTCTGATCATCCCTAATAAAGAAAGAGAGAAAATAAGAATATTTTATTAGCATACCTTTTTCCAACAAATAAACAAGAATAATTTTTAAAAGCCCCTTCAGAGACAATTAAAATAGCACAAGAGTAAAATCTCAATGATCTATTACTACTGAAATTACAAATTATAGTCATTAGGGCTAAGCCCCTCATTTTCCAACAAATATTTAGCTAAGTTGGAAGTTAGCAATGGGGAAAAACACTCCTTCGATCAGGGTTCTCAATCTGGAGTCTAAGGACAGGCTTCCTGGGGGCTGTAAGCCCTGAAACCATATGTGAAATGTATATTCTGAGGAAAGATAATTACTGCTGTAGAACCTTTGGTAGCACTGCCTCTCCTCCCCCTCTTGCTGACAGGCTCTCACTGGTAGAAGCACCAATGGCTCAAGACCCAGCCCATTTATCAGAGGCAAGGTGTATGACTGGCTCAAGGTCCCCTCACTGGCAGAGCTGAGGTCTCTGACACTGCAGGGCCACAGCAGCGAAGGACATCCTCCTCTCTCCCGTCTTCACCAGGTTCTGAGGCCACAAAGGGCTCCTCTCAGGCAGCCCTATCCCGGAGGGAGGTCCTTCCTTGGGCTCTTCCTCCTATCACTAAAGCCTCACTTCCACAGCCCTTGGGGATTCCTCTCCTTGTCACATCCTGCATCTCTCCACAATGCTTCTCAGCTCCTTCCTGTGTCTTCCCCAGGCCTACCTTCAGTCTTTCCCATGGATTCTCCATTGGCGACAAGATAACATCCATGCTTCTTATCATAATCCCCATCTCCCCAACAGGCACACTGAGCTCCGGGAATTTTCATTTTATTTTATTTATTTTTATTACTATTATTATTTTGAGACAGAGTCTCGCTTGGCTCCCTGCAACCTCTGTTTCCTGAGTTCAAGTGATTCTCCTGCCTCAGCCTCCCGAGTAGCTGGGATTATAGGCACATGTCATCACGCCCAGCTAATCTTTTGTATTTTTAGTAGAGACAGGGTTTCTCCATATTGGCCAGGCTGGTCTTGAACTCCTGACCTCAAGTGATCCATCCACCTCAGCCTCCCAAAGTGCTGGGATTACAGGCGTGGGCTACCATGCCCAGCCGGGAATATTGAAGTACATGTGGTTCCCGGCACACAGCAATCTCTCCTGCTTCTACACCTTTGCAATGTGCAGTTCTTTCTGTGACCATTTCCATCTACTTAGATTCACTTAAAGATTTAGATCCATTTGTATCTCTTCAAGGAAGAGTTTCCTAAACCCCTCTGAGGTGGACTAGGTACTCCCTGCTATGTGCACACGTAGCGTTTTGGGGTCTTAACACCTATCACTCCGTATTTGTAACTACTGGTATACCTGTCTGTTTAATGGAACAAGCTGCTATTCCTTCAGAGGAAGCACTGCAGATGGTTCATTTTGTGGCCTCAGCTCTGATCCCAGAACCGGACATGGAATAGATACTCAGGGTTTTTTTAAATGTTAAAAAGGCCTATGTTTTGTCAAAATGCTCACAGTAGTAGGTCAAAAGAGTAAGATGCAAAGCTTTTATTGAGGATAATTTCAATTATTTAAAATATATACATATGTGCCCAGAAAAAATAAATGACAAGAAATGTACTAAATATTAACAGTGGGCACCTCTGGTAAAATTAGGAATGACTTATTTTTTGATTTTATACTTCATTATATTTTTCCAGATGATTACCATTAGCATGTATGACTACTTCTGCAAACGAAGCAATGGATTTTTTAAAATTCTCTTTGCAAAGCCTATATCTGATAAGGGAGCTGTATCCAGAATATATAAAGAACTCCTACATTTCAACAATAAAAAGACTTTATTTGACTTTAAAATGGGCAAATGATTTGAATAGAAATTTCTCCGAAGACATACCAATGGCCAATAAGCACATGGAAAGATGCTCCACATCATTAGTCATTAGAGAAATGCAAATCAAAACCACAATACTTTATACTAACTAGGATGACTATAAGCAAAAAGATGACAATACCAATGTTCATAACAGCACTATTTACAATAGCCAAAGGGCGTAAGCAATACAAATGTCCACAAACAGAAAAACAGATAAACAAAATGTAGTATAGCCATACAATGGAATATTATTCAGCCTTAAAAGAGAATGATTTTTTTTTTAAAGGAATGTAACTCTGATACATGATACAATGTGGATTGACCCTGAAGACACTATGCTAAGTGAAAGAAGCCAGATACAAAAGGACAAATATCGTCTGACTCTACAGAGATACCCAGAATAGGCAAATTCATATAGACAGAAAGAATAGAGGTTACCAGAGGCTGCAGAGAGGAGAGAATGAGGAGTTACTGTTTAATGGAAACAGAGTTTGTTTGCAAAGATGAAAAAGTTCTGGAAATGGATAGTGGTGATGATTGTAAAACACTGTGAATGTACTCAATGCCAATGAATTTTACACTTAAAAATGGTTAAAATGGCTGGGTGCGGTGGCTCATACCTGTAATCTCAGCACTGTGGGAGGCCATGGCAGGCAGATCACCTGAGGTCAGGAGTTCAAGACCAGCCTGGCCAACATGGTGAAACCCCATCTCTACTAAAAATACAAAAAAGTAGCTGGGTATGGTGGCGGGTGCCTATAATCCCATCTACTTGGGAGGCTGAGGCAGGAGAATTGCTTGAACCTAAGAAGCAGAGGTTGCAGTGAGCCGAGATCACACCACTGCACTCCAGCCTGGGTGACACAGTGAAACTCCATCTCAGAAAAAAAAAAGGTAAATTTAAGATATGTATATTTTGCCACAATACAAAAATTAAATCCTTTGATATTTGATTTTTGACCAGGCAAATGAATGCTCAGATTAAAGAACCCATTTCCCAGCTGCCCTGCAGCTAGGCATGGCCATGGTACTAAATTTTGGCCAAGTTATCATGTATAAATTTCAGAAAGCCTTTAAAGAAAGGCTAGAATGAGGAAATGATGGGTAGAACACAAATACCCATCTTGGACCATGAGGCAGACGCTACATACAGAGGATATGGGAAGAACAAGATCTAAGCAGCCTGGTTCCCTGATGCATCCACTCTACTGTGTCAATCCTATCACGTAGATTTCCTACCTCTGATCTTTTTATTACTTGAGAAGGAAATACTTTTTTCTCTAGCTCTTCCAGTCCATTCTCCACCCAGCAACCAGAATGATTTAAGTGAGATTATACCTCTTCTTTTAAAATTTAAGTGAGATTATGTCTCTTCTCTGGTTAGAACCCAAAATGTTTTCTAACTTCATCCAGAATAAAATAGAAAGTCTTCATGTCCTTCAGTCCTTCAAAGCCCTTTGTGATTGGCCTCATCTACTAACTCTCTTCCGTTTCTACCTTGTTGCAACCCACTGTCCCTCTTCTATCCCTTAAGCAAAAACAGGCAAACGCCTGTCTGAAGGTCTTTGCTTTTGCTGTTCCCTCTCTTGAAATACTATCCCCTCAAATAACCCTATGGCTAACTCCCTCACTTAATTCACAACCCAGCTACATTTTTTAAAAAGTCTTAAGTGTACTCCATGACTACCATAAATAAAATCATATCACACATGTCATTCTTTGCTATTAAATTTCCTCTTCTGCCTTATTTTCACCTATCATTCCACTGACATGTATTTATTTTCTTTCTTCTATCATTAAATTATAAGCAACATGAAGACAAAGGTTTGTGTATAGTTTTTCACTATATCCCCAGTCCTTAGAAGAGTAACTAGAACAAAGAAATCAATATATAGATATCTGTTAACTACATAAATACAATATCTTTATAAAGTTCAGTCTACTTCAGTATAGATTATGATTGTTGCAATAGCAAGAAAAAAACTGATGTTTTCCCATAACTTGCCTAGCTAAAACGATGGTCTGTCCTTCCAAATCCTTGTTAAAAAATAAAAATAAAAAATAAAACAAATTCTTGGCAATCTGATGTCCTCTTCAAGTCCACTGATACTATTTTTAAGCTACTTTATCAAACACCTCCATATCTATATAACAAAACATCTCAATTACACTGTAAGAAACTTAATAGCTCCAGTTAGAAAAGGCAGAAATAGTGTGCCAGGAGAAAACATGGAGAAATCAGGGTAAGAAACTGATAAGAAGTGGAAGCAAATACAGACCGTCCCCAACTTATGATGATTTGACTTAGAATTTTTTTACTTTACAATGGGTTTTCGGGATGTTGCCCTATCGTAAGTTGAGGAGCACCTGTAGAGAACCCCCCAAGTGTTAGGGTTGCTTGTGAAAGATCCTAAGGCAACAGGGAATAGTAACCCAAATCTAAATGCATTACAATTTAGGTATCCTCTGTGCTGTCTACTCCTTTGGAAATTCTTCATTCATTCATTCAACAGATATGAACTGAGCTCAGGGCAGCGGGGATACAACAGTGAGCAACACAGACAAAGAGGCTGCATACAATCTTCTGAGGGAAAACCACACAGGTGAGAAATCACATCCTATGACTTATGATTTCATCATGTTTCCTTTCTTTTGAATTTCTGTGGAAACTACCCTGACTTGATTTTTAAAGTTTATATAAAAGCATAATATATAATGAGGTCAATTTTTATAAGTTGAATTTCAAGATAAAATGATAAAATACTTTTCTTATTTAAATAAGGAAATTGAATTAGGATAAAGTGAGAGATTAATAACAAGAGTTGGTGAGGATGTGGAGCAACTAGACCCTTCACATGCTGCTGGTGGAAATGTAAAATAGTGCAGCCACTTTGGAAAACAGTCTGGCAGGTCCTCAAAAAGTTAAACATAGAGTTACCATCAAACTCATCAATTCCACTCCTAGCTATATACTGAAAAGAAATGAAAACAGATATTTGCACAAAAACTTGCAAACAAATGTTCACAGCACAGTTATTCACAATAGACAAAAAGTAGAAACAAACCAAATGTCCATCAACTGGTGAATGGATAAACAAAATACGATACAGCCATACAATGGAATACTATTCAGCCATTAATAAGAATTCTCAGGGGAGGATCCAAGATGGCTGAATAGGAACAGCTCTGGAGTCCAGTTCCCAGGGAGAACAATGCAGAGGGTGAGTGATCACCACATTTCCAAACGAGTTATTACTGCCCACAGACGAGGAGATTCCCAGGCTGAAAAGCGCTATGAGTTGCCAGGATGGCTGTTTCAGACAGTGCAGCGGGTCTCCGTACAAAAACTAACACAAATCTGGGTGGCCATTTTAACTGGCGCCTGGAATACCTGGGATACAGAGCCACCCATTCAACTGAAAAAAGTGGGGCTGAAACAGGGAGCCAGGTGATCTGGCTGAGCGGGTCCCACCCCCACAAAGACCAGCAATCTGAAATGCTCTGTATTGAGTTTTGCAGCAAGTGCAACTGGACCCAGGACGGTCCAGCTCTGTTGGGGGAAGGGCGTCCGCCATTACCAAGGCAGTCTACCATTACCGAGGCAGTCCGCCATTACCAAGGCAATCCTCCATTACCAAGGCAGACCGCCATTACCGAGGTAATCTGCCATTACTGAGGCAGTCCGCCATTACAGAGGCAGTCTGCCATTACTGAGGCAGACTACCATAACCGAGGCAGTTCTAACTATACCTCTATAAACAAAACCACAAGGAAGTTCACACAGCAGCTGGTTAGAGCCCACAGCAGCTCAGCAACATCTCTGCTGGCAGACTGTGACTAGGCTACCTCCTAGCTGGGCAGGGAATCTCTGAAAAAAGGCAGCAGCACATCAGGAACTTATAAATAAAGCCCCACCTTCCCAGGACACAGCACCTGGGAAAAAAGGCAGTTATGAGTTCCGCTGCAGCAGACTTAAAACGTACCTGCCCAGCAGCTCTGAACAGAACAATGGAGATCACAGCTCAGCACTTGAGCTCCCATAAGGGACAGACTGTCTCCTCAAGCAGCTCCCTGACTCCCGTATATCCAAAGAGACACCTCATAAAGGAGAGCTGAGACTGACATCTGGCAGGTAACCTTCTGGGATGAAGATAACAGAAGAGGAAAGTGGCAGCAACCCTTACTGTTCTGCAGCCGCTGCAGGTGATACCCAGGCAAGCAGGGCCTGGAGTGGACCTCCAGCAGTCCTACAGCAGAGGGGCCAGACTGTTAGAAGGAAAACTAAAAAACAGAAAGAAATAACTTTAACATCAACAAAACGGACGTCCACTCAGAGACCCCATCCGAAAGTCACCAACTACAAAGACCACAGGTAGATAAATCCACAAAGATGGGAAGAAACCAGTGCAAAAAGGATGAAAGCAACCTAAACCAGAATCCTCTCCTCCTCCAAGGGATCACAACTCCTCACCAGTAAGGGAACAAAGCTGGATAGAGAATGAGTCTGATGAATTGACAGAAACAGGCTTCAGAAGGTGGGTAATAAACTTCTCTGAGCTAAAAGAACACGTTCTAACCCAATACAAAGAAACTAAGAACCTTGAAAAAAGATTTGAAAAAATGCTAATGAAAATAAACAGCTTAGGGAAGAATATAAATGACTTCATGGAGCTGAAAAA
>NW_016107443.1:2632628-2635693 GCF_001604975.1 Cebus imitator
AGATCAACTCAATGAAATTATGAGAAGGCAAGATTAGAGAAAAAAGAGTGAAAAGAAATGAACAAAGCCTCCAAGAAATACGGGATTATGTGAAGAGACCTAATCTACATTTGATAGGTGTACCTGAATGTGACGGAGAGACTAAATCCAAGCTGGAAAACACTCTTCAGGATATTATCCAGGAGAACTTCCCCAGCCTAGCAAGGAAGGCCAATATTCAAGTCCAGGAAATACAGAGAAAACCACAAAGATATTCCTCAAGAAGAGCAATCCCAAGGCACATAATCATCAGATGCACGAGGGTTAAAATGAAGGAAAAAAATGATAAGGGCAGCCAGAGAGAAAGGTCAGGTCACCCACAAAGGGAAGCCCATCAGACTCAGAGCAGGTCTCTTGGCAGAAAGCCTACAAGCCAGAAGACAGTGGGGGCCAATATTCAACATCCTTAAAGAAAAGAACTTTCAACCTAGAATTTCATATCCAGCTAAACTAAGAGTCATAAGCAAAGGAGAAATTAAATCATTTACAGACAAGCAATTGCTGAGAGATTTTGTCACCACCAGACCTGCCTTATAAGAGCTCCTGAAATAAGCACTAAACATACAAAGGAACAAACAGTACCAGCCACTCCAAAAACATACCAAATGGTAAACAGCATTGACACAATGAAGAAACTGCATCAACCAAAGGGCAAAACAACCAGCTAGCATCAAAATGGTAGGATCAAATTCACACGTAACAATATTAACCTTAAACGTAAATGGGCTAAATGCCCCAATCAAAAGACACAGACTGGCAAATTGGATAAAAAGTCAAAACCCATCAGTGTGCTGTATCCAGGAAACCCATCTCACATGCAAGGACACACATAGGCTCAAAATAAAGGGATGGAGGAAGATTTACCAAGCAAATAGAGAGCAAAAAAAAGCAGGAGTTGCAATCCTAGTCTCTGATAAAAAAGACTTTAAACAAAGACCAAAAGAGACAAAGAAGGGCATTACATAATGGTAAAAGGATCAATGCAACAAGAAAAGTTAACAATCCTAAATATATATGCACCCAATACAGGAGCACCCAGATACATAAAGCAAGTTCTTAACAACCTGCAAAGAGACTTAGACTCCCACACCATAACAGTGGGAGACTTTAACACTTCACTGTCAATATTAGATAGATCAACAAGACAGAAAATTAACAAGGATATCCAGGACTTGAACTCAGATCTGGACCAAGCAAACCTAATAGACATCTACAGAACTCTCCACCCCAAATCCATAGAATATACATTCTTCTCAGCACCACATCGCACCCGGTCTAAAATTGACCACATAATTGGAAGTAAATCACTCCTTAGCAAATACAAAAGAACAGAAATCATAACAAACAGTCTCTCAGACCACAGTGCCATCGAGTTAGAACTCAGAATGCAGAAACTAACTCAAAACCGCACAGCTTCATGGAAACTAAACAACTGGCTCTTGAATGTTGACTGGATAAACAATGATGAAGGCAGAAATAAAGATGTTCTTTGAAACCAACAAGAACGAAGACACACATGCCGGAATCTCTGGGAACCATTTAAAGCAGTCTGTAGAGGAAAATGTATAACAGTAAGTGCCCACATGAGAAGCAAGAAGAGATCTAAAATTGACACCCTATCATCAAAATTGAAAGAGCTAGAGGAGCAAGTCAAAAAAATTCAAAAACTAGCAGAAGACAAGAAATAACTAAGATCAGAGCTGAACCGAAGGAGATAGAGACACAAAAAACCCTTCAAAAAATCAATAAATCCAGGAGCTGGTTTTTTGAAAAGATCAACAAAATAGACAGACCACTAACCAGATTAATAAAAAAGAAGAGAGAAGAATCAAATAGATGCAATAAAAAAATGATAAAGGGGATATCACCACCGATTCCACAGAAATACAAACTACCATCAGAGATTACTACAAACAACTCTATGCACATAAACCAGTAAACATGGAAGAAATGGATAAATTCCTGGACACTTGCACCCTCCCAAGCCTAAACCAGGAAGAAGTTGAAACCCTGAATAGACCAATAACAAGGGCTGAAGTTGAGGCAGCAATTAATAGCCCACCAACCAAAAAACGCCCAGGTCCAGATGAGTTCACAGCTGAATTCTACCAGACATACAAAGAGGAGCTAGAACCACTCCTTCTGAAACTATTCCAAATAATCTGAAAAGGGGGAATTCTTCCTATATCATTTTATGAGACCAACATCATCCTGATACCAAAACCTAGCAGAGACTCAACAAAAAAAGAAAACTTCAGGCCAATATCCATGATGAACATCCATGCGAAAATCTTCAATAAAATACTGGCAAACTGATTCCAACAGCACATCAAAAAGCTTATCCATCATGATCAAGTAGGCTTCATCCCAAGGATGCAAGGCTGGTTCAACATACACAAGTCTATAAATGTAATTTACCACATAAACAGAACCAAAGACAAAAACCACATGATCATCTCAATAGATGCAGAGAAGGCCTTTGACAAAATTCAACAGCCCTTTATGCTAAAAATTCTTGATCAACTATTGAAGGAACATATCTCAAAATAATAAAAGCTATTTACGACAAACCAACAGCCAATATTATACTGAATGGGCAAAAACTGGAAGCATTCCCTTTGAAATCTGGCACTAGACAAGGATGCCCTCTCTCACCACTCCTATTCAATATAGTATTCCAAGTTCTAGCCAGAGCAATTATGCAAGAAAAAAAATAAAGGGTATTCAATTAGGAAAAGAGGAAGTCAAATTGTCTCTATTCGCAGATGACATGATTGTATATTTAGAAGACCCTATAATCTCAGCCCAAAATCTCCTTAAGATAAGCAACTTCAGCAAAGTCTCAGGATACAAAATCAATGTGCAGAAATCACAAGCATTCCTATGTACCAATAACAGACTTAAAGAGAGCCAAATCAAGAATGAACTGCCATTCACAATTGCTACAAAGAGAATAAAATACCTAGGAATACAATTAACAAAGGAAGTAAAGGACCTCTTCAAGGATAACTACAAACCACTGCTCA
>NW_016107443.1:2637488-2652329 GCF_001604975.1 Cebus imitator
AAATATATATATATATTTATATTAAAAATATATATATTTATATTAAAAAATATATATATATATTTATATTAAAATATATATATATTCATATTAAAAATATATATTAAAAATATATATATATATTTATAAAATTCTCATGCTATAACATAGATGAGCATTAAAAACATTATGCTATAGGAAAGAAGTCAATTACGAGAGGCCACATATTATATTATTGTGTTTATATGAAATGTCAATGTCAGGCCAGGTGTGGTGGCTCACACCTGTACTCCCAGCCCAGCACTTTGGCAGGCCAAGGTGGGTGAGTTGCTTGAGCACAGGAGTTTGAGACCAGCCTGGGCAGCATGGTAAAACCCCGTCTCTACAACAAAATATGCATGGTGGCATGAACCTGTGGTCCCAGCTACTCAGGAGGCCGAGGTGGGAGAATCACCTGAGCCTCATGGGAGGTTGAGGTTGCAGTGAGCTGTGATTGTACCCCTGTACTCCATTCTGGGTGACAGAGAGAGAACCTGTCTCAAAAAATAAAAATAAAAAAGGAATATATGAAATGTCAAGATTAGACGAATCCATAGGTACAGAAAATAGAACAGTGGTTGCCAGGGTCTAAAGGGGAAGGAGAAATGGGGCAGGGAGTGGCAGCTAATGGGTAGAGAGCTTACTTTTGGGGTGATGAAATGTTTTGGAATTAGACAGTAGTGATGGTTGCATAAGTTCGTGAACATGTTAAAAACTACTGAATTGCTTACTTTCTCAGGATGAATGTTAAGTAATGTCTCACTTTTAAAACCTCCTCATAGCTCCACTATGCCACACCAACTATCCAATACAAATAAAATAATCTGACAGACCCAGCAAAAGACACTTTATAGGAACACATCCTTGCACATTACCACACTGTCCTCAAAGCTAGCATTAATAATACTTAACACTGACCAGGTACTCCACCTTACAGTCATCACCTTACTTAATCATAACCACCACTGTGAGGTAAGTACAACTCTTATCCCTACTTTACAGATGAAGAAACAGAGACAAAATAACTTGCCCAAAGTCAGTCATATAGCTAGGAATCTAGGAGCCAGGCACTGAACTCAGGTCCAACTCCAATGCTCAAATTCATAATCACATCAAGGGGTAAAGATACATCCTAAAGCCTGTTATGATCTTTAAAATATGATGATTGTCTTAAATCTGTTTTTAAAATCCTGTTTCTTGATACTCTGGGTTTCTTACACTTGTTGAGTCAAGGAAAGCATGACAGAGAGCTTGTGTCATTAAGGAGCTGAGTCATGTCATGCATTAACCATATCATATTAGAAGACTGGAGACTTTCACCCAGCAAGGGAGAAGATTTTTATTCTTGCGTTTTCAATTGTTTTATATGCCTCAAAACATTGTTTCACTATGTTTTAGTTAGTCCTGAACTTGATCAGAATCAAGTCCATGTATTTTGATCTAGTTAGCCACAGAATTAAGTTAAAAGTCTTAGCAATTTGATACCAAAGATTACAGAAAAACAATTAGCACTGTCTCTTCATAGTCATATAGTCTCACTTTTTGGGAGATCCAAATAGTATAAGAACTCAAGTGAACTGGAAATGTTGTCCTGTTCAATTATACCTCATAATCATATGGGGCCCCCAAGTTGCCATGAGTTCCATCCACATGGTGTTCAGAACTAGAGATAAACTTGGGTTGATCTAGACTACTACGAGCCCCTAAACAGAGAGAGGTATGAGGTTGAGAAAGAAAAATCTACTGAGGCTCTATTTGCCATATATGACATAAGTACTTCACATGTGCCAGCTCATTTAATATTCATAACTGCCCCATAGCATAAATTGATTTTAACATCATTTTACAGATGAAGAGGCTCCAGAGACTAAGCAAATTTGTCCAAGATCGGTCAGCTTGCAAACAGAGAGATGAGATTCAAATCTAGGTCTCCTCTGCATTTTCTATTATACCTGCCTCAATTTCATGGACGACATCCATAAAATGTGGACTTTTTTCACCTGTTGTCAGTACAGTTATCCACAATTATCCAGTATAGACATCTACAAAGAGTCCTAAAAGATAACTGTACTGACTTCAGGAAATGTTCTACGATTCAAAGACTAACCCAGAATCTAAAGGGCAAAATGTATCAGAGTTTCAATCATCTCAAGCTAAATAGTCCGTAAACTTGCTGGTCCTGCCTCCTGCTAATATTCTAAAGGTAGTTACACTTCTCTTCAGAATTATGAAGACCTCAAATACTTACCTACCCCGTAGTTTTTGTTGTTTAAATCAAACCGCATATTATAATCACTGAATAACTTGGAAACATTTTAATAGATTTCACTTAAACATATAAGATGGATTTGAAGGGGCAAATCCCTATATTAAAATAAAAATTATCACACAAAAAATTAAAAATATTGTAAAACCCAAAGCTCCCTGATGACAGGATGTTTTTCATTTACTGATTACCTCTCTGCAGCACTAGCTATGTGAAAAATGTGCTCATCTTCATTCTGCAACCGTTCTTTTCGCCTTCTTTCAATGTCATGTCGTAGGTCATTTGGATCTATTATTTTGACCAGTGTCTGAGGAATTTTGACAGAAGACAAACCATTGACATTACTGTTAGTTGCATAAAGACCATATCTAACAAGAACCTTAAGTCCTAGATAAGTTATCTTGTATTCATCCTGCTAATCGTATTGTAAACTGATACAAATATTTTGAGACACAATTGATAATAGTCAGAAAATTTCCTAATATTGAACCAAGAATCCCACTTTTGAGAGTCTAACCCAAAGAAAAGGTTATCTATCTAAATAGATTCAAAATATTAGGCCGGGCGCGGTGGCTCAAGCCTGTAATCCCAGCACTGTGGGAGGCCGAGGCGGGTAGATCACGAGGTCAAGAGATCGAGACCATCCTGGTCAACATGGTGAAACCCCGTCTCTACTAAAAATACAAAAAATTAGCTGGGCATGGTGGCGCGTGCCTGTAATCCCAGCTACTCAGGAGGCTGAGGCAGGAGAATTGCCTGAACCCGGGAGGCAGAGGTTGCGGTGAGCCGAGATCGTGCCATTGCACTCCAGCCTGGGTAACAAGAGCGAAACTCTGTCTAAAAAAAAAAAAAAAAAATTCAAAATATTACATTTAAAATAACAAAAATAGAAGCAACTTAAATGTAAAAAAAAATTAGAGGAAGGGAAGAATGAGTAAATAAATCATGGTAAACTTAAGTCAAAAGAATAATGTACAATCATTTAACTTATGGTAAAAAAAAAGACTATGTAGAAGTCAACATAGAAGAGTGCTTATTGAAAAAAGTTAATTAGGCCAGGTGCAGCTCATGCCTTAATCCCAGCACTATGGGAGGCTGAGGTGAGCAGATCACTTGAACAGGAGTTCAAGACCAGCCTGGCCAACATGGTGAAACCCCATCTCTACTAAAAATACAAAATTAGCTGGGCATGGTGACAGGTGCCTGTAATCTCAGCTACTTGGGAAGCTGAGGCAGGAGAATAGCTTGAATTTGGCAGTTGGAGGTTGCAGTGAGCTGAGATTGCACCACTGCACTCCAGCCTGGGTGACCGAGTGAGACTCTGTCTCAAAAAAAGAAAAGAAAAGAAAAGAAAAAAGTTAATTAAAACTTAAAAAGGGCCAGGTGCAGTGGCTCATGCCTGTAATCCTGGCACTTTGGAAGGCCGAGGCAGGTGGATCCCTTGAGGTCAGGAGTTCAAGACCAGCCTGGGCAACATGGAAAAACTCTGTCTCTACAAAAAATATAAAAATTAGCCGGGCATGGTGGCGCATGTCTGCAGTCCTAGCTACTCAGGAGGCTGACGTGGGAGATCACTTGAGCCCAGGAGGTCAAGGCTGAAGTGAGCCACGATTGTGCCACTGCACTCCAGCCTAGGTGAGACCAGGACTCTGTCTCAAAACAAAACTTAAAAAGCCTTAATCACAAAAGGTCAAGGCAAATTCAGAGATTTTACATAAAGCAATGTTATTACGGATCAAGTAAAAAGAAAAAAGCATACAAAACTACATATACTATGATAGTGACTATGTTAAAATGCAAGATATAAGACTGCCAGGAAAGATGATCAAATAATATTTTACGTTAAATGACTGACTTACAGGTGATTAAAAAAAAAACCTCAGATTTTTTTATAAGTTGATTATAGGACTTTGATGATTAGAAATTATCTGAAAATATCATTTGTTCAACAAATTAATCTATCTCCCTGAATTCAATAAAAATTATAAACATTTCAGAAGTAAAAAAATTATTTATATATTCTATCAGAAATGTATTAAAATATCTCCTCCACGAAAACTCTTTATTCTCAATGAATAAATTAGCAGTTCTTTTAGAACTTGATATAATTCTTCTAAAACAAGAGCCAGTTTTCTTCCCTCCTGGCTAGTCAAGACAGTCTAATTAGCAAAGAAATGGGAGGTAGGAGGGGAGGTGTTGGGTGGGAACCACACACAACACATGAATAAAGAAATTTAGTGCCTTATTTCCCTTATTTTGCTAGTTCATATTCCACAGAATGTTTCGTACATTCTGCAGTAAACAGAAGGGCAATATCAAATGAAATTTTGTTCCTGTGCATTCATTCCATGTACAATTTTAAAATATATTTCATATGATTGCTTTGAAAAAAATAGGTATCTAACAAACTTTCCACAAGCTTTACAGTGTCGAGTTTGGGGATGAATATCAAATGCTGTAATTTTGTATCAATTTTACTAAGCTGTTATCCTTGGGGATTGTCCCTCTTAGGGAATATTTTTATCTTTTGTCAGTATTCTCACTCTAAGCTGGTTGATAGTCAGAATCACCTGAAGAGCTTTTAAATTTCAGATTAATTAATTTTAATCCTTCTTCTTCATGTACTTTAACTCCCTTTTCTCTCCCAACCACCATTCCCCTTGCCATTAGTATACCAACAATAAGATAATTTCTCATCAAAAATTGTATTCACTAACCTGTTCCGATTCATATATCACAGCTTGTTTACTCTGAAGCTCAGCCAAAGACATATCTATTCTCCTAAAATAATAAAGGCATTTTACAATTAAATGATTACGTTGTACACTGATACCTTGATTCTATTATTACAGAATGGAATTTAAAATGAAGCTAGTATGTTTTGGAGAAAGCAAAAGAAACTTGCTACCAGATAGTTTTTCACCTATATGGCAGTCTCCCAGGACAGACATATCCTGTGAACCACATTACAGGGGAAGCTTTGGTGGTTCTCAAATCACTAGTCTGCGTAACGTCCAACTTTGCTCTGGTGATATACTGCATTCTCACATGTATTCAACTCAGCTCACAAGACAGGGTGCAACACCTGCTCCAACAAGTGCCAACAGAAGACATATGGTTTCATCTGGCTGCCCTCAGAACAGCCAAAAAGCAACCACGATATCAATGGCTTGACAACTGTCTTTCATTCTTCTACTTAGGACCTCAGGAAGCAATTACTATAGACAGCAGAATCCAAGTTTGGGTAAGTAAGTATTTTCAAAGTCCTACACATTTAAACAACGCTAGTCAGTGTTTTCAATGAAACCTACTCATTCCATCAAAGCGCAGTGGCCAGTACCTGCTTCGGTTAGTCCTGTTTTTGTGCAGGAAATGCAGTCCTAGAATCTACAGCAAGCCCACGTGAGCAGATTCAGAAAGCAGCACCTTCCCTTTTTCTGAGGTTTATCCCTATGAGTTAAATGGGTATAATATGGTAATCAATCATTACCTGTGAATTTCTGGATCTGAATTCAGTGTAGTTTCATTTATATCTGCCTTGTGTGTATCTTGCATTGTTGAGAAACGCTCATGTAAAGTAATGCCAGGTGATGGAAAATAATTTGCTGAAAAAGGAAACAAACAGTTTTATCTCAATGTAAAGCTGATTTCACTTAAAAGATTACATATAAGCATAGGAAGAAGGGATTCTTTTTTAAAATTCAACCTGTTTTCTCTTAAAAATACATGGGACCCAAACTTATTTCACAGACTAATTTGTAGCACTCACGTGCTTTCCCAAGCCCAAACAAGAGTAAAAATACATGATTTATAAATCAAAGAGTTTTCTTTCTATCTGACGTGCCTGCTTACTTGTCCAGGGGAAAAAGCCAATGGCTCTCTCAAAGCAAGGACCTTTCTTCTCCAAGTTAAGACCTTACTATATCTGGAAAGTAAAGATGGCATAGAGCTTCACAGTTGAATAAAAATAAAAAGTAACTTCAAAAACAAGCCTGAAACATCAAAACACTTTTAAACAAATACTAAATGTTATGTTTGCATATCACAGAAGGCCTTCTAATGCCACTTTACTTTAATTCACATTAAAGTTCATGAAAACATTTGGAAATCAGCTATGCTACACACTTTTAAAGGATACAGAGAAAAAGAATACACTTGGCTCATCAAAATGCTACTTAACCAGTCCTCTTCCTTAATTTACTGTTTGTTCTGGGACAATCTCCTGGATTTTTCTGTAATATCAGCTCTATTTCTGCCAAGAATCACAATTCTTTTGGGTGAGAGGGACTGGAGCAGAGACGATGAACTGTTTTCAGACAAACTATGTGGTTTAAAGTAAATACATGCTTCAGTTTGAGGGACGCAGAGAAAAAAATTCATTTTTTTCTGCGTCTGTGAAAATATATAAAATACATTTAGCTTTCAAAATATATTTTATAAAGATAATAAAGATTAATGCAGTTGTCTAGTAGGAAGTACAAAATAAAATTTTTGAAATTCTTGAAGGCCTCCAGCTTATAATACCCACAATTGCCTTATTTGTGCAGCATCACTGGGGAAAGTTGTTCCATATCACTGAATTTTCCAATCAGTGGAAACTCGCCAGAAGCAAAAACAAAACAATTTAATGCAAATCATTAAAAGTATTTATTAGGCAACTCCCTGTCATAAAGAATGCCAAAGCAAACTAGAATCTTTCACTGATCACTCAGCATCATCCTTAAGAGACAAAGTCCCAGTAATGCCCTCAGGGGGCTTTTGGAATCATAAAATGACCTAGGCTTGAGTTTCGTAGTTTTTTGTTGCTTCTTCCTCCCTGTTAGGTTATCAGTTATTGTTTCTTAACTGCTCTCAGTATGCCTTATCTTTTGCAGCAGCGACCTCTCCCTTTCTAACTTGCAATTACAATCTACTAACACTTGAAGCACAAGGTTACTGGAATTACATATAAAGAACAACTAGGCTCAAATGAATGCCTGATACTTTCTCCAAAAGATGTCCTAATTCAGAGTCGAACTTACAATGAAACCTTAATTACTATTAAGCTACACTGCAGGTGTCTACCTGTATCTCGTGAAAAGTTAGTATATTACTTTTGTGTTATCCCTAATGTATGTGCAAAATATACTAACCTTTAACTTGATGGATTATTGTTATGATTTCCTGAGCAAATTCTCCTGTAGGTTTGTTTTCAGTATTCTGAGTTGAGTCAAGATGTTCAAACACTGGATGAAAGTTCTCACTTTTCCTGCCAACAGCAACCAAATCATGTGACATCTGTCTCTCTGTGGGATAGCTAGAAGCAACCCTAGAATAATTTGCAAATGTTTAACTAAATTTGAAACTATCTGTGGAGAAAAGAATTTATCAAAAATTAAGATAGCTACAAAACTAAAAAGAGGTTTATTTTTTTCTTATAATTAAGGCACTAAATTCTATGCCATAAAACATGTATAGTAACAAATAGGAGAAAATAACTACAGATACATGGCTCTGAGTTTTTTCAAATCAGAGGTCATTAAATATTTGCCACTTTAATAATAAAATCTTTCAAATTCTAAGTGAAACAATTTTTACTTCAAGAATACAAGGTATTAAGGACACTATGATTAGATTATTTTCTACGTCCAAATGAACAAAACATTGTTAGTCCTGCAAAATCATTTTATCTTGAAATACTATGACACTTTAAAAGCTGATAGCAAACATAAGAACCTCTCTAACTTTATAAAAATCCTTATATCTTTGTATCAGTAATAAGAAGCTCAGAACCATATTTTTGAAATAAAATTCTGTAAAGAAATCACATTAATTATAAAGTCTGACTAAATTCTCAGAAAATGGTGTTAGTGGTTAGGCAAAGTTGTGATCATTAGCACCAGTTACAGTGTTCACCCTCAAGGTACCCTTAAAGAAATACTACCCTTTATTATATAACCCCGTCTATCTTACCACTTTCATGCTTTCTGAATCATAACTTTTGTTAAGAGCTCTCTTGACCTCTAAGTACTTTTACAAACTAATGATTATAATATAGAGTTAACAATTATTGAGGGCTTACCACATGCCAAACATGTAGGCTTAGAGCTTATCAACATTATCTCATTTCATCTTTACAACGCAATGGTCTTCGTTTCACAAGCCAGAGACTGAACATTCAAATGAACACGTCTTCCAAGTGTCATAATAGAAAACAATACCTTATTCCAAGAATGCTGCACTTGCTTAAAACTACTCTGAAGTTCTTTGTCTGGAGGCACTTTATGCATTAATGAAGAAATTTTCTCGTTATTTTATATTTATATCTCAATTTGGACAAAAAAATGACACTAATCAGCTTCTACCTATCTTGTTCCTCTGTACTTAACTCTAAATTGCTTTCGGCTCTTCTCAAAAATCAAGTTCATTGTCCAAAGAATTGACATTTGCAACTGCTGGGGTTCTTAATGACTACATTACAGGTTCAGAAGAGAAATCCAACAGAGAGCCCTGAAGTATGTTTTAAATAACAGAGCACCACTGGAATAAATGGCTCATCATATAGCAAAAAGCAAACAGACAGATGTGTCTGGGGGTGTGGGCGCATGCATGCACATAGGTACTTATTTATTTAAGTCATGTAACAGCCATATATCCAAACTGCTGCAGGGTTATGAGGGGCTGACAGATATTCTTTAACTAAAAATTTGAGCTCCTCTAATAAAATGGCTTCGAGTATCTATTTATAACTTATCAGAGGAAAGGCTTCCATCTGACTTTCTGTGCTCCCTGCTCTCAGACCAGCATTGCCAGGGACAACTCCTTGCCAAGGCAGAAACACAGAAAATTGATCATGCAGCAGGTTGACAGCACTGCTGTGGTTTCCTGGATCCATTAGAAGGACTTTAATTAGGAAGAAGGCCCATTTCCGTTCTTTCCTCCTAATTTGCTCTATGCTTCCCACTGTGCATGTGATAACTAGCTAAGAGACATTTGCTGGTAAATGTTAGAACATCCTGTAACAACCTCCACTAACAAATAATTACAGATGCTCTCTGCTTAAGGGGGTTTAATGTTACAAAAATCCCATGCCATACCACAAAACAAATAGCCTTTAAAAACATTTTACAGGAGGAAAATAGTATATTTAAATAGAACTATACAGATGGCCCATCCACAAGAGGAAGTCAGTTGATAAGGTTTTTTTCTGGTAGTCTCAGTTTCTCCCAAGAGGAAATAACCAGAAGTTCAGTTTTTCAATAGGTAATTATTAACATTTACTTATAATTTCTTATAAATTACTGCTATAACTCTTGTCCCCAACTCCATGCTCAATCCTCAATCCATAGGAGTTACATACTTTGAAGCTATTATATATTGAATACCTTAAATCTTAGTGTTTAAACTTGTTATCCATTAAAATTTATCCTAGAGTTCCTCTACAAGATTTTTAATAAAAAATTCAAATTATCATTTTCTAGAAAATATACATTAACATAGTATAACCTCCAAATTTTAGTCTTTTAAAAACAATTATGATACTTTTGGTACAAGAAAAACCCTCTTTAGACTTGAGAATGCAAAATGTTCTAAATATTTATATTTGTAAAGGTAATCATCTTTTGGCTCACATTTTACTTTTTACTATTTCCTATGGCATGGATTGATCAATGAGTTAATAATTTCAGGAAATACCCCCAAAACAAGTAGCTAAGCTGAAAAGATCAAATGTTCTCATTTGAGATGCATTTTAGACAATTTAAAAAATTAAAATACAGACAAAAACTTATATTCTAATACTATTTCTGGTACCAGTTTCATTAAACCTTCCAAGATCCTTTGTTCCCTCGACCACAATTTCCCAGTTTATTTTTCTGTTTAAGGATATTTCCACTGATGTTCTCCCAGAGTGTTGTGGGTAATAACCAAGAAAACATAAAAAGCTACATTAAACCTTAATTTCCTATTGCACACACTTAGGACTCATGAAAGAAACAAACTGCATGGCAAAACAGCAACAAAATACCCAACAGCAACCAAAAACAACAGATTCTCCTGCCCTCCGGAAGCTTATAATATATCTCAAAATCCATGTGACACATATAAAGTTTTCCTTCCTGTCTTCTTCCAAGTAATAAGTAACATTTCACACAGCATCCTACAGTTCATACAAAGCACTTTCCCAATTACTGTCACACGTAGCATAACGACATTTCCATTAATGACCACTTAAACGATGGTGGTACTATATTTTTAGTGTACCTTTTCTATGTTTAGCTATGTTTAGATACCCAAATAGTTACTGATGTGTTACAATTGCCTACAGTACTCAGTACAGTCACATGCTGTGCAGGTTTGTAGCCTAGGAGCAATAGGCTCTACCATATAGCCTAGGTATGTAGTAGGTTACATCATCTAGGTTTGTATAAATACACTCTATGATCTTTAGACAGTGGCAAAACTGCCTAACAAGACATTTCTCAGAATATATCCCCATCACTGAGAAATGCATGACTGTGTATAATTTGCTCCTGTCTTTCTAAGAACAAATTTAGAAACCGTGGAGTTGAAGGAAAAGGTTCAGGGAGATTAACTCCTCCCCTAATTCTGCATCTCATTGCTTTTTGTACAAAAGTCCTCTAGTGGGCCTTACCAGCCCCAACACACATTCAGTCTACCTCATAGACAGCAATTCTCATAGACAGCAATCCTCTGGCAGCCAGAACTGGGCTGCTGGCCCTCTCCTATCAGCTGATAATGTCAAATCAGGCTGGCAGTCACAGCATTGTTACCTTTCAGTCTCCTTTCCCTATATTCCTTTTCACTGGCTGCTCGGAACCACACAGGTCAAAGTTCCTGTGTATGTTTTTCTGCCATTGTTAACCTGTAAATATAAATTCCTTTTGCCTCATCTTCATGTGTCTGAAATACACCAGCCTTTGGAGCCTAGCTCACATGTCAACTCCTACATGATGCCTCTTTTCAATCTCCCAGCTTGGTACCACCCATCTTCTGCTGAGTCACACATGCACTCCTATAACCATAACCTAATAGGAGGACAAACCTAATCCTACGCAGCTCTGTAGTCCCAGGGCACCCTAACAGACTGTCTCACCCAGGACAGGTCCTCAAAAAATACCCACTGAATGCATAAATAATGAATCAAAAACGACTTGGTCAATTTGAAATGAGTGTTTCAGCTAAAGAGATGATAAGGTCAGGTGTGGTGGCTCACACCTGTAATCACAGCTACTTGAGAGGCTGAACAGTTTCAGAGGCTGAGGCAGAGGACTGCTTGAGCTCAGGAGTTTGAGATCAGCCTGGGTAACATAGGAAGACCTCATCTCGACTAAAAATAAAAAAAATTAGCCAGACATGGTGGTGTGTGCCTGTAGTACCAAGCTACTGGAGAGGCTGAGGTAGGAGGATTGCTAAAGCCCAGGAGGAGGTAGAGGCTGCAGTGAGCTGTGATCACACCACTGCACTCCAGCCTGGGTGACAGAGACTCTGTCGAGAGAGAGAGAGAGAGAGAGCGCGTGCGAGAGAGCGAGAGAGAGAGAGAGCGAGAGAGAGAGAGAGAGAGAGAGAGAAAATAAACTTCAATTTTTATTTTATTTTTGAGACAGGGTCTGGCTCTGTCACCCAGGCTGCAGTACAGTGGTGCCATCTTGGCTCACTGCAACCTCTGCCTCCTCAAGCCAACCTCCCACTTCGGCTTCCTGATTAGTTGGGACTATAAGTGTGTGCCACTATACCTGGCTAATGTTCGTATTTTTTGTAGAAATGGAGTTTCACTATGTTGCCCGGGCTAGTCTCTAACTCCTGAGCTCGAGGGATCTGCCTGCCTCGGCCTATCAAAGTGCTAGGATTACAGGTGTGAGCCATCACACCAAGCAGACTTTGAGGCCAATTTAATTTTGTTTAACTTCCTTGGCTTATTTTTTGTTTTCTGCTGAACTTAGACCAATTTAAATTTCATATTTTTAACATAAAATCTCAAATATATACTAAAGTTCAGAGATGAACATGATGAACCTCCATGTGTCTGTCAACTCAGCTTCAATGGTTACCAACATATGGCCAATCCAAGCAGACTCATACAGCCAGGAAGACCTACAGGTTAATTTGGGCCCAAAAGGGTATAGCCAAGTGACCTACCCAATGTCACAAAGCTGATCAGTGGTCCATAGAAAGACAAAAACCTATGCACTCCAACTGCCAACAGAATCCCTGTACAAGACCCCCTAAGAAACACCAAGAGAAGCTAGAGTCAAAAATAGGAATGAAAGGGAACCTTCTTTCAACTAATTTTTGATTTTGAAATGCATATAAGAAATTAAAGTGGGGAGGATATTAGTTTTTTATGCTATATAATGCAAGGTGGCAGGTTTGGGTCTAAAAATATCCCCACCTGCAGCTTATTTTGCCTCCAGTGGAAGGAACAGTGTCCATCATAAGTAAACTTATGTGATTAGGTTCTCTTCCTTCAATCTCAGTTATGGCTTTTCACATTGTTCCCTGCCTGCGTGACACCCGTTTCCTTAGAGTGTCAGAGTTCCAATGTTCTCTGGGGCCCATCACTCTCATCCCCTTTCAAAGTGGAAAAGAGTTGATAGGGGTAGAGAGACCCCTCTGTATGTCTTCAGTGGGAAATAAAAGGATTAGATGCAAATGTGGCCAATGTACTCAGTCCACCATCAACTCTGATGGCCATGAACGCTGAGGGACAACCTTCCTCACATCCCAGGTGTCTCGTATCAGCTTCCCAGGAGATCAAATAAGCGTCTGATCCATCAGCAGCAGCTTATTCTGCTCCAGATAATAGTACCAACTCCACCCTCCTCCTCTTTCTTCCTGCCTTGGCCAAGGGTCAATCCCTCACCCACTCAGCCCAACATTAACACCCACATTCATCTGTCCCAAAACTTACAGATGCATATATACAACAGTTCATGTTCTGCATATGTAACAACCTTGGTAGAAATTTTCATACTGTGAATTCCTAACTTACATTCTGAAACATATCATTATGACTCACATGTAATTTCTGATAATGAAATTTCCGACAGAGTGGGTCATTAGAATTCGGTCTTTCTTGGCAGAAGTATTAACTATGCAATGAATATTCAAGCAAGTGTTTACCTACTGCTGTTCTAGATACAAACTAGAATATAAAAACAAAAATCACTGAGTGATAACCTTGTGTTTTCAACCACACTGATAATTGGAAGAACAAATATCAATTCTCAACCAAAGCTAAGAGAGTAGACAAATGCACAAAATTAGCCATCTTAGCCTTTCCAAAAAAAGCAGATAAACTCTCTAGATGTTAACCAATAAATAAACTTCTCTCTGCACTCTATGATTATTTTAATTTTGTCTAGAAAAACAATCTAATTTATATTAATAGTTGAAAACATAATTCTACTGAAGGCATGATCTTTGTTTTATGGATCAGTCCACATATAATTAAATCCAAACCACAAAATTCATCCATAACCCATTCACCAATAAAGATTTTGTTGACTGTGACACTTTATCATACTGAAAAGATACATATATTTGCTCAGTTATTTATTTTTCAGGTCTTTGAACAGAGAGGATTTGCAGTGGCGGCTATTACACAAGCCATCCTGCAGGCCCTGGGCAGGTATTCAAATAGCCCTGGTATGCTGCCAGACCCCAGGGACAGATTATGCGATTTCACAAAATCATAGTTTATAAATTCAAAATAAAAGATGCAGCAGCCTCCATTTTAAGCTCACTTTTTTGACACATGATAAAGATCAAGCTTACATTTCTCATATCAAATCATAAAATTAACTGTTCAGTATCTCTAATGAGGTCTATTAAAATAAAACTCTTCAAAATTGATATTTCTAGCATTGTTTAAAAGTGTTACAATTTTAAATTCTCTTTTAACTATAAACATTTCATTATTAAATATGGGGGTATCGGTTTTTTTTTTTTAGTTTTAATTTTTGAGACAGGGTCTCACTTTGTCACCCAGGCTGGAGTGCAGTGGCACAAACATGGCTCACTGCAGTCTCGACCTCCTGGGCTCACGCAATCCTCCCACCCCAGCCTCCCAAGTAGCTGGGACTGCAGGCATGTGTCACCATACCCAGCTAATTTTTGTATTTTTTGTAGAGATGGGGTTTCACCATGTTTCCCAAGCTGTCTTAAACTCCTGAGCTCAAGTAATCAGCCTGCCCTGGCCTCCCAAAGTGCTGGGATTACAGGCGTGAGCCATTGCACTGGCCACATCATTACTTTTATTAAAAAGTTAAAGATTTTGGCTGGGCATGGTGGCTCATGCCTGTAATCCCAGCACTTTGGGAGGCCAAGGAGGGTGGATCACCTGAGGTCGGGAGTTTGAGACCAGCCTGATCAACATGGAGAAACCCCATCTCCACTAAAAATACAAAATTAGTCGGGTGTGGTGGCACATGCCTGTAATCCCAGCTACTCGGGAGGCTGAGGCAAGAGAATTGCTTGAATCTGGGAAGCAGAGGTTGCGGTGAGCTGAGATGGCGCCACTGCTTTCCAGCCTGGGCAACAAGAGCGAAACTCTGTCT
>NW_016107443.1:2653809-2663420 GCF_001604975.1 Cebus imitator
AAAAAAAAAAAAAAAAAAAAAATTAGCTAGGCATGGCGGCATGTGCCTATAGTCCTAGTTACTCAGGAAGCCAATACAGGAAAGGCAGGAGGATCACCCGAGCCCAGGAGTTCGAGTTACAGTGAGCTGTAATCATGCCACTGCACTCCAGCCTGAGCAACAGAGCAAGACCCTATCTCAAAAGAAAAGAAAAGAAAAAAGAATAAAAAATATGTTGTTTTACAAAAAAAGGACTTGTGGGTTTACCTCCCTCTCCATTTTACCATTTGGATTTTGTTTTCTCTCATTTTTGGTTCAAATACTAATAAGTCAAGCATGAATATAAATGCACCAAATCAACATGGCCCAAGCCTTTTTCATTCACATACTGGTAATGTATTAAGGTCATGAACAGTTTTAGCTGTTTAGTTGTGGGCCAACTGCAGTGCCTTGTTATTCTCAGAATCCATAAATGGAAGTAATCTTCATCACAGAACGAGGCATATGAGTCTGCTTTAAGAGAATATAACCTACAACAACAATAGTCTATTTTTTAAAGAATCATTAAGGGCTAAAGTAAATGTCTTATAAATAGACATCTTCCCAGATTATGGTCTAATTTCCTCTACCTGGAAGAATCTGGTTGGTTGAGCCCCAGTCATTTTGAGATGGCTGCAAAAACCACATTAAGTCACCCGCCTCCTTGAGTCATAAGGGCACACGTGGATTTGAGCCTAAGCCACTCTGACTCAGACAAGTCACTTCATCTCTCAGGGCCTTGCTTTCCTGCGGTATAAAATTAGGTCCCTTTCAGCTCAAAAATTCTCTGAATTTCAGGCAACAGGGAACACAAGCTCTGAGAAACTGAGCAAGAACTAGGTGTTCTTGAACTCTACCCAGCCAATCCTTGGATAAGGAAAACCTAGCAGCATAAAAACACGTGAATTCATGAAGAACAACAACTCCATAGAATGCCCCGCATCAAAGAAGCATCTGGAAATAAGATGTGGAAAGAAGGAGACATGAAATCGCTCCCATGTAACTAATCACAGGAAACAGCCTCACTACAGGCCTTTTTTGGAGAAAATTCTAGGCAATACCTCGCATTCAATGGATTCTAAATACACTACTAATGCCATTTTTGAAGCTGCAAATAAAGACTGTAGAAACATTCTTAAATATTATAAAGAAAAAAATAAAGATAATACCTGGATGTATCTACTGTTTTCTTCACATCTACTTTAACTGTAAGTGATTTCTTCCTAGGATTCATAGGCGAGGGTTTCACATCAGAAAGTTTTTGACTTTTATCAAGTTGGTTACTGGAACAATTGCTCTCTTTTCTGCAATCCCTTTCTTTCTTTATTTTTTCCTTCCGTTTGTCATTACTAGACCTCAAATCGACATCATTTTTACTTGAATAAGTACAGGCAATGCTGTCTTTCTTACATGGTTTAAAAGGTTCTTTGACTTGTCCATCTTGAGTCTCTCTCCCTCTTCCAGTATTAAAACAATCTAACTCTCTATTTATAGGGCCTTTTTGAAAACTGTATTTTCTATCTTCTTCCTTACAGTACTTCTGAGTTCTCCCATCAGAAAAGTCCTGGTTCCCATCTGAGAGCTTAGGACGTTTGTGACGATAGTCATAGGATACTTTGGTTGCTGAACTGGTCTCTGGGTGTTCCCTCTCAGCATGTCGGTAAATTTGGGGTACGAGGTTCCACTGGTTTGTCTCCTCTTGGTAAGGTGGGAGGGAATGCTCGGGCTTCCACTTTGGGGTCCTGGCAGGCTCTCTGCTTTCATACCTCTCCACGTCTTTAGGTCTTTTTGATGTGTGTCCATATTTTCTGAAATCACGATCCTCAGGATACCTGTGTTGACATAAAGCAGTTTACACTTGCAATACAGAGAAGAAAGGGAGAATTTATATGTGTAGAATGTTGGGTAGCATGGCTTTAAATGCAGAACGCAGTGGCAAGTTAATCTATAATACCTTAAGCCAATTTTAGAGGTACAAGGCAGTTAAAGAGAAAAATACCATCTTTTAAAAGTATTCTAGCCATCAACATGATTTACTCTAAAAAGAAATACTTCACCAGTACACCGTAACTAAATTACAACGCTTTTTGTCTTTTTAGACAACAGCTTTTCAAGGTGGTTATCTTCAACCATAAAGTAAACAGACTTTTTCACTTCAGGCTTTATACCAAATTACCCAGGTTTAACGTTTTCCTGTACCTCTTCTGAAATGAGCTCCTCATCTCAAAGCCTTCAGAGCCTCTTCTAGGTGACTGGGAGTACTTTTCTTCTTGTATCCTCTGGTGCCTCAACTCATCTTCATGCCACTTTCCTTCAAATCTAAAAGAATCTGCTATTGACCTCTGAGGTGGTTTCCCTCCTTTTCCACCTCCTCTAATTCTGTGGTCATCAGGACTATACCCTCCTTGCACTTTCTGGGGATAAGAATTCCTCTCATGCTCTTTGTAGAGTATACCCTCTGAGTATTTGGGCATATACTGAGATCTCCTGTTACTGTCTCCTCTTCCAGGTGAATATCCTCGGTGAGGCTTATACATATAAACATTTTCTAAAGAGTTTCTTATGTTAGGGGAAGGTGATCTATGTTCATAAGACTGGTAATATATATTTCCACGAGAGGGAATCCTTGGTTTACTCTGTCCATGTTTCTCACTGTCCATTCTCCAAGCGATGGGTCTTTTTGGATCCTTCCTATATTCACAGCCATAATGCCCGTGAGAATATCTTTGCTTGTAGTGTTCAGCATTTCTAGGTACTGGTGATAAAGACCTATGTAAACAAACACAGAAAAGTGTAATCCATTTAAAGATAATCGTGTCTCAATATGACCTACAGAAAACATTTGCTTTTCCTAGGATCCCTCAGCTTCTTCCACTCAAACTAAATTCATCAATTTGCTACATCTGCATTCTAAATTGTACATCTGGGGGTCTGATTATGGTACCTGCCAATCAGCAAGCATACTCTTTCCATCGGAACTAACGTATTTCATGTGCTTATCCAAATGAGCTGAGCGCACCTGTCCCACTGGAGGAGGGCCAGCTTAGGTACACAGCAGAATCAATTTTGGAAGACTGCTGACAGCAAAGTTCTGGCAAAACAAGATGCAGTGACTTCAAAGGGCCAGTCAGCAAAAGCTTACATCTGGTTCAAAGGCCAGGTAAGAAACATGCAGGGAGGCATGATTCACACAAATCAATGTATAGGAGGGTCTCCAGCAAACCGAACATTACCTCTAAAAATAAATTAGAGTGAAGATTTAATGATGCTACAACTCAAACTCAGACCCAAGCCAGGCCCAGAGTTTCTCCAGTTGATTGTCTACTTTCTCTACTAAAGCTGTATCAAGGAAGAAAACACATGTACTTAACCGGGGGAGAAAGGGGAACGAGAGGGTCTTAAGACTTGAATCTCATGCTCAGCTCCTCCATAAATACCTCTAACATAGGTAAGTTCCTTTTATTTCCCAGATCTGTTCTCTTGCATATCAATGGAAAGATGAGCTGTTCGAACAGAGCTTGTAACTTTGGTGAAGTTATACTTTAAAGCAGCTATAATGCTCTTCGGGGACAGCACATCCTTTCTGGAACTACCGTCTCCATACCTCTCAGCATTGCCAACATTGAGGCTTGTGTTTCCAATAAGAAGGAACGCTTTTGTATCCAGGGAAACCAATCTGGGTTGCCTAGGCTTAAAGAGAGGTGTGCCACTATCTGGGACACAATAAAGTTCCATTTTGCACCTGGGGACCTTTCCCGCATCTGACCTGCCCAATTTCTCCATCTCCTCCCTGAGGGTTTGATGTCTTCTAATCAATGAGGAAGCGATCCTTGCAGCTTCTGTTATGGCTCTCTCTCAGAAGCTGCCATGGAGTTGGTAAAACCATGAGTGAGTCCCTCTTTTCTATGGTAAATCTGTGACCTCCCTACAAGAAAGGAGGCAGATCTACCTTCCTCATTTACCTACTGGGACTTATATACGGAACTTGGCAATATTGCCCTATGGAGTCACCAAGCTAGACATACTAACAAATGTTATTTAGCTGAAGCAGAAACTCCGCCATCCAGCTAGCTACAGCTCATCGCAGGTAGAAGCAACTGGAGCCTCTGAGGACTTTCTGGAAGATTTCATCTCTTTCACAGCTAAGGAGAAAAGCTGGCAGCCAGAGGCAGAGGTCTTCCAGTCTGGACAAAATTCCCAATATCTGACTTTTAATTCTTACTTCACATTCAATATTGGTTTAATTCTACATTTTGTACCATTAATGTTTTATTGTATAGAGTCCCTTCCTTCTGAAGAAGGTTGCTAGAATAGTTGCTATTGTTTTTGGTTCTCCTAAAGGAACAAAAAAGACTCAAGGAGTCTTTTGGGAGATAATTCTCCACAGTCTCTTGAGTTCTGCATGCCTTGTGAGCAGAGGCACTGATGAACTTTGTTCTAAGGCAAAACAGGGTTGGAAGATAGAGATAAGGTCTCCCTTAGGGACAAAGGGCCGATGTGTTTGCTGTCCAGGACAGTAAGATAAATGTTTCCTCCAAAGCAAAGGCTGCATGGGTTTATCTGCAGCCCCTGATAAGGGACTCATGCTCCTCAGCTGTCTTGTAACTCCACTGCCTGTATGGAAACCTCGCTGCCTCAGTGTCCACCCAGCCAGTGGCTCTGCAGTGCCAGCCCTCAGGGGACCCAGAGGATAAGGAGAATGACAGGAACATGAAGCTCAAGCTGCTTGCCGTACTGTGAGTAATAAAGGCCTTTGTCTCTGACCCAAGAGTGTCCTGTGGCAGGCTAATAATGTGTTAGCTTGCAAGTAGGGTAAAACATCAGATCCTTTAAAGTTCTTAACAAAGAAACTTGAGAAGGAACCTGGAAACCAGGCACTGAGCTTGGCAGGGTCTCTTGTGCCCCTCACCAGGGCCTTTTGTGTTATTAAGAAATGGCCTCTTGATAACCTGTTAAAATCATTCACTTCTTTACATTCCCTTTTCTTTCTCAAGTTCCTTACCATTCCAAGTTGCTCCTGAATGAATTACAAAAAGAAAACTGTTGACAAAATGATTGATTAGTCACTGCATAACCAAAACACGTAAGCACAATGGGCAAGTTATCTAACATGAAAAATCTTCGTCTGCCTTTTTTGTGTGAAATGGTGGTCTTTTTTAAGTCCTGGAACATGCTAGTCACATTTACAGCTCGGCGCCTTTGCTCTTGCTCTTGCTCTCCCCTTTAACTAGAATACTTCTCTTCACTCTTTCTGCCTTTAGAAGTTCTACCCATCCAGAAATGCCTAGTTAAAATTGTTTTCATCTCTTCTTTGAAGACTTTCTTAGTACCCCCCTTTCCCTCCACAAAAACAGAATTATTTCCTCGCTAGAAATCCAGAACCCTTTGTCCCAGTAAGTAGTGCAGCGCTTTCCCCACTGTATCATAGCTGGCCATGGTGTCAATCTCCCAGCCCAACCACATGCTTGCTGAGGCCACAGAAGATGGCGTATTTGCCTTTATAGACCAACAACCTGCCTGTAGCAGGTGTACAATAAAGATTGGTTAAATTGTTCCAATATAATGATACATACTTTGGATATTACCAAGCAGGAAAGAGGAGAAATACATATAATCCAACTATTCAAAGCTTTATTATTCTGCCATGAAGAAGAAAGAGGAAACTCCCTATTTTCTAACTTGAAATTTCTTCAAACATATTCATTGTGAAAAAATAAAATGAAATACATATTGAGGAGTTCTAAACTACTCACTAATTCAAAAAATGTAATACTCTCAAAGATGTTTCTCACTCTCTCTTGCTGTGGCCACTGCATTGCTTTTCATTATGGATTAACTCTAGCTACCTGCTATGATTAAACAAAGCTGCCAGCTACTAGAATCTAGAAATACAACCTCTACCATGATAAAGTACCTAATGTGAATAATCAGGTCCCATGAGCTTATTAAGAGTTTACTAGTACTGGTGAAATTGAAAGTCACAGCACATCCCAAATGCAAGCTTACTCTGCTAAGAATTGCTCACCTGTGTTTCCACCTGGGGGATCTAGATCGTGACCGCGCCATCCTTTGACACGTGAGCCACTATCCACTTTTTACACTGCAAAGAAATACAGGATTAGCAAGTTTGAAGAAAGAGCCTGCTATTTGCTCTAAATCACAGCAAATGCTGACAATTTATTTAAACCCTTTGTGCCTCAGTTTCCTCATCTATAACATGGAAACAATAATAATAGCACCCCTTATTACTGGAATATTGTCAGGATAAAATGAATTAAATGAGGGATCAGTAAACTCTGCCTGCAAAGTGCCAAATAGTAACTATTTTAGGCTTTGCAGGCCATATAAAGTCTCTGTCACACCTGTTTCTTCTTTTTTTTAAAGCAACTATTTAAAAATGTTAAAATGTGACAACATTGAGATCTGTCATAAGTATAAAATCCACATCAGATTTCAAAGATTTCCTATAAAAAACATAAAATATTTCATTAATGCATTTCCAATATTAATCACATGTTGAAATGATACCTTGAATATACTAGGTTAAAGGCACTGTATTATCAAAAGTAATTAAAATTAAAAATACAAACTCTATTTAGATTAAGGGTCATACAAAAATAGGCCCAGCAAACCAAATGCACTGTAGTTTAATGACATCTAAATTAAATCATAAAAAGGGCTTATTGGTGTCTGGCACATAGCAACTGCTAAATAAGTATTCCAAAAACAGGAAAAATTACCCAGAATTCCTCTACCTGAATACAAGCACTACTACTTTCTTGTCTTCCAACATGTACAGAAACACTTCATATAATCACAGTTAAAATGTTTAGGAATACATGATGGTATACCTGCTTTTTAAATATGTGGATTCTAAGAATTACCCTTTCTTTTTTTTAATTTAATTTTTTTTTGAGACAGGGCTTTGCTGGGACCACAGCATACACAAGCACACCTGACTAAGTTTTGTATTTTTGGTAGACACAGGGTTTTGCCATGTTGCCCAAGTTGGTCGGGATCTCCTGAGCTCAAGCAATCCTCTCACCTTGGCCTCCCAGAGTGCTGGGATTACAGGCATGAGCTACCATACACGGTCAGAGTTACAATTTCTAATACTCAACTCCTGCCTAACTTTCCACCAGACAAATATACCAAAAATGTAATTGAACATTTCGTTTGTTTCTGGTTTTTTGCTAAAACAAATAATTCATATTCATTGTATGGGTACATCACATTTTGTTCATTCATTCATCTCTCCAAGCACATTTGGGTTGTTTCTACCTTTCAGCTATTATAAATAATGCTCTTGTGAACATTTGTGTACAAGTTTTTGTGTGGACATATGTTTTCATTTCCTTGGGTATATACCTAGGAATGGAATTACCGGGTCACTTGGTAACTCTATGTCTAACTTTTCGAGGATATGCCAAACTTTCCAAAGTAGCTACACCATTTTACATTCCCACCAGCAGTGTATGAGAGTTCCAATTTTTCTACATCCTCACCAACACTTGCAATTATATTTTTGACTATGGCCAACCTAGTGGGTATGAAGTGGTATCTCACTGTGGATTTGATTTGCATTTCCCTAATGACTAATGGAGAGTAACCTTGAAACATGTAAGAAACTATGAAACTAATCATGCCTCCTTTCCTTTAGTCATTTCAGTTTAAACGTGTTTTAAAAAGTAATTCAAAAGAAAAAAAAATCAGCTGTGTATACTAACATGTTCATATCAGTTTTATTTATAATAGGAAAGAAAAAAGGCCCAACAAAATAACCCAAATGCTCAATAAAAAAGATTAAACAAATGTGAGATACATACATCTAGTTGCTTCCTACCTTTCTCCTAGCCTTATATATGTCTTTTCCTCCACACACCCTACTAGTCCCCCACACCACACTACTCGCTTTCCCTGATCAGGCTGCGCTGGTCCAGCACATGGATGGCCTTCCCTCAGTTGGCTTGACAAACCCCGATGCTTTCCTGACCGTGTAACAATCACATCCTCTGGGACTCTTTCCTGGACTTTTTTTTTTTTCCCCTCTAGGTTTCTTTCTCCTTGGGAATTCTGGGTTTATTTTGCAATTATTTCAACACATTATAATTTACATAATTGTATTTATTTCAATAGGCAAAAGACTCCATTATCACAGAACACAAAACTCAAATGACCTATGAACGTATGAGATGTTCAACTTAATTAGCAATTGGGAAAATACAAATTAAGATCATAGTCATTTGATATGCCAAAGGGCTATGATCACCCATCAGATAGGCCAATAATGTTTTTTAAGTTGTGTATTTCAAAGTGTTGGCAAAGGTGTGTGACAATAGGAACTCTCAGTTACTGCTAGGTAAACTATACATGGTATGGTATAACCAGTTTGAAAATACCGTTGTCCCTTGGTATACTCAGGGGATTGGTTCCAGAACCCCCACATATGCCAAAATCCATGCATATCCAAGTCTCTCTGTATAGGCAGCTTTCGCATATCTCAAATGCTGTATTTTCTATACATGTTTCACTGGAAAAAACTCCACGTATAAGTGGACCAACACAGTTCAATCTTGTTCAAGGTTTTTTTTTTAAGACGGAGTCTCGCTCTGTCGCCAGGCTGGAATGCAGTGGTACTATCTCAGTTCACTGCAACCTCTGCCTCCCGGGTTCAAGCGATTCTCCTGCCTCAGCCTCCCAAGCATCTGGGACTACAGGTGCACACCACCAGGCCCAGCTAATTTATTGTATTTTTAGTAGAGACGGGGTTTCACCACATTAGTCAGGATGGGCTCGATCTCTTGGCCTCGTGATCCGCCTGCCTTGGCCTCCCAAGGTGCTGGGATTACCTGCATGAGCCACTGCGACCGGCCAACACACAGTTCAAACCTGTGTTGCTCAAGTGTCACCTGCAGTTTGGAAATACCCAATAAAGTGGTACATGCCCATATCCCACAGCCTAGCAATTCTATGCAGGAATATATTTTGGAGTAGTTCTCAAACTTTAGTGTACAGTAGAATCGCCTGGAGGGCTGGTTAAAACACAGATTGCTGGGCCCTATCTCTGGGGTGGGCCTCACTCTAGCAGGTTCCCAGGTGATGTGGATGCTGCTGGTCCAAGGGCTATAGAAGAACTGGTTTTAAAGGAAAAGTGGAGATCACTTGGGAGAAAATATTTACAAGTGAGATTTATTGCATGTGATAAAAGAAGTAAGCTAGGAATATTTTCCTTTGCCCAATGTCAAAATTAGCTTTATTAAAATTCAAACTGGCCAGGTGTGGTGGCTCATGCCTGTAATCCCAGCACTTTGGGAGGCCGAGGTGGGCGGATCATGAGGGCAAGAGAGGGAGACCATCCTGGCTATCACAGTGAAACCCTGTCTCTACTAAAAACACAAAAAATTAGCCAGGTATGGTGGTACGTGCCTATAGTCCAGCTACTCGGGAGACTGAGGCAGGAGAATAACTTGAACCTGGGAGGCAGAGGTTGCAGTGAGCCAAGATTGCGCCATACACTCACTCCAGCCTGGGTGACAGAGCGAGACTCTGTCTCAAAAAAAAAAAATTCAAACGATTTATTCAAAGATGGTGAA
>NW_016107443.1:2663747-2668447 GCF_001604975.1 Cebus imitator
TGCGATCTCGGCTCACCGCAACCTCCGCCTCCTGGGTTCAGGCAATTCTCCTGCCTCAGCCTCCTTACAGGCACGCACCACCATGCCCAGCTAATTTTTTGTATTTTTTTTAGTAGAGACGGGGTTTCACCATATTGACCAGGATGGTCTCGATCTCTTGACCTCGTGATCCACCCGCCTCGGCCTCCCAAAGTGCTGGGATTACAGGCTTGAGCCACCGCGCCCAGCCTTATAAAGCTGTTTTTTAAAGGTAACTTCGTTTGCAATTGCTTAGTGGACATCAGCTGGTAATGAGAAGTCTCAATCCAGGTACCTAATAGATAAGAGAGGGGGGTTTAATTTAAACATGCAGCCTGAGCTAAGAATGGTTTTTACATTTTAAAGGGTTGTTGAAGAAGAAGAAGAAGAAGAAGTGACAGAGACTGTGTATGGTCCACAAAGCCTAAAATATTTACCATATATGTATTTTTTTTTTGAGATGGAATCTCACTCTGTCACCCAGGCTGCAGTGCTGCAATCTTGGCTCATTGCACCTCCACCTTCTGGGTTCAAGTGATTCTCATGCCTCAGCCTCCCAAGTAGCTGGGACTACAGGCATGCGCCAACACGCCTGGCTAATTTTTGCATTTTTAGTAGAGACAGGGTTTCACCATGTTGGCCAGGCTGGTCTTGAACTTTTGGCCTCAAATGATCTGCCGTCTCAGCCTCCCGAAGTGCTGGGATTACAGACGTGAGCCACCACACCCAGCGTACTATATGGCTCTTTACAGAAAAAGTTTGCTGATCCCTGATTTAAACTAAGTTACATGTGACTAGCAAAGTCAAAGGGATCAGGGCTTTGGGAGAGATGGAGAGAAAAGATGGAAACATCAGTAGAGTTTGTGGCTAGGGAGAAGATGTCAGTAACAGAAAACAAATAAGTTTATATTGCTACCTCAGAGTAAACCGTGAAGGGCCAGGAGCAGTGAACAAACCTGTCTGACCCTGAACATAGAAAGGAGACAACTGGACAGCAGGGCCACTGAATCCCAGGAGGATGCTGAAAAGGACACTGGTGCTAAAAGAGGCCAACCCCCCAGGACAGCACTGGACACACACCCCTCCCCAGCTAGACTCAGTCCCACCAATTCTCTTTCTTCTACAACAGTGCTTTCCCCTCTCCATGAGATCATTCCCATCACCATACAAACTTACATAATTCTTCCATCTCTCTGGAATCACATCCCCTGAGGCTACCACCCTGTCTCTCCTTTCACAACCAAAGTCTCCCAGAGGGCTACCTGTATGCCTCAGTCATAATCTCCGACTCTTATCTCATCCTTGCTTGACCTCACAGAAACCTGGCTTTCCACCCACTGCTGCACTGAACTGCTCTAGCCAGGGTCATTAATGAAATCCATGTTACTAAATCCAATGGTCAATTCTCCTCCTCCTCTTTGTCCTCCTAGTGGGAACTTTCTTTTTAACTATTATTTTTAATTTATTTTTTTGAAACAGGGTCTTGCTCTGTCATCCACAGGTGATCCTGCAGCGCCACCATCACAGCTCACTGCAGCCTTGACCTCCTAGGCGCAATCAATCCTCCTGCCTCAGTCTTCTAAATAGCTAGGACTACAGGTGCATGCCTAGCTAATTTTTAAAAATTTTTTGTAGAGATAGGTCTCAATATGTTGCCAGGCTGGTCTCAAACTCTTAGGCTCAAGTGATCCTCCTGCCTCAGCCTTTCAAAGTGTAGGGATTACAGGCGTGAACCACCACACCTGGCTGCCAGGAGCACTGAACACACCCTCCTGGAAACATTTTCTTCACTTAGATTCCAGAATACTATACTTTCTTTGTTTTCCTCCTACCTCTATAACAATTCCTTCTGTCTCTTTTGCCAACATCTTCCCCTTCATCACCCTGACCCTTAAGAGTGAAGCCAGTCTTCCTGTAAATAGTGACTTTGGTCTTTGGATTGTGTCTATATTCTCATTCACTCTCATGCATTTAAATACTCTCTATAAACTAATAACCCCAAATTTATATCTCCAGCTCACATCCATCCCATGCACCCCAGTCTTGCATATCCAACAGCCCACTGGATTCTGTAAACATGTCCACTAGCAAACTCCTGATCTCCCTCCAAAATCTCTCCTCTTACAGTCTGTCCCATCTCAGTAAATGGCAGCTCCATCCTTCCAGTTTTCAACAAAGAGGAAATACAAATGTCCAATAAACACATGAAAAGATACTCGACCCCACTAAGAATCCAGGAAATAAAATTAAAATAATGAGATATTATTTCATACTCATGAGATTTGCAAAAATCTAAAAGTCTGATGGCACCCATGTATTGACGAGAGAATGGGAAAACAGAATTTATTTTCTTTTTTTTGAGACGGAGTCTCACTCTGTCACCCAGGCTATAGTGCAGTGGTGCAATCTCGGCTCACTGCAGCCTCCGCCTCCTGGGTTCCAGTGATTCTCCTGACTCAGTCTCCATAGTAGCTGGGATTACAGGCATGTGCCACCACGCCCAGCTAATTTTTATATTTTTAGTAGAGACGGGGTTTCACCATGCTGGCCAGGCTCGTCTCAAACTCCTGACCTCAGGTGATTCACCTGCCTCGGCCTCCCAAAGTGCTGGGATTACACGTAAGAGCCACCGCACCCAGCCAAGAAAACAGAATTTCTTACCTGAGAAAATTTTCTCCCCCAAAAACCATGAAGCAAAAGGAAACAGTAAATCTGTAGAGGCATACTTCATTTTATTGTGCTCTCCCTTACTGTACTTCACAGATACGACACTTTTTACAAATTGAAGGTCTGTGGCAACCCTGCATTGAGCAAGTCTATCAGTGCCATGTGTCCAAGCTCATGTGTTCACTTCTTATCTCTGTGTCATGTTACATTTTGATCATTCTCAAAATATTTCCAAATTCTTCCTTTTATATCTGTTATGGTGATCTGTGATCTTTGATGTTACTATTGTAATTGGGGGCACCATGAACCATGCCCATATAAGATGGTGAATATAATCAATAAAAGTAGTGTGTGTTCTGATGGGTCATTCTTCCTCCTCTCTCCCTTTCCTTAGGACTCCCTACTCCCTGAGACACAATAGTATTGAAATTAGGACTATTAATAATCCTACAATGGTCTCTTAAGTGTTCGAATGAAAGGAAGAGTCACACATCTCATGTTAAATCAAAAGCTAGAAATGATTAAGCTTAGTGAGGAAGGCTTATCGAAAGCTGGGATAGGCCAAAAGCTAGGCCTCTTGGGTCAAACGCAAAGATGCGGACGCAAAGAAAATGTTCTTGAAAGAAATTAAAAGTGCTACTTCAATGAACACATGAATAAAAAAGTGAAACAGCCTTATTGCTGATATGGAGAAAGTCTGAGTGGTCTGGATAGAAGCTCAAACCAGTCACAATGTTCTCTTATGCCAAAGCCCAATCCAGAGCAAGACTCTTAACTCCATTCAATTCTGTGAAGGCTGAGAGAGGTAAGGAAGATGCAGAAGCAAAGTTGCAAGTTAGCAGAGGTTGGTTTGTGAGGTTTAAGGAAAGAAGCCATTGCCATAACATCAAAGGGCAAACTGAAGCAGCAAGTGCTGACAGAGAAGCTGCAGCAAGTTACCCAGAAGATCACTGATGAAGCTGGTTACATTAAACAACAGGTTTTCAGTGTAGATGAAACAGCCTTCTGGAAGAAGATAGGACTTTCACAATTAGAGAGGTAAATGCCTGGCCTCAAACCTTTAAAGGACAGGCTGACTCTCTTGTTAGGGGCCAATGCAGCTGTGACTTTAAAATGAAGCCAATGCTCATTGACCATTCTACAAATCCTGGGGCCCTTAAGAATTACACTAAATCTACTCTGCCTGTGCTCCATAAATGGGACAACAAAGCCTGAGTGACAGCACATTTGTTTACAGCATGGTTTACTGAAGACTTTAAGCCCACTGCTGAGACCTATTGCTCAGAAAGAAAAAGAAAGATTCCTTTCAAAATATTACTGCTCACTGGCAATGCGCCTGGTCACCCAAGAGCTCTGACGGAGATATACAAGGAGATTAATGTTGTTTTTGTGCCTGCTAACACGGCATTCGTTCTGTAGCCCATGGATCAAGGAGTAATTTTGACTTTCAAGTCTTGTTATTTAAGAAATATGTTTTGTAAGACTATAGCTGCCATAGATAGTGACTCCTCTGATGGATCTGGGGAAAGTCAATTGAAAACCTTCTTGAAAGGATTCACCAATCTAGACGCCATTAAGAACATTCATGATTCATGGGAGGAGGTCAAAATATCAATATTAACAGGAGTTTGGAAGAAGTTGATTCCAACTCTCACGGATGATTTTGAGGAGTTCAAGACTTCAGTGGAGCAAGTCAATGCAGATGTGGTAGAAACATCATGAGAGCTAGAATTGGAAGTGGAGCCTGAAGATGTGACTGAATTGTGGCAATCTCATGATCAAACTTGGATGTATGCAGAGTTGCTTCATATGGACAAGCAAAGAAAGTAGTTTCTTGATTGGAACCTCCTCCTGGTAAAGATGCTATGAACATTGTTGAAATGATAAAAAAGGATTTAGAACATTACATATGCTTAGTTGATAAAGCAGTGGCAGGGTTTGACAGGTTTACTTTAATTTTGAGAGTCCTACTGTGAGTAAAATGCTATCCAACAGCATCTATGCTACAGAGAAAT
>NW_016107443.1:2669657-2674318 GCF_001604975.1 Cebus imitator
GTACACAATAGGTGGGTTTAAGGAATACTGGGAGGAAAAAAAGATATACCAGATATTAAGAGGTTACACAAATCAACACAGGGTGCTAAGACAACTGGATATCCACAAGCAAAAGGCTAAAGGTTGACCCTACCTCACAACATATGTAAAAATTAACTCAAAATGGATCAAGAACCTAAACGCAAGAGCTAAATCTATAAATCGTACAAGAAAACATAGAAATAATCTGCATTATCTTGGATCAGGAAATGATTTCTAATTAGGACATCAAAAACAAAGCAACATTATTTCCAACTGCTGCTACAAAAAAATCAAAAGGAAACAAAAAACAAAGCAACAAAAGAAAAAATAGATAAATTGGGTATTATCAAATTAAAAAACATTTACAATGTAAAGGTCCATCAAGAAAGTGAAAAGACAATCCACAGAATGGGAGAAAATTTTTTGCAAATCTGATAAGGGATTGTATCCATAATCTATAAAGAACTTTTACAACTCAATAATAAACAATTAACCAAATTTTCAAAAGAACAAAGGAGATGAATAGACATTTCTCCAAAGAAGATATACAAATGAGCAATAAGCACATAACATCACTAATCATTAGGGAAATGCAAATCAAAACCATAATGGATACCACTTCACACCAGTAAGGACAGCTATAATAAAAAAGATAATAATCAAGGACGTAGAGATATCAGAACCCTGGTACATTCCTGGTAGAAATGTAAAAGAGTAGCCACTTGGAAAAGTTTAGCAGTTCCCACACAAGTTAAAACACAGAGTTACTATACGACCCATCTATTCCACTCCTAGACAGATAACCAGGAGAAATGAAAACATGTATCTACACAAAACTTGTATGCAAATATTCATAGGAACATTTTTCATAATAGCCAAAAGGTGGAAACAAACCAAATGTGCATCGAGATGAATGAACATAATGTAGTATTAATATACCCATGCAATAAAATATGTACCATTTGACCATAAAAGGGAACGAAGTACCAATACATGCTACAACACAAACCGTGAAAACATTATGCTAAGTGAAAGAAGCCAGTCACAAAAGACCACTATTACATGATTCCCTTAACGTGATATGTCCAGAATAAGCAAATCTATAGAAACAAAAAGTAGGCTGGTGGTTGCCTGGGTGGAAGGAGGGGTGGGGGGGATGGGAAATGATGGCTAATGGGCACAGTTTCTTTTTGGGGTGAAGAAAATGTTCTAAAATTACACTGTGGTGATGGTTACACAACTCTATGAATATACTAAAAAACACTGAATTGTACACTTTAAATGGGTAAATTGTGGTATGTTAATTCTATCTCAACAAAGCTGTTACAGAAAAAAAAAAATCAACTGACAGAGATTCCACACTAAATGTGAATTCAGCATTTACAAATGCAAAGAATAAAAATTCCCCAGGAAAGCCTTTGCAACAAAGAAACCACAGGCTGGGTGTGGTGGCTCATGCCTGTAATCTCAACACTTTTGAAGGCCAGGCAGGCAGATAGCTTGGGCCCAGAAGTTCCAGACCAGCCTGGGCAACCCCCATCTCCAAAAAAAAAAAGCCACACTCCCATCACAAAAATGCACCAATTCAGAGCCCACAGAAAAAGAGAGCTCTTTCTCTTTTCTACAATCAGCAGAGAAGAGAGAAGGGGAAGGCAGACCTGAAGAGACCATCATGGATTATTATCTTGGCCACAGTGGGTAGGTGTCATCTATTATTGCCAGTTCTCCAGGAAGGAGGAGCACAAAGTAGATAAAGAATTCCACAGTTGCCTATTATTATCCTACTTTGATCACATGGATGCAATTTCACTCACACACATACACACACACACACAGAGAGAGAGAGAGAGAGAGAGAGAGAGACAGAAATAAGCAAACAAAGGAGTGAAGGCATTTTAAAAGGTGTAATCACAAAGGTAAATGATTAGAACAAAAATGCAAAACCTTCCTAAATACCCCTCCCCCACATACACATCCTACTTTTTGTAATAAAAGAGCAAAATATCTACCTCTCATAGAGAAATGGCAAACATAACAAACACACATAATTATAAAATACTATGATGGATTTGAGGTCAAATATATCAGTCCTAACAATAAATGTGAGTGGGCTTAATCCACCTATTGCAATAAAAATTTTCAATCTAACAAAAGAAACCTCAACGAGTTTTACAATACAAAAAACATATCTAAACCAAAGTGATTCTTTTTTTTTCCTTTTTAATTTTGAGACGGAGGCTCTCTCTGTTGTCCAGGCTGGAGTGCAGTGGCACAATCTCGGCTCACTGCAACCTCCACCACCAGGATTCAAGCGATTCTCATGCCTCACCCTCCCAAGTAGCTGGGACTACAGGCGTGTGCCACCATGCCCAGCTAAGTTTTTTTTGTATTTTTAGTGGAGATGAGGGTTCACCATGTTGGCCAGGGTGGTCTCGAACTCCTGACCTCAGGTGATCCGCCCACCTTGGCCTCCAAAAGTGCTGAGATTACAGGCATGAGTCACAACACCCAGCCCCAAAGTGATCCTGAACAGCTAAAAATAAAAGGCTAGACCAAGCATAGTGGCTCATACCTGTAACTCCAGCACTTTGAGAGGCCAAGGCAGGCGGGTGAATCACCAGAGTTCAGGAGATCGAGACCAGCTCGGCCAACATGGCGAAACCCTGTCTTCACTAAAAATACAAAAAATTAGCTGGGCATGGTGGTGTGCGCCTGTAGTCCCAGCGACTCAGCAGGCTGAGGCAGAAGAACTGTTTGAACTCGGGAGGCAGAAGTTGCAGATCATACCACTGCACTCCAGCCTGGGCAACAGAGTGGGACCCAGTCTCTAAATAAATAAATATATGGCTGGAAAAAGTATACCACATAAATGGAAACCAAAAGAGAGTAGGCGGCCAGTGGGGAGTGGCTCTTGCTTGTAATCCCAGCACTTTTGGAAGCCAAGGCAGATGGATCACCTGAAGTCAGGAGTTTGAAACCAGCCTGGCCAACATGATTAAACCCCATCTCTACTAAAAATACAAAACTTAGCCCAGTGTAATGGCGGGTGCCTGCAATCCCACCTACTCAGGAGGCTCAGCAGAATTGCTTGAAGCCTTGAAGGTGGAGGTTGCAGTTAGCCGAGATTGCGCCACTGCACTCCAGCCTGGGCGACTCCTTGCGGGGAGGAAGAGTAAGGATGGCAATCCTGGTCCCAGGGCAAAGCAGAATCCAAGCCCTAAAGCATTAACTGTGACACAAAAAGATACTTTTTAAATGCTAAAAGCCACACCCCACAATGAAGATAGAACATATATTTATTTAGGCGGCTCACACCTATAATCCCAGCACTTTAGGAGGCTGAGGCAGGTGGATCACCTGAGGTGAGGAGTTTGAGACCAGCCTGGCCAACATAGTGAAACCCCGTCTCTACTAAAAATACAAAATTAGATGGGTGGGGTGGCAGGCATTTGTAATCCCTGCTACTCAGGAGGCTGAGGCAGGAGAATTGCTTGAACCAAGGAGGCAGAGGTTGCAGTGACCTGAGATCGCACCACTGCACTCCAGCCTGGGCAACAAGAAGGAAACTCTGTTTCTATATATATATATTATATAAACATAACACAGCAATCACCTTCATGAGACAAAAACTACAAGAGATGTAAGGAGACACTGTAACCACACTAGTAATAGGAGACTTCAGTACACCATTCTTTGTACAAGACATATTAGGTAAACCAAATATAAGGAGATTTAAGATCTAAACAGCATACTCAATAGAGTAATTCTTAGGGATGTTTATAAAACTCTACACTCTGACACTAGTGAATACAGTTTCTTCTCAACTACTCACATCACATTCACCAAAATAATCATATATGAGGTCATAAAGAAAAAATATTTCCACTTCAATAAAGTGTAAATATTACAAACAACGGATGTGATTATAATGCAATAAAACTAGAATTTACTAACAAAAATTTTAAAAACAGAAAGGCTTTTCCATCTAGAACTTTAATAGCCTCCTATTAAGCAACTCCTGGGTATTCTAGAACTAAAATTATACATTTTTAAAGAAATAATGACACTAAAACACTACATTATCAGATTCTTTTTTATTTCTTTTTTTTTTAAAGGCTAGTTAAGTGAACCTGCAGGAGTGAAGAAGGAACAAAGAAATCTATAACTGGTTGTCATCATTAGTTGTAAATACCACTGCACTAGAACCAGCCTACACATCCAATTCTATAGCATGCATTTAAAGCAGTAATCAGAGGAAAATTCATTGCACTAAACACAATTATCAGTAAAAATAAAAGAATAAAAACAAATAAATTTGATTCCAAGGTCACAAAGACTTAAAAATAGTCTGGACGCAATGGGCTCACACCTGTAATCCCAGTGCTTTGGAAGGCTAAGGCGGGAAGATCACCTGAGGCCAGGAGTTTGAGAAACATAACATAACATAACATAGCCTGGGAAACATAACAAGACCCTGTCTGTACAAAAAAATAATTGTAGAGACAATTTAACCTAGACAATTGTAGAGACAAGATTTAACCTAGCTAAAAAAAATTAGCTAGGTGTGGTGGCACACACCTGTAGCCCTAGCTTCTTGGGAGGCTGAGGCAGGGGGATTGCTAAAGCCCAGGAATTCAAGG
>NW_016107443.1:2675175-2696037 GCF_001604975.1 Cebus imitator
GCGGTGAGCCAAGATCGCGCCATTGCACTCCAGCCTGGGGAACAAGAGAAAAACTCCGTCTCAAAAAAAAAAAAAAAAAAATAATAATAATAATAATAAAGGATATTTTTGTAGAACTCTACCAAATAAATTTGAAAACCCAGATGAAAGGGATAATTTGCTAGAAAAGTACAGATCACCAAAATTTTCTCCATTAGAGTTAGAAAGCTTAAATAGACCAATTTCCACAGAAAAAAATATTTAGAAAGTTATAAAGGAAATATCACATGAAAAAGCGTCAGGCCCAGATGGTTTCATAGGGAATTCTACCAAATCTTCAAACACGAGATAGCCTCAATGCTCTATAAATTATTCCAGAGACAGTACAGCACAAGAAGGATCAAGCCTGCAGGAAAATCAATCTTTGGAGGAAGATGAACCAGCAAAGAAGAAACTGAGAAGGAACTTCCTGGGAGGAAGAAGGGAACCTTGGAACATAGAATCTCAGAAACAAAAGAAGGATATTTCAAGAAAGAAGACTTTCATGGTAAATACTGCGGAGAGGTCAAATAAAAGGAATGAAAAGTGTTAACACATGCTTTGAGGACTAAGTGGAAGGTCAGAAAACTGAGAGCCAATTATTAACAACTCTTTCAAACAGCCCACCTAGAAAGGGAAGGACAGGAGAGAAACTAGGTAGCAGCAGGGTGATTACAGGACTAGGAATGAGGTTTCGAAATGGGAGAAACTTGAGTCAGTTTTTTCTTTCTTTTTTGTTTTCTTGAGTCCAGGTCTCGCTCCATCACCCAGGTTGGTGTGCAGTAGTGCAATCATAGCTCACTGAAGCCTTAAACTCCTGGGTTCAAGTGATCCTTTCACCTCACCCTTTCAGTAGCTGGGACTACAGGTGCATGCCCCAAACCCAGCTAATTTATTTTTATTTTTGTAGAGACAGGGGTCTTGCTATGTTGCCAGGGCTGGTCTCAAACTCCTGGCCCCAAATGATCCTCCCAGTTCAGCTTCCCAAAGTGCTGGGATTATCAATATGAACCACCATGCTCAGCCAATATATTTATTCTTTTTTGTTGTTGTTGTTCTAATGAGCCAGGTTCTCACAAAATTTGATATTTATTCTTAATAAGGAGAGAGTAGGCCGGGCATGGTGGTTCACCCCTGTAATCCCAGCACTTTGGGAGGCTGAGGCGGGTGGATCACAAGGTCAGGAAATCGAGACCATCCTGGCCAACATGGTGAAACCCCATCTCTACTAAAAATACAAAAATTAGCTGGGTGTGGTGGCATGCACCTGTAGTCCCAGCTACTTGGGAAGCTGAGGCAGGAAAATAGCTTGAACCCGGGAGGCAGAGGTTGCAGTGAGCTGAGATTGCGCCACTGCACTCCAGCTTGGGTGACAGAGCAAGACTCTGTCTCGAAAAAAATAATAAATAGGTTGGGCGCAGTGGTTCACGCCTGTAATCCCAGCACTTTGGGAGGCCGAGGTGGGTGGATCACGATGTCAGTAGATCGAGACCATCCTGGCTAACGTGGTGAAACCCTGTTTCTACTAAAATACAAAAAACTAGCCAGGCATGGTGGTGCGCGCCTGTAGTCCCAGCAACTCAGGAGGCTGAGGCAGGGGAATTGCTTGAACCCGGGAGGCAGAGGTTGCAGTGAGCAGGATTGAGCCACTGCACTCCAACCTGGTGACAGCAAGACTCCGTCTCAAAAATAATAATAATAATAATAATTAAATAAGGAGAGACTATTTGCCTGGCATTAGGGATCTAAAGTAGAATGACAGTCTTGGAGAGATTAGTTCAATGTTTCCTTTGATTCCTTAATATTAACTCCAAATAATGCAGTCAATTTTTCCCAATATTCCATATTTACATATTACCTTCTTCATTGGTCCAAACTGAATTTTTTTTTTGAGACAGAGGCTTGCTCTGTCACCCAGGATGGAATACAGTGGCATGATCTTGACTCACTGCAACCTCCGCCTCCAGGGTTCAAGCAATTCTCATGCCTCAGCCTCCTGAGTAGCTGGAACTACAGGTATGCACCACCACGCCTGGCTACTTTTTGTATTTTTAGCAGGGATGGGGTTTCACCATGTTGGCCAGGTTGGTCTCAAACTCCTGACCTCAGATGATCCACCTGCCCTGGCCTCCCTGGCCCCCAAACTGCATTTTTATCAATGGTCACATTCTACGTTAATGTATCAAACATTACTAAGTACCAGTGACTGCTAGGGGCTAGGAATACAAAGTTAGAAGAGACCTAGTTTCTTTCCTGGAGAAGCCAAATCTCTAGTCGGTAAGAATTATGACATGAGTGCCAGTCCTTTCCGGTTCACTCAGTGTTGTACATGTACTGTGTCATGTAATCCTCACAACAAACACTTGAGGAAGCTGGAATTATCTCCATTTCATAAGTGAATAAAGCCAGCCTCAAAAAAGTTAACTGATCTGCCCCAGGTGGGGGACTTGAAATTAGAACCCAGGTTCTTAAGCTATAATACTAACACTTTCTCACCTTGCAACTCCTACCTTCAGAAAGATGACCCTGTGGAGACTACCCGGTCACTTGCTCAGATGCTTGGTCAGCAAAATTGGGCTTTAGCATACTTGAGAATAGTTGACATCAGGCATCACATCTAAAATTGCCGTCTAAATTTGGAAACCAGCTTTTATGCCCTCTGCTGCCCGGATAATGTAGCCTGCAGGGCACAAAGACCATGTTTTATTTATCATGAGCCCAAGTACTATGTTTTATTTAGTGTTATACTTGTCCCCCTCCACTTTATATAGTGCTTTTAAATACTTGCTCCTTCAGCATTTGTGCAGATTCATTCACTCACCTAATTTCATAACCCTGATAAGTTTTGAACGTAATCTAGGGCAGCAGTAAAAAAAACTTCAAATTTAAGAAGTGAAAGAGTATGGGGGCAAAGGGTATCACAGAATAGCTTTTTGAATTAAGGTATTTACTTTAAAAAATCTATGAACCTCAAGATACTTCTGTGCTGTGAAATTTTTACCAGATGGTAATAACATGGCCCTGTGTAGTGGCTCATGCCTGTAATCCCAGCGTTTTTCACCGCCAAGGCAGGAGAATCACTTGAACTCAGGAGTTTGAGACCAGCTTGGGCAACATAGTGAGACACTGTCTCTATTTTAAAATAAAAAATTAAAAATAATTTTTTAAAATACCAACAAGACAAAGTGTGTCTAAATGTCCTTTCCAGAAATGTCTCATTGGACCCTTAAAACTGTCCTTAAGAAAGGTAAGGCAAGTGTATTATAACCCCTAGTGCACTGTTGAGGAAAGAGTACCTTAGAAAAGTTAAGTGACTTGCTCAGGGTAATCAGCTATACTGGATTTCAAGGGCATCCTAACTTTAAATCTCTTGTTTGCTCCATTATGCCTTTGCTTTACCTAGATAACCTTTCTTTACCAAAACAGTCAAGGTGCAATAAAACGTGAGAAGCTGAAGTGCTATCAACAAATAGGAAAAAGGTGATGACTAGAGAAGGGTACTTGTTCTTGGTTGAAGAGTGCAAGTATGGCTCAAAAGTGCTCCTGTAGAAATCCCTTTAAACGTTGCCTTTTGCTAGGGTGTGGGTAAGGACACTCACAGATTGTTGGTAGGAGTGCAAAACAGCATATCCTTTCCAAAGGGAAATTGAGCAATTTACGTAAAAAAAAAAAAAAAAAAAAAAACCCTTATGTGCATACTCTGCCCAACAATTCTATCATCTAGGAATGTACACTAAGAAAGTAATCATGGGCCAGGCACGGTGGCTCACACCGGCAATCCGAGCACTTTGGGAGGCCCGGATGGGCGGACGGCCAGAAGTCAGGAGTTCAAGGCCAGCCTGGCCAACATGGTGAATCCCCGTCTCTACTAAAAATACAAAAATTAGCCGGGCATGGTGGTGCAAGGCTATAGTCCCAGCTACTCGGGAGGCTGAGACAGGAGAATTGCTTGAACCCAGGAGATGGAGGTTGCAGTGAGCTGAGATAGCACTACTGCACTACAGCCTGGGCAACAGAGTGAGACTCAAAAGTAATCACGGATATGCAGACTTTATATTTGCCCAACAATGTATTTAAATAGGGAATAACTGAGAATAACCAACGAAATAAATTATAATATTATAGCCATGCTATCTAGTAAAAAAAAAATGATTTAAAAAGAGAATTTACTTTAGAAAAACTCACATATTAAGCTCTGCATAGAAAAAGACAATGGTTACTTGGAATGGTGAAACCATATTCACCATGGTTACTTGGAATGGTGAAACAATGCACCTTCATTGTGATTTCTATCTTAGAAATGTGTATAAATGGCTTACCAAATGTTTCTATATATAAAAATGTTTCTAATAAGACGTTTTAAAGATTTCTCGGGAGTGACTGAAACAGCTGTAATTTCAAAAGAAAATTTTAGTAGCCATTTAAAAAACCATTAAAAATAAAACATTACTATACCAGTACCATTAAAATACCATTGAAAAATAAAGCCCTCGTTATGACTCCACAGCAAAACCTTTTCTTTTCAAATTCTGGTCTGTCGATCGGACCCGTTCACATTCAGAAAAAATGCTTTTTAAAAAGGCTGCCTGGCCAGGAGCCTAAAGAGGCCTTCCTGATTTCTACCTGCAGTTTGTAATTTGTTCCAGGAGAAAAAAACAATCACCTAAGAAGCAGTTCGAAAAGCAACCGGGTAGGAAAATATTTACGGGGTAAGTTTCTCTCCGATTTCTCTCCCTCGAGACCTACCAACAGGACAGTCCTGACAGTGACTGGCCCAGTTTCCCAATACAACCTAGAGAAGCACAGGGGATGTGCCAATTTTTAGTAGACGTTTCTAAAAACACAAGTTTTACTTTACAATGCAGGATAAAGAGCAGCCTTCACTGCTCATTCTCGATGTTAGCAGAGGAAGATGCCGCTGCGCGGTAGGAGCGTCTCACCAGGACAAAGCGGGGTGCGGGGGGTCCTCGGCTCAGACCCTGCAGGCGACGCCTCCAGGGCCGCCTCGAGAACAAGGGCACTGTCCCCGGACACCGCCTCCCCGGCCCCCGCCCTCTTGACAGACGCAGGGAACCGCGGGGACCGCAAACTGCCCAACGACGGCGGAGGATCAGGGTCGCGGCAGCAGGTGCCCAGGTCGCCGCCCCTGTCGAGGGACCTCAGGGCGCCGGGCAGCTGTCCCCTGGGAACCCGAGCCAGGTCGCCGCGCCCGAGGGATAGCGCTGACCGAGGGACCTACGGGGCGCAGAGAAGCTGTCCCCAGGGAACCCGAGTCGGACCGCCGCATCCTCCCCGCTGCCCCATCCGCCACCCCGAGAACCGCCCCTCCCGGGTGGCGGACACGCCCTCCCTGCGGGCCCAGGCCCCTTCGCCCCGCCCCCCACCCAGCCGCTCACCCGGCCGGGAAGTCCCCTCCGCCGCCACCGCCGCCGCCGCTGCCAGCCCCTCGGGCCTCGCCCCTCACTCTGCCGCCGCCTCCCACAGCAACGACACCCCAGCCGCCTCTGCCGGGCCGTGGGACCCGGAACCACTTCCTTCCGGAACCGCCTCGCCCCGCCCCCGCCCTGGCCCTGCCCACTATTCGCGGCCTCGAGCTGAGCCGGCTCTCCCGCGAACCCGATCCTCTACTCTCCCGGCGAGGGTGCCCCGCCCGGGCTGCTTGGGCCAGAGCGCTGCGCCCCCTGCCGGCCGTTCCCACTGCGGCCGCTCTGTCCAGGGCGCCTGCGCCCTCTGCCACCCGCCCGCCGGGTCCGGCTAAGGCGCCTGCGCCCTCTGCCGCCCTCCTGCCGGGAAGGAGGGGACCTAATGGGCGTTCCAGGTGCAGGGATCATGGGGGTTAAGGCCCAGGGATTGGAGTTCACCGCTCAGTCACGGGCAAAACTTGGTCCCGTGGGCCTTCCAGCTTTGTGCAAATCTCTAACCATTCGCCTACCGTCTAATCGTTTCTCACGGCTTCAAATTAAGCATATTCCCGGGAAACAAAGCCTCACCTCTGGACTTCGCAACTGGTTGGATGGTACCAACATCTATCCATCATCCAGTTCAAACTCATCTCTCTCTACTCGCTTGGTTTCTGTCCTCCCGCACTCCATGCACCAGCCCCAAAGGTAGTGTGCCTTCTTCACTCCTGGAGCTTTCCGCTTGACACTGATACTCTTTCTTCCCCTTGTGAAATAGCTCTTTCAGGCTGTATGCCATCTGGTAGTAACACCTCTTGGCCTCCTGTGTCACTGTCACCGACTGACTGCCTGGCATTAGTTTTCCTCTCCATCTGATTTACTGCCATCCTCCCAATGAATCCAACATCCACAACTCAGCCTCGTTTCCTTCAGTTCCTTAATCCGGATAACCTTTATTTCTACTTTGTTCACCCGTAGTCTAGAAAATCTAGACATTCATCACTTGATACTGCTCCATCTCTAAAGTCCTTTTTTTTTCCCCCGAGACGGAGTTTCGCTCTTGTTACACAGGCTGGAGTGCAATGGCGCGATCTCCGCTCACTGCAACCTCCGCCTCCCAGATTCAAGCGATTCTCCTGCCTCAGCTTCCCAACTAGCTGGGATTACAGGAGCTGCACCGCCACACCCGGCTAATTTTTGTATTTTTAGTAGAGATGGGGTTTCACCATATTGGTCAGGATGGTCTCAATCTTCTGACCTCATGATCTGCCTACCTTGGCCTCCCAAAGTGCTGGGATTACAGGCGTGAGTCACCCCACCCAGCCTTATTTATTTTTTTATTTAGAGACAGTATCTCTGTCATCCAGGTTGGAGTGCAGTGGTTCGATCTCAGCTCACTGTAAGCTCTACCTCCCAGGTTCAGGTGATTCTCCTGCCGAAGCCTCCTGAGTAGCTGGGATTACAGGCTGCACCACCATGCCCAGTTAATATTTTTGTGTGTATTTTCAGTAGAGACAGGGTTTCCCCATGTTGGCCAGGCTGGTCTCGAACTCCTGACCTCAGGTGATCCTCCTGCCTCGGCCTCCCAGAGTGCTGAGATCACAGGCATAAGCCACCGCACACGGTCTATTTATTTATTTAGAGACAGAGTCTGGCTCTTGTAGTCCAGGCTGGAGTGCAGTGGCACCATCTCGGCTCACTGCAACCTCTGCCTCCAGGGTTCAAGCGATTCTCCTGCATCTGCCTCCCAAGTAGCTGGGATTACAGGTGTGTGACACCATACCCGGCTAATTTTTGTATTTTTAGTAGAGGTGGGGTTTCACCATGTTGTCCAGACTGATCTCGAACTCCTGACCTCAAGTGATCTGCCTGCCTCGGCCTCTCAAAGTGCTGGGATGCTGAGCCTTCAGCTACTCTTGTTGTAAGCAGAGCCTCCTGCCTTGCGCTTTGACTTGGCCTAACATTAAACTACCACTTAAAACTACAGTCTACATTTTCCATTCCTACATTTCCAAACACTTCTTGGGTGAGGAGAAAGCCATATAACTATAAAAGAATGATGTCACTACAAATTTATGGATGCCCCCCACAGTGAAGAGCCTGGTACCTCTTAATAATCATTTTATGTGACCCTTTTATGTGATCTCTCTTTTTGCCAATAATTGCTGTCACAAACCCTTACCACTCTTTTTAAGCCTTATATCAATGATGATTTTCCTTTCTTCATACATGACTTTGCTTCCTATTTGACAGAGAAAATTCTTTCAAACAGCGTAGAGACTTTTTCATTATCTATTATCTAGCCTCTCTTCCCCTTTTACACAATGCTCTGGCCATACTGAAGTTTATGCAATTTCAGAATAAATAGGCCGGGCATAGTGGCTCACGCCTCTAATCCTAGCACTTTGGGAGGCTGAGTTGGGTGGATCACGAGGTCAGAAGATTGAGATCGTCCTGGCCAACATGGTGAAACCCATCTCTACTAAGTGAAACCCATCTCTACTAAAATACAAAAAATTAGCTGGGCATGGTGGACTACATCTGTAGTCCCAGCTACTCGGGAGGCTTAGGCAGGGGAACTGCTTGAACCAGGAGGTAGAGGTAGCAGTGAGCTGAGATGGCACCACTGTACTCCAGCCGGGCCACAGAGCAAGACTCCTTCTCAAAAAAAAAAAAAAAAAAAAAAAAAAAAAAAAAAAGAATAAATAATGCTTTTTCTTTCTGATTAAGAGATGTGAGTCCTTTTTAACCTGCATATATGTGGCTTCAATTCAGAAACATTTTCTTCTAGTCTATCTTCAAGAATTGTTTCTGCTCCATTTGTTAGACTCTCCCTTTTTGGAAGAGCAGTTAGCTGTATTAGTTCTCTGTTTCGTGTTCTCTCTCTCTCTCTCTCTCTCTCTCTCTCTCTCTCTGAGACAGAGTCTCTCTCTTGTTGCCCAGGCTGGAGTAAAATGGCAAGATCTCAGCTCACTGAAACCTCCGCCTCCTGGGTTCAAGCAATTCTCCTGCCTCAGCTGCCTGAGTAGCTGAGATTACAGGTGCCTGCCATCACACCCAGCTAATTTCTGTGTTTTTAGTGGAGACGGGTTTCACCATCTTGGCCAGGCTGATCTTGAACTGGTGACCTCAAGTGATCCACCTGCCTCAGCCTCCCAAAGTGCTAGGATTACAGGTGTGAGCCACCACACCCAGCCTGGTTTTTGGTTTTTTTTTAAATGGTGTTTCACCATATTGGTCAGGCTAGTCTCGCACTCCTGACCTCAGATGATCCGCCCACCTCAGCCTCCCAAAGTGCTGGGATTACAGGTGTGAGCCATCATACCCGGCCTATTTTATCATTTTTGTCTTTCATCCATTTCCAGCATTTCTGGTAGACCTCAAGTTTGCTTTATTGATACCGATATGTCTTCCTAAAGCGTTATTTCTGCTTCTATTTTGACTCAAACTGTATTATTGAGAGTTTTGTTTCTTTGTATTTTCTCCCGCCGGTTCTCTCTTGTTACTCTAGTAGTCTCCATCTCACCCTTTCATTTCCTTATGAATTTCTGTTTTGATTTTATAGAAAGCCTATCATATTTCAAAAGGATGCTAAACTGGTTGTGAAATTTTTCTTTTAGATTCTGCAGTCAATCCTTTTCAGAAGTATGCTTCTTTGGGCCAGGTGTAGAAGCTCACGCCTATAATCCCAGCACTTTGGGAAGTTGAGGCTGGTGGATCACTTGAAGTCAGGAGTTCGAGACCAGCCTGGCCAACATGGGGAAATCCCATCTCTACTAAAAACACAAAAATTAGCCAGGCATGGTGGCGCACACCTGTAGTTCCAGCTACTCAGGAGGCTGAGGCAGGAGAATCACTTGAAACCGGGAAGTGGAGGTTGCAGTCAGCCAAGNTATGTATATATATGTGTATGTGCATATATCTGTGTATGTGTATATATGTGTGTGTGCATATATCTGTGTATGTATATATGTATATATGTGTGTGTCTATATCTGAGTATGCATATATATATCTGAGTATGTATATATCTGTGTGTGTGTATATATATGTATATTTGTGTGTGTGTATGTGTATATATACCTTTTGACTCCTCTTTGAACAAGGTGGTCTTTTTCCAGACTTACCATTGTCAACAGGCAGAACAATTAGATGGTTCATGGCCCTATTTGCTGTCTACTTGCACATAGTCCTTGGTGTCTATATGAATAGCATACATGTACATGTACGCAGAGCAAGCCTAAGAGAAATGGAATATTACCTGCCTTGCCTTGCCTTTGGGTTTCATGTGAAGCCAAATCTGCTGCAGAATGCCAACTCTGCTTCAAACAAGGAGTCTGTATTGGTAAGAATAAGAATATTGGTGAGAATAAGCTACAGTAACAGTCCCCCAAGCCTCCTGGCTTAGAACAGCAAATGTTTCTTTCTCACTTACATTTCATATCCACTGTGAGGCAACTTTGGCTCTTCTGTCTGGGATCCAGACTGAAGGAACAGACCCTACCAGAGACCTTACCACCATCCTGTCAGGAGAAAACCAGCAAGGATGGGACCACACACTACATAGTGACACTCCTGCTTCAAGCTACCAAATCAGAAACTGGTAGGGACAGGTGCGGTGGCTCATGTCTGTAATCCAAGCACTTCGGGAGGCTGAGGTGGGCGGATCTTCTGAGGTCAGGAGTTCAAGACCAGCCTGGCCAACATAGGGAAACCCTGTCTCTACTAAAAATAAAAAAATTAGCCGGGTGTGGTGACAGGCACCTGTAATTCAGCTACTCGGGAGGCTGAGGCAGGAGAATCACTTGAAACCGGGAAGTGGAGGTTGCAGTCAGCCAAGCTTGCACCACTGCACTTCAGCCTGGGTGACAGAGCAATGCTCTGTCTCAAAAAAAAAAAAGAAAGAAAGAAAGAAAGAAATATCTTTCATTACATATATATGTGTATATATATATGTACACACACGTATACATATATACACACAGACATACATATACATATATGCACACAGATACATATGTACGTGTGTATATCTATGTATGTATATATGTGTGTATATATACATATACATGCACACAGATATATGTATGTGTGTATATATATCTGTGTATGTATAAATGTGTGTGTATATATATGTGTGTGTGTATATCTGTGTATGTATATATATGTGTGTATATATATATCTGCGTGTGTATATATGTGTGTGTATATATCTGTGTATGTAAATATATGTGTGTATATATATATCTGTGTATGTATATATGTGTGTGTATATATCTGTGTATGTGTATATGTGTGTGTGTATATCTGTGTATTTATATATGTGTGGGTATATATCTGTGTATGTATATATATGTGTGTATATGTATCTGTGTATGTATATATGTATATATGTGTGTGTATATCTGTGTATGTATATATATGTGTATGTGCATATATCTGTGTATGTGTATATATGTGTNAAAGAAAGAAACAAACAAACAAACAAAAGAAAAGAAAAAAAAGAAAGAAACCCTCCCTCCCTAGGAGTGGGACCCAGCAAACTGCATTTCAGCAAGTCTTCAGGTGACTCTGATGCACCCTCAAACTTGAGAGCCATTTGCTGTATCTCTTGTACTACCTGCAAACCAGAATATGGACACAGAGGCTTGCTGTAATTCAGGGTAGTTTTAAAATCCTTGAGTCTGAGAAGAGTGTAAACATTTTTAAAAGGAGCAATTCGGGCTGCAATGCAGACTTAGACAAAGTGACTACTGCCATCATCATTTTTTGGAGAGCCTCAGCTTCCGGGGAGACCTATCAGCCGCCCTTGGCACGTTCTCCTGCCGCTTTCATTTTTAAATGCTGATGAGAGGAAAAAAAAAATTGTGAAGTAATCGGACAAATAGCTTTCTCAACCCCTGAAAACACTGTTGTCCAGATTGACTCTAGTTTGTATAGTGTGACTTCAGCATCTCCGTTAGTGCTTAGAACCCAAGACTGCCAAGAGCAGGTGCATTTTCCCTTGCCTTAATGATGTGACTTTGGTTGTGTGGCTTAACGCTGTTAATGAAATTTAATGTCTAATGCGTAGCTGGCCCTGTTCCGTCCCCCGTCTTCCATCCCGTGATATAGACATTTTTTTTGTGGATGCTGTCCTTTCTTTACCTTTGCTTTTTAAATGGCTTTGTCAACAGCAGAGTGCAGACAGAAATTATTTATATTGTTTGGATGGAAAAGTTTTTAGACAGGCTTATGCTGCAGGTTTCTTTTTGCTCATTCTAGTCACTGCCTGTATGTGTTTTCCTACTGAGATGGAGGACAAATTCCTAAACAAAATTTGGTAGTTGCTACCAGTCAGTCCTCTGGTCCCATAAATTATTTCTGATGAATTCTTTTGTAATGTAATATGTGTAGAGTATTGGTCCCGGTTCTGAAAGACATATAATATTTGTGGTTTTAAGACAATGTCTGACAACTCAGCAATTATTTTGAAAAACATTTTGAGACAGGCTACCTGCAAAAAGGAGGAGTTTGAGACCATCCTGCACAACATGGCCGAATGCCATCTTTACAAAAAATACAAAATTTAGCCAGGTGTGGTGGAGGAACCCGTTGTCCCAGCTGCTTGGGAGGCTGAGATGGGAGAATCACCTGAGCCTGGGAGGCAGAACTTGTAGTTATCTGAGATTGTGCCAGTGCACTCCAGCCTGGGGGACAGAGCGAGACCCTGTCTCAAAGAAATAAACAAATAAGAGCAGCCTGGCCAACATGGTGAACCCCCCCCCACCCCCGCCGTACTAAAAATACAAAAATTAGCCTGGCGTGGTGGCAGGTGCCTGTAATCCCAGCTACTCCAGAGGCTGAGGCAGGAGAGTCACTTGAACCCAGAAGGTGGAGGTTACAGTGAGCCGAGATCGCGCCACTGCACTCCAGCCTGGGGGACAGAGCGAGACTGCATCTCAAAGCCTGGGTGCGGTGGCTAACACCTGTAATCCCAGCACTTTGGGAGGCTGAGGCGGGTAGATCACCTGAGGTCAGGAGCTCAAGAGCAGCCTGACCAACATGGAGAAACCCTGTCTCTACTAAAAATACAAAAAAATTAGCTGGGCATGGTGACAGATGCCTGTAACCCGAGCTACTTGGGAGGCTGAGGCAGGAGAATCACTTGAACCCAGGAGGTGGAGATTGCTGTGACCCGAGATTTTGCCATTGCACTCCAGCCTGGGCATCTCACAGAGAGAGAGAGAGAGAGAGGGATCTCAAAAAAAGAAAAAAGAAAAGAAACAAATAATGTCCAGTACCTTTCCACTGTAGAAACTCTAGCCCCAAATCCCTTTCTACCATAAATGGTCTCTTTTGTGCCCACACACAACCCCCAACCAATTCAAAAGTCATTCATCTCTCAAAAACTTAATCTGCCTGACAAATTTACTTTGTTCAGTCCCATATTTATTAGGTATCCCCCGGTCTAGTCTTACCTTCTCACTTCAATTCCCACGCTCCCTTGGACTGATAGGGAAATAGAACATAATGGACCCTGTGGTAGATTTTACAATCATATAATCAAAACATTTACCATCCTTCCCTCCCCAGGCCCCTTACTACAACAGAAAAATGACACAAGTGACTCACATGATACTCCTACTGAATAGCTGTGGTCTAAGTTAATCATGGTGTGGCAGAGACAACTAACCAGCCACCAAAATATGTGTATTCTCTCCTCCATAGAATAGCAATATCTCCGGTAAGAAGCAAACTAGCCAGGGAATATATTTCCCAGAATCCCTTGCATCCAAGTAGGGCCACATGACTAGTTGTACAGACAGAATGTGAGACGAAGTAGTACGAGTCCCTTAGGGGCCCAGGTGGTTAGGAAGACACGTGTCTTTTCCATCCTCTCTCCCTATTCTGTCAGATTGATACAGAAAAACATGACGCAATTGGAAGATGAGGGAGCTACAAGATGGAGAGAGCCTGGTCTTTGACTTACAACTCAGAGGAGCGTCATAATCAGGCACATCTGTGTGGGACTTCACATAAGGAAGAAAAATAACTTGTATTTGAGCCATTCTGCATTTTGGGTGCGCTGTTGTTACAGAAGCGAGCATTACCTCAACTAGTAACATAGGATAATCTCACTCCCTTTGGCAGGTGATGAGCTGAGGGGTAGGTGGAAGACCCAGTACTGGCCAACGAGAAGTAGAAAGCTGCTGCAGGGAGCTTCTGGGAGAGGGTTTCCTCCCTGGCTAAAGGAAGGAGCAGTAACAAGGAGCAGCCTGCCACTGACTTCTTGCCTTTGACCATGGTGGTGTGCAGTTCGGATGCTGGTGCTGCAGCGACCTTCTTCAGAGCTGAGACACTCAAAGAGATGCTGCCTTAGAATCCTGACACCACTGAGCTGCCTTTGGAGCTTGTTGTATATTATGTGTAATAAACGCCCTCAATATTGAAGCCGCTTTCTGCTGTATGTACTGGAACTATTCAAACAGGTATATTTCTTCTCAGTAGAGAAATCATTCATTCAACAAAGATTTATTGTGTGTTCACTCTGTGGCGGGTGCTGTTCTAGTCACTGGAGATTCAACAGCAAATCTGCAAACTAGGGTCCCTGGGTCCTTTATCTTGTGACAGAGTGTGGCTCTGGCAGAAAGACATACAGATCCAAGGCCACAATTTTATTATATTTTTATTACTTTATTAGAGATAAGACCTCTGTTACCCAGGCTGGAGTACATTGGCACCATCCCAGCTCACTGCAGCCTCCAACTAACTTCCTGCCTTAGCCTCCCAAGTATCTTAGGCTCAAGCTATCTTCCTACCTTAGCTTCCCAACTGTCTGGGACTACAGGCATGCACCATCATGTCTGGCTGGTTTTTTAAAAAGTTTTTTAGAGAAAAGATCCCACTATGCTGCCTAGGCTGGTCTTGAACTTCTAACCTCAGGTGATCCTGCCTTGTCTTCCCAAAGTCCTGGGATTACAGGTGTGAGCCATTGTGCCTGGCAGAGGCCATGATTTTAATTCATAGGGTTTCTCAGTAACAACTGTGTTTATTCACTCACAAATATTTACTGAATATCTGTGTTGGGTGATAGGAATATAGTAGTCTTGCTGTCTTGAGACTTAAAGTGAGGGAGATTGACCTTAATCAAAGAATCTCACAAATCAATGTCTCATTACAAACTGTAATGATATGAAAATGTGGGCTGGGCGTGGTGACACATGCCTGTAATCCCAGCACTTTGAGAGGCCCAGGCAGGTGGATCACCTGAGGTCATGAGTTCAAGACCAGCCTGGCTACCATGGTGAAACCTGTCTCTGCTAAAAATACAAAAATTAGATGGGCATTGGTGAGGGGGGCACCTATAATCCCAGCTACTCAGGAGGCTGTGGTGGGAGAATCGCTTGAACCTAGGGGGCGGAGGTTGCAGTGAGCTGAGATCATGCCACTGCACTCCAGCCTGGGCAACAGAGCAAGACTCCATCTCAAAAAAAAAAGAAAAAAGAAAGAGAAAATGGGTAACAGCAGACTTGACCTTCACACCCATCACAATTACAAATAGTGACTTTTAAAATCGTCTGTTGTCTCTCTTCCCCGCTAGACTATAAGCTCCAAGAGGGTGGGGACACTATCTAGTCTTGTTCTCTGCTTCATCCCCATCCCTAGCAAAATGCTCAGCATGGAGTAGATAGATATTCATTTGTAGTTGCTTCATAAATGAGCAGTTATGAAATGGGTTGCCTTCTGGATGAGGGAAAAAAAATCTCATAGCAACTGTGCTCCCAGGTGGAAGGTGCATATATTCTGCTTGTGTGAGCGATACAAAGATGGACGAAATGCCCTCAGCAGAAGATTCTCAAGGATTTTCAACGTCAGCAACAATTTCTGGTGAGGAAAGCTGATTGAGGAGATTGATTGGGAAACTTGCAAATACAGCTAGAAGGTGTGTAGACTAGCAAGAACCTCTGGGGGCTGGGTCTGTCTGATTTGTCCAGGCAGGCACTTTGGGCTGTGGTGAGCCAGGCCAAGTGCAGGCTCCAAATCCCAGCTCTGTACTTCCTGGTTGCATGTGACCTTGGACCAGCGGCTTAGCCTGAGTCTCGGGTTCCTCATGGTGAAATGAGCATGGGAACAACCAGGCTTATCTCTAAATGTTGTCTGGAAGGTTAGGAGAGATAGCATATGAAAAGCCTTAGCACAATGCCCAGCAGGCTCAGGACAGGTTCTTTGGGAAACTCTCAGACCAGTTGGCATGCGGGGCAGGTATGCAGAGTGCCTGCGGTGGGGAGGCATGAAGGAAGCGGGAGAGAGAACTTAGACTGCAATGCAGTCTCCGCAGAGCCCTCAGGTGACCCCACAGGGAGCTTTGAAGCTGGGATGGCTAACTAGGAGTTGTTCTACATTGAGGCAAGGGGCTTTGTACACTCAATTGACAAGGTCATCAGATACAGCCTCCCCTAGGAAGAGGTTTAACCTTGATGAGGCAGCCTCCTTCAACCAAGGACAATTCTCAGAGAGAAAGTCCACTGACAAGCTTCAGGGGCTGTACCTCCAGCATCTGGAAGGAGACATCTGGAAGGACGAATACCTCAGTCCCTGACTTAAACATTGATCGATGAGTGGTACCCTTACCTTGGATCCCTTTGCTGTCTTTATCATTTCCTCACTGTGACTTCTGGGCCCCTGTCCCTACCCCATCAGAGATTCTAAACTCAGTTGACGGCCAGGTGCAGTGGCTCATGCCTGTAATCCCAGCACTTTGGGAGGCTGAAGTAGGCAGATGACTTGAGGTCAGGTGTTTGAGACCAGCCTGGCCAACATGGTGAAACCCCATCTCTACTAAATACAAAAATTAACTGGGCATGGTGGTGGGTGCTTGTAATCCCAGATACTCAGGAGGCTGAGGCGGGAGAATCACTTGAACCTGAGAGGAGTTTGCACACCACTGCACCCCAGCCTGGGGTATAGAGTAAGATACTGTCTCAAAAAAAAAAAACTCAGTTGACAGGATACGTGCTACCTCTCTGAGACAGGTACAATGACCCACACCCAACCCATCATGCCTTCAATTCTTATGGATCTTGGGTATTTCTGATCTCTATAGCTATTCCAAATTCTATCTCTATCAGAATACCATTTCAGTTCTGGAAGTTTTATCATACATTTTCCTACTTGTTGGGGGAAACGCTGTTTAAAAAATTCCTAGGTTTCTTGGCTTTGTGTTCAATTTTTTTTTTTTTTTTTTTGATGGAGTATTGCTCAGTTGCCCAGGCTGGAGTGCAATGGTGCATTCTCAGCTCACTGCAACCTCCGCCTCTCAGATTCAGGAGATTCTCCAGCCTCAGCCTCCTGAGTAGCTGGGATTACAGGCGTGTGCCACCAGGCCCAGCTAATTTTTAAATATTTTTAGTAGAGACGGGGTTTCACCATGTTGGCCAGGCTGGTGTCAAACTCCTGACCTCAGGTGATCCGCCCGCCTCAGCCTCGGAAAGTGCTGGGATTACAGGCGTGAGCCACCGCATCCAGCTGTGTTTAGTTTCTTAAATGAACTGTGCAATTATATTTTCAAGTCGCCAAAATGAAATCTCACTGACTGGAACCAATGTGAGTGCTACCTAGGATAAGCCTTCTTCACATGCACAGGATGTCCCATTCAGGGGCATGGCATGTCTTTCTATTCACTTCAATTCTAACATTCTTCTAATTTTAGCTAGTTTTTATTTCTATACATTTTATGGTTTCTGTTGGAATCTATTTCCTGTTTATTGCTGATATGCAAGAAAAAGACTTGTCTGGCCAGGCATAGTGGTGCACATCTGTAATCTCAGCACTTTGGGAGGCCAAGGTGGGAGGATCGCCTGAGCCCAGTTCAAGACCATCCTGGGCAATCCAGTGAGACCTCGTCTCTGCATAAAAATTTAAAAGAAAGTAGCTGGGCATGGTGATGTGCACCTGTATTCCTAGCTACTCAGGAGGCTGGTACAGGAGAATCACTTGAGCCCGGGAGTTCGAGGCTGCAGTGAACTATATTCATGCCACTACACTCCAGCCTGGCCCTGTGCCCCCGCAAAGAAAACTATTAATTCTTCTTTGATAGTTGGCTTCCTTGTAAAATCATTCTAAGAGTTTTTCATGGGTTTCCAGAAAAAAGAGCATTTGTGAGGTTTCCCATTTCCAAGAGTTCTTGCTTAATTTTCTTACATAATTCTGCTTTTTAAAAAGAGACAGTGTCTTTTGTCCAGGCTGGAGGGCAATGGTGTGATCATAGCTCACTGCAGTCTTGCGCTCCTGGGCTCAAGTGATCCTCCCGCCTTAGACTTTCAAGTAGCTAGGATTACAGGTGTGTGCTACCATGGTCAGCTATGTTTTTTAAATTTTTTGTAGAGAACGGAGGTCTTGCTTTGTTGCCCAGGCTGGCTCGAACCCCCGGCCTCAAGTGATCCTCCTGCCTTGGACTCCCAAAGTGCTGGTATTTCAGGTGTAAGCCACTGCACCCAGCCCATAACTGTGCTTTCTGGACAATGCTGAGGAATGGGTATGGAGGTCACCCTGTGTTGTGCACCAATGTAATGGGTATACCTCTCTAAACGAATTAGTCCTTTACATTTGCTTTCTAAATTAACAAAAGCATCTAACAGGAAACCTGTACCTACTAAAAAAAATTTTGCAATGTTCACAAACAAGAAATTGTTCTTAGGAATGACTGGCCACCAATGTAGGCCCTATGGCCAGAGCTCATGATGCCATAAGCTGCTTCTAATACCCCTTCCAGAGGCCTGCATATGGAAATAGTGTCTGCTTCTGTGCCCTGACCAGAGGCTTTGTCAGCACAACTAGAGAAGGTAGCAATGACTGGGCCCTCAGCTTCAGAGATGGCAGCCCAGAAGTTACCACAAGGGTCTCTAATTCCAGTCCTGTCCACCTGATTTCTGGTCTGGCCTGGTACCGTCTCCCAGGCAGTGGACAAGCCTGTGAGTCAGATACAAAAAACTGGCCTGGGTTTCAGCTTACCTCAACATAAGCATCAACATTCCCATTATAATTTTATTTAAATGCCAAATTGCTATGTGCAATGTTCTCATAGATTATGGTAAGGCTAACTGTTTCTTAGCTAGAAAGCCCTTGCAACAGTGGTATCAAAGTACAGGAACTTGGCTGGGTGTAGAGGCTCATGCCTATAATTCCAGAACTTTGGGAGGCTGAGGCAGGAGGAACAATCACTTGAGACTAGGAGACCAGCTTCAGCAACATGGTGAGACCTTGTCTCTACCAAAAAAAAAAAAAAAAAAAAAAAAAAAAAAAACTTTTTTCTAAAAAAAAAAAAAAAAAAAAAAAAAAGAACAGCAACTTTTTGCTATACTCAGAAGTCCATCGTGTTCTAGGGATAGTCCATCACTTAATAAGCTTTATGCAGTTGAGTCCACTTGGCACTGGCAACAAAGGAATTCTGAATGAGTATGACAGGGAAAGGTTATCCATACAGGAATTTCTGGTTTTCTTCCACATGGGTTTTTAAAAGCCTGATTTGGTTTCAGCACAATGAGCTTACAGAAAAAATAAAATGCTAGCAAGTCATCAGACTCTTCAATGAAAATGTATTTCACATTAAACACAATGTATATATCATGCAAATGAGGCATCACCACAGTCACAATGGTGTTGTGAGGTACAACAAATCACAAGAAAACAGACATTTAGCAAAATAAGGTTTTAGGAAAAATGAGAGGCATTTTTTGAAAGCCAGACCATGCTATGGTTTCTGTGTGCTTGTCAGAAAGGGACTTCGCCAGTATTCGCCAAGATGGACAACACCGCATTATGTGGAGGCATGTATTTTATTGAGTATAGACATATACGCAGACGCAGTTTCCTTAACTAATACATTCTTAAATGTAGCTGGCTATACAAGCACATGAACAAGATTACTGCTGAGACTTCTTTATATCTCCTGGTTGCAAACCTCTCTCAGAATTATGAATCTTTCTAAACGCTTAATTATACAAGTCAAAACAAAAAGTTTCAGAGAAGAAGAGGTCATTTTAATCTGAAAGCCACATTTCACCGCAAGAAACAAAATTAAGAAAACATGCCACTATATGGCATAAAATGTGACGAGTATACATTTTAGTGTCATTTTTACCATTCAGGTGTTTTCTTAATGTTGAAAGTGACATACGGAGTTCAGTGTGGGCCCCCTATTGTTTCAGAACGAACGCTATGATTTTCCTTTGTGCCTGGTTTTATTAAAGCTGGGCAAACACAGGAGCAAATAAACAAAGAAAACTGCCAAGATCCAATAGAAAAACAAATTGCAAGAACATGAAAACCAACCACCTGCACACAAGACATAGGAGTCATTAGGAAAGCCACTCAATGGTCTGGAGTGACTACTGTGTGAAGATTTTAAGGTGTGACATGAAAGAGTCCTTGCTAGATTCAGTTGCCATGTATACACGAATATGCATAAGAGAACAGAAATCATTACTGACTGTTTTGACTTTCTTCCTCAGCCAAACTTACTACTTTAACCCCAAAAGAATAATGTGAGGCAATGCATTTATGCAGGTAGCAAAGCTTAACAATAATTTTTTAAAGGCTTCTTGATACTGCCTTCTAATAGAGAAACTCTGGAGACAGAGAACCTCCTGAATTTCTTCTCTGTCTCAAAAGACAGGGACATATATACAGCACAAGTTGAGTATATGTTTAACTAGAGTTTGGGTAAATGTCTAGAATAGTTCACAGGAAAAGACATCTAAATGTTTATGTGCTCCGACTTTGGGAAGAAGAATGGTTATAAAGCGAATTGCTGAGCCAGTCACTCAGGTTATTCAGAGGGTCACTATGATAATAGAGAGGTACAGGAAGTGCTTTATCAGCAGCTGAAGCTCAAAAACAGAACTGTAAAAGGAAACTTTGCTAAAGCCCAACAAGGTGAAAGTCTCAAGGTTTCTAACAAGAATGGCCAGTGTTAGACATACTACTTAGGAATACAGTTACATTCCGAGCTAATAATTTGGGATCCAGCGGTAAGGGTGTCAGAAGCTTCTTGAGATGGCCGGCAGCTCGGATTTGACTACCAGCAGCTTTACAGGTTCTCCAACACCTGTGTCAATTCAGAAACAAAACCAGATGAGATCAAAGGGAAAACCAAGCATTCTGCAGTCCTCTCACTAAAATGATCACAACACACTGTGGTATTTTCTACCTTCTTGGTAATTATATTTTCCTCCTTGGCTTATACAGTATTTCTCAACAGAAGTGATACAGTATTTTGCATAGGATTATTCTCTTAGGTGGGTCAAATTTTCCTTGTGTGGAACTTTCCTAAAACCTGCAGATGTGCTGGACGTGGTGGCTCATGCCTGTAATCCCAGCACTTTGGGAGGCTGAGGTGGGTGGATCACCTGAGGTCAGGAGTTCGAGACCAGCCTGACCAATATGGTGAAACCCCATCTTTAAAA
>NW_016107443.1:2696079-2700458 GCF_001604975.1 Cebus imitator
CGTCTTCCAAATGCCCCCAGCCACTCTGGCAACAAAAACCAACATATGTCCAAACATCCCCTGGTGGGGGTGGTAGCACTTTTGGTAGAGAAGAATTTGAGAATTAGACCAAATCATAATTAAAAATGTATAAGCAGTGTGAATAAAATGATTTGGTCAAGGTTTTTCTTTTTGGATAGGGGTTTTGCATTTCTTTTAGAGATGTAAGAAATAAATTTGAGGACCTATGAACACTCATAAATTTTGTGGATTCTCTGTTCACTACTGGATAGTGAGGAAAGTGAACTGAGGGGAAGCTAATTTTAAAGTCAAAGTATGTTAAAAACACAAGAAACCTCTTAATAAATATTAAGCCATGTAACTGTCAAAGAAATAGAATAATCAGGTGAACTAGTGTTTTAAGTGTCCAAGAAGGCAGCTGCTTTTCCAAACCAGCGACACAGTTTACTCTAAAAGTGACCCACCACACACCAGGAACCAAGAGAAATGGGCTCTTGAACTTGTCTTATAGGCAAGAGCAGAGGTCAGGTAGAAACAAGCCTACAAAAAGTACAGTGACCTCAGCTCTGTAACCTCTCCAACTTGTTTCCTCATTTGAAAAATAAAAAGGTTGAAGTAAGTTATTTTGGCCACTGAATTTGTTATGGAAGTATAAAAAATAAAGTGACTGAGAGAATGCTGAGAATATAAAAATGCTTTTAAGAATCTAAAATGGATGCCAGGCACGGGGCTTATGGCTGTGATCTCAGTGCTTGGGAGGCCAAGGAGAGAGGACCGCTTGAGGCCAGGAGTTTAAGACCAGCTGGGCAACACAGCAAGACCGAACCTCTACAAAATCTAAAAAAAAAATTAGCTGGGCCTAGCGGCATGTGCCTGTAATCCAACTACTCGGGAGACTGAGGTAAGGGGATCTCCTGAGCCCAGGAGTTTGAAGTTTCAGTGAGCTGGGATTGCACTACTGCACACCAGCCTGGGCAACAGAGTGAGACTCCTTCTCTTGAAAACAAAAACAGAATCTAAAGTGGGAGGAGCAACTGGCATTATTAAATTATTAAAGGATTTGGTGACAGACTCTAATTATCTTTTCCTCATTCAAAAACAAGCCCCAAACTGAAGTAAATCAAATGTGAGATATATATTATTAAGTATACCTTACTACACTAAGTATATAACTCATAGATATTCTTACTCAAATGAGAATAGCTTCTGGAAGCATTTTGGCAAGAAGAAAGGTCAAAGGGAGGGGAAAAACCTTCAAGACACAAACTGCAGTTCTCTTTCCCTCAGGTATGATCTAGGAACAGATGTCTGCTTTGGGAGAATCCAGAATGGGTCAAGAGAATAGCAAATCATGTGGTCCAATGTATATGAATGATTCTAGATAGAATGTGGGATGTCACTGAAGAAAACTAGAGGTGGGAAAATGCATCTTACTAATATCACCTTGCAACACTACTAGTTTTTTCTTTCCTTGCCCCTAAAAAAGCTACTCAGGGTAGATTGGTAGTAAAACCTTTAGCCAGTGCTTCTCAACCTTCCCATCCAAACACCCTAAACAGCAGGGTTAGGACAGGGCAGCTCAGCGCTGAAGGCTCGTGGATGAATTACTTGAAATTTGTCTCAATTCTTGCTGTAGTATACCATAATATATTCGTGTTTGCATTTTTCAAATAAAAGTTGACCATCCAAGAGGCTGAGTGATGTACATCCTATCTTCACAAACTCCAGTTAAAGGGTTATAAAGTTAGAATATGATCAAAATACTGTACCTTTCATTAAATGGATGCTGTATTTGTCAACAGAAGGTGTTGAGAGGAGTTTCTTGGCCAGGACTGTTAAATCCTTCGATAAGGTTTTTATTACAGTCGTCCAGGCTGAGATTTTCACTGGATCTCTTGGGGAATGTGGGGGGACCAGTGAAATCTAAGAGATCTTGAAGTGCTCGGGCATTACCAGTTCCATTTTGGTCCAGAGACACCCCAGGAATCATTTCACTCACTGGTGAAAATTCTGGGATAGAGATAAGCTCTTCTTTTGAAACAGGACTAGAAGAGATGAACGAGAGAGGGAGAGGGAGAGGAGAGAGAGAGAGAGAGAGAGAGAGAGAGAGAGAGAGAGAGAGAGGAGAGAGCACAACATATTAGTTCTATTTGTAATATTTTTTATACTACTCTTTTAGAGAAGAAGGATTTTGAGTTAGAGTTTTTGTGTATACACACGACTTGGGTTCAAATCTGAGAAGGACAGATGGTGGACATAGGCCCCATGTATGAGAACAGGGAAGCAGATTGAGCAGGGCTGTGATGGCCAAGCTCACATTGCCCAAAGGGTGAAAGGATAAAAACCCACAGACACCAGCATTCTATTACAAAGAAGCAAGGCACTTACCGAACTTTCAAAATGGGACATTCAGACAGAAAGCCAATGCCAAAAGTTCAAGGCAAGTTGAAGAAGAGCCCTAATTAACACTGGGGGTCCCAGTGCTGCCATTCTAATAGTACCACCTTGGACAAATTGCTTGTCCTCCCTGCAGTCTCAGTTTCTTCGCCTGTAAAATGGGAACAATCGATTCTCCCTGCCAGGGCTCCTGTGAGTGTGAATCAGATTGCGCTGAGAAGATTTCATGTAGAACTGTCTGAAGTGCTCAGTGAAGGTTGGGGGGGCCATCATGAAAGGATCCCACCACAGCCCACCTCATCACTGGCAGCACCAATCTCACCCTCTGCTTCCTCTCTAAAGCAAGGCTTCCAATCCACTCTGACTTATCCAGCTCCATCCAGCCAAGCCTGGTTTTCTTTTTCTCTCTTTCTTCCTCTCCCTAGAGATGGAAGGAGGAGTTTCATAATTGTGTCAGCTATAAGTTCAGCAAAGAAGCAAATCCAGGCTTTGAAGAGTGGTGGGCTGAGGGCCTGCCACCAGGAATTTCGTAACAGCTAGAGTAAGGCTGCTGTCAGGTTCTTCTTTTTCTTGAGATCTTAGAGAAGAATCTAGAAAAACCAGAACTGCAGAAGCTCAGAGGAACTGTCTCTGGTAGAAATTCATCCTCCAGAGCTCCCATGGATCAACTGAGATGGCATCGTTGCTTAGTGACTTCCTTCCTTCCCCTTTCTCCCGAAAAACTCCCAAGAGTTTTCTTCTACACATCACATGCCCTAGAAACTCTGTTCCAGGCTCTGCTTCTAGGGAACCTGACGCAAGACACTAGAATGTTATAGCAGTGACAGCTTTCCTGTAATGTCAATCAAATCTGCTAAAAGATTAAGAAACCAACTAAAAGAAAGGGTAGTGTTTGGAGATGTGATGAGGCTTAAATGCAAAAGAAATGAATATACCTCACATCCATAGACTGTACTTCTTCAGTTGAATCATCCAGACTGTTGGATTTCCCATCAAGGGCATCTAGATGAACAAGTGCCCCAGCTGGCTTAAGCCCATTAGAGAAAATGTCTTGGGGATAAGTTTCTGGGGCAGCGTGACCCACACCATTAACTTCCTGGCAGGTGTTCAATCCATTGATTTCTGATTGAGAACACAAAGTCCTTGTGTTAATCATAAAATGTCTAAATAAAGTAACAGGGAAATATAGATCAAAGCAATTAATTTAATGCTCTGGTTCACTGATAGTGCAGCATCTTTTTTGGAAAGAGCCACAAATAACCCCACGTAATCACCTTCACACAGGGGAAGAGAAGACAAATCACATTATTAGTGTATGTGCAGAACCTCTGGAGAAGAGCCGAGAGAGCAGAGTCAGGTCCTAATCGTAATAAAACCTGACCAGCAGTTAAGCTAACTGGAAAGCACTGTAAGCCAGCAGCCAGAGTGCCTCCTATGCTGAGATTATTGGAGTAACCAAGGAACGCAGTTAGTTCCCAAGTGAGCTGACAGTTCCTGTGCTGGAGAGACATTCCCAGGGAAAGGAACCTGCACAGGCCCCGGCCAGCAGTCACCCTCTTGGGATCCATGGGTCTGTTTCTCCTGCAGGAAGTCTTGCGAGCCCTTGCTACTAAAAGGAAGAACCCAAGAACCAGACCTCACACTCACGCATTTTGTTGGGGACAACTGGTTTTGTCTTATTTTCCACACACACAGCAGGCTGAACCCCGACTTTGGGGTCTTCTTTCTGAAAACAAATGGAAGGTGAATGAAATGAGGGAAGGCTGACATCAAACAGAAACACAAGTGCTTTTTAAAAGCATCCGATGATATTTTGAGCCTGGCTAGACCATCTGCCTGTTCCGTGGTAATTCTTTAAATCTTCAGCTGTGTTTCCCTTATTCTTATGTATTTTTACATCAGCATCAGCATTCTCTTTTTTTAATTCATGGACTACTATGCCTCTCCCTTCATCCCACCCCCATACCCGCCATTACTCTAAG
>NW_016107443.1:2701072-2714131 GCF_001604975.1 Cebus imitator
AAAAAAAAAAAAAAACAAGTAAGAGGACTATAAGACCAAAAATATAAAAGTAGCTCAGTCTACATGCAATTTCACATTTCTCACAAAACCTGTAAAAGACAAATGTCAGAAGAGGATAACAAGTATAGAAAGGTTTTCCACTGGTTTTGGAGATGTACACCTCTGGCCCCATGGACAAGGTCAAATGCTTGAGAAGTTAACTCGTATGTATCTAGAATCAATATTCAATTTACATCCCATATAGCTCCTTCTTCTCCTTAGGTTCCTTATAAATCAACAAATTATCACTTGCCATTAAAGAGGACTATCCTACAGAAAGTGAGGCTAAGGTACATCTCAGGAGAGAAGGCCACAGGCTGGTCTCCCGGGTCCCAGGCCTACAGCAATACAAAGCCCAGGTTGGGCCTAGGATACCATGAGAATACGCCTTTATAATCAGCCTCCTTAAACCCAACTTCATCCATAAGCATACTAAGTGTAAATGGACTACACACTCCAATTAAAAGACAAAGACTGTCAAACAGAATTAAAATAACAACTCCTGACTATATGCTCTTTACTTATAAAAACACACAGAAGTTTTAAGTAGAAGGGTGAAAAAGATTTGACATACAGACACTAATCATGAAAGGGCTGTCAGGCCAAGCACAGTAGCTTATTTCTATAATCCCAGCACTTTGGAAGGCCAAGGCAGGAGGATCCACTGAGTTCAGGAGTTTGAGAACAGCCTGGCCAACATGGTGAAACCCTGTCTCTACTAAAAATACAAAAATTAGTTGGGTGTGGTGGTACACTCCTGTAATCTCAGCTACTCGGTAGTCTGAGGCAGGAGAATCGCTTGAACCAGGAAGGCGGAGGTTGGGGTAAGCCGAGATTACGCCACTGAACTCCAGCCTGGGCAACAAAGTGAGATTCTGTCTCAAAAAAATAAAGGGCTGTCAAAGTAGAGACAAGAAATATCACTAGAGACAAAGAAAGGCATATCATGATAAATATATATATCATAAAACCTAAAGTAACTGAAAGGAAAAATGGGCAAATCCATAATCACAGATGGAGTTGTGTTTTTTTTTTCTTTTATTTGAGACAGGGTCTCACTCCTGTTGCCTAGGCAGGAGTGTAGTGGCATGATCTCGGCTCACTGCAGGCTTGACTTCCCAAGTTCAGGTGATCCTCCCTCCTAAGTAGCTGGGACTATAGGCACATGCCCATCACACCTGCCTATTTTTTGTATTTTTAGTAAAGACAAGATTTCACTGTATTACTCAGGCTGGTCTTGAACTTCTGGGCTCAAGTGATCCTCCCACCTCTGCCTCTCTAAGTGCTGGGATTACAGGTATGAGCCACCGTGCCTGGGTGCAGATGGAGTTTTTAACAATCTTTCTCAATAACTGATAGAACGAGATGGCAGAAAACTAATAAAGACATAGAAGATTTGAACAGTAGTATCAATGAACTTGATCTAACTGACAATCCTAGGAGCATTCTATCCAATTACCACAGAATAGAACTGGATTCACCTCCTGTTCACTTACCCTAAGTCTTCATGATCCCTCAGCCCTTACCTTCTTTCTCTCTAGTCGTTCTTGCTCAATCTGCAGCATGATCTGTTCTCTTTCTAGACGCATCTGTTTAGCTACTTCTCGGGCCTTTGCCTCTGCTGCTTCTTTCTAATAGAAACAGGTAAATCAAGGCAAAGCTTTATTAAGCTAAGAAAACAGTGTGGCAATTCCCTGGCTTTGGACATGTTCCTTCATCCCATCATCTGCCCTAAAGTGGATGTTGCTCCAATATTCAATGTGGATTTATACAAACTGCTGTATGACACAGTAAACATGGTTGGACCTCATTCATATACCCCTAGCTCACCATGCAATTCCCCTGCAGACATTTCTTATACATGGAGAAGGCCTTTCTGTGTCTGCGGGCAGGCTTGGGCCATGAAGTGTGCACATGGCCAGATCAGAGAGTTAATTCCTCAACGAGTGACCTTCTCCAATGAGGGAGAGGAGGTGGTCGATCAGTAGTTCAGTTTCCTCATCTCACAGCTGGACAATTCTAAAGCATGATCCACTGTCTCTCAGAGGTTCCCAATGGGACTGTGTTCCAGTCACCCACAGTTAACAAATGCATCATTGGACTTAAATTGGCTTTTCTCCTATTCCTCTACCAGCTTCCCAGGATTCCCTTGCAAAACAACAACAAAACAAACAAACAAACAAACAAACAAAAACTGCTGGCACTCGAATTCTTATCCCAGGGTTTGCCTTTGGGAAAACCCAAATTGACAGATGGCAAACATTATCAACTTCACTGCGACTGCCCCAACTTAGAGTTAATAACCAGTCCAGACAGTTTAAGAAAAAACTTCAAGATTATGAGTCACTGAAATTTAACTAATTATACCTACTATCAAGGCCCTTAAAAAATAAGGAAAGTCCATCTGAGGACTCATACAGTACCTGCTTTTCAATCATGCCTGCCTTTCTTTTCTCTTCCTCTTGCTGTTTCTTCTTTTCCTCTTCCTGCTGTTTCTTCTTTTCCTCTTCCTGCTTTCGGGCTTCCTCTTCTAGGCGAAGCCTTTCCTCCTCTGCCTTTCTTTTCAATTCCTCTCTCTCCAGCCTTTTGAGAATACAACTGTTGTTAGACGAAGAAGACATGCTCGAAAAGCAAACTGCCAGAAAACTGCGCGCTGCAGCTGAGAATAACGCTCCACACACCTTCCAACGAGCATTCATTTAATAACATGATTCATCCTTCCTGGAAATCCACTCCGGTCCATACATTCACCAAAAATAATGACAGGCTTGACTTTAAATTCTGTAATGCAGCAATGAATGATGTGTCGATGTGTGACGCATGCTGTATTGAAAACAGATGCTCCTCCGTCAACAAACAAATGATTACGATGAGAGAGGACGCCAAGCCATCATTATTGAATTTCAATTCTTTTAAAAAGCCAAGCAGAATAAATATTTAAAACCAAAGAAAGCTAGGAAAAATGGAAGTGTCTCAATGGTCACAAATGTGCCAGTCAGCAATTCAAGAGGAGTGACTATGAACTCAAAAAGTTCACTTTGGTTTCTAATTGGTATGTGACTTATGCAGCAGCAAATGGAAGAAAATGCTCAACACAAACTTGACATTTAATAAATTAAAACATAAATTTCTATTTATTTTGGCAATCTTTAGAAATCTATTTTAGCTTTCTTTGCTATATGAAAATTAAGTGGCATTTAGACGTTTCATCCACAGACAGATGAATGGTTCATGATGTAGTGATAAGAGCTCTAAGCAGTAAGCGAAAATTCTATAAAGTCCAAGAGCTTGTTTTAACCTTTTTAATGTTCTTCCTCCTCACATGTACGTCACTTTCCTTGGGTAATCACTGGCAATGTGATGTATGGGCATGACCCAAATTGTACTCTATGCCACTACGTGACACTTGGAAAGTCACTCAATGTTCTTGATGCCCACTTAAAAAATGGAAATAGCTATACTATCGTTCTATGGCATTACTGTGAGACTGAAAATGCCTTTCACAAATGTTAAAAGGTTCTCAAATGTTAGTTCATTTTACAATTTAAAATGAATCCTCTCTCTAAGCCCCAATGTCCTTTAAAGTGCAACTATAAGTCTGCATGTCTTTTAGAAATTACCTTCATTTGGAAGCATGTGCCAATGACATACTGGGGTGCTGCCTGCTGGTGATTGCATTCTGGCCTTTTAATCCTCATTCCCTGGATCCGTTATGGACAGAGTCCAAATTGCCACCTTTTTTCAATCTTCGTCATCTTCCTTAGTTGATGGTTATCACCAAATGCTATACAGAGAAGACTGAAGCCACCTGATCTGAGCTTCTTAACCTCTCCTCTATGACATTACTGCTCAGAAATGTCCCCACTTGTTCCTCTGCTTAGATGGAAAGGATTGTAAATGCTACCACTTGTGCTGTGAATTCCACGTCCTCCATAGCTATGTGTCCCTCCCACTGGCCCCTCTTCTTTCATTCATCAGTTTCATCCTTCTGCATTCACTTTTCCATGCCCTGGAAAAATGCTCAGGTCTCGGGCATCACAAGCAACCATCCTCAGTCCTCTCTTACCTGCTTCTCATTCATGACTGCATAACAGCAGCTTATATTCTGGGCCTCTATCTGCTCACCTCTTCAGGCTGCTTGGTCTCTATACCACTTCTCAACAATTTCCCTCCAAAATCTCTGTTCATCTCCTAAATCCCAAGACCAACAGCCTTAGTCCTGACACATATTATCAGAAGATCCCACCATGTGGCTCTCCCTACAGCCCTGTGCAGCATGAGGCTGCAGGATCCTGGCTTTCTCCTGCCTCTCTTGGCTTTCCCTTACGGCTTCAGCTGCTGCCCCACATCGCATGTGCCCCTGCCTGCCCTAGCTCTCACCAAAACCACCTGCCACCTGTAGGGTTGGCAGCAAAAAGCCAGGCCTGAGCAGCCTCGAGGACTTCTGCCTGTGGTTCCTGGCCTGGACTAACTCTTGCTTGGACAAGAAGCTTTCGCCTGGCCACATGACCTTGTTCGTGGGGAGCTAACTGGAATATTCCCTTTTCTTCAATTTTTTAGAGATTGGGTCTCGCAATGTTACCCAGGCTCGTCTCAAATTCCTGGCCTCTAGTGATCCTTCCACCTCAGCCTTTCAAGTAGCTGGGACTACTTGAAAACACTGCGCTTGGCTGGAATATTCTTTTATGTGAACCCCTAGCAGCTATTTTTAGTTTCTTAACATGACCAAACGTGTTTAGGAATCCCATTAAGATCTCCTGCTTACTAGTTCCTGCCAGTGCCTTCTCCAGGGTGGACCTGGGGTCTAAGGTTTCTTGCCCCAACTCTTTTTTTTTCTCACTGTCAACTAAACCCACTTTCATTAGCAATTTTTTTTAAAAATAAATGAGAGGTTCTTATGTTGCCCAGGCTAGACTCAAACATGTAGCCTCCCCTCCTCAAGTGCCAGGACAACTGGCCTGAGCCATCGTGGCTCCCTTCTTGCCCCAACTCTTAAGAATCCCAGTTTATATCTTGGGCCATCCACAGCCCGGGGACTGGGCCCTGTTGTGTTTAGGAATGGGCCAACTTTTGTTCTTCTGTTTAGGGCCTGCTTGTCTGGACTCCTGGTTGGCCCTTCTGTTCTGGTTCCTCCATCCTTGACTTGGATGGTGTTTCCCTTACCAGTTTGTGACAATAATTGGGCTTTCCACAGTTTGACTCAAGTAACTTTATTTTTCTCTTAATTCTTTTATTTGGCAACATATCTGTGGCTTTAACTATTTTATGTTTAACTCTAAACATAAAACAGATTTGAGGATGGTCTTATTCCAAGAGGTGGCCGTTGTGTTCCAGCCCCAGGTTGTCTGGTCCTTTCCTTCCTTACTCCTCACCTCCCACGTGGCACTATGCAAAGCTTCACATTCTGGCAAGAGAGAGGAAAACTCATTTTGCATCAAGCGTATCACTCTCATTTTTACCTATGCCCCCAGGTTTCAATTCCATCTCCTATCACCTGAACGTACTACAGACACCATAAGCTTATCTAAAATCAAATGAATAATTTTTATCATTTAAAACGAATTCCTTATGTCCTCCTTTTACCTGTTATTGGGTGTACCATTCTCCTAAGGCCTTAGAATCAAACCTCAGCATCAACTTCAAATCTGCCCATTTCTTTCGCGTTGTGTAAGTCCACAGAGACTCGCTTTTCCAGGTCTGCCTTCGCCATACTACTTTAGCCCTTCTGTTCTCTTAACCTACTACTGCGATGGTTTCTTTTTACTTTTTTTAATAGAGATGGGGTTTCACCATATTGGTCAGACCGGTCTTGAACTCCTGACCTCAGGTGATCCACCCTCCTCGGCCTCCCAAAGTGCTGGGATTACTGGCTTGAGCCACGCCTGGCGTGATGGTTTCTTAGTCAGGATTCTTCCTCCTTCTCTTCCTTTCTTGTACATTTACTGAGTGCCAGGCACCAGTGATCCAAAGACTGTGTCCCAGCCTTTTAAGGTGCTAACTAGGGGGAAAGAGGCCTGTAAACAAATGAAGCTATGTAAGTCAGCTGAATAGCTGGGCTTGGTATGGGTGAAGAGTGGGGAGTGGTCAGTTCTGTCCCAGGCACAGGGCCAGAAAAGGTACAGGGAGGGAGCAAAACTTGACTTGCATTTTGAGAAAGGAAGAGGTGTCTGGCAGGAAGGAGCACAAGTCCACATGGGGGCACAGTAAAAGCACAGCTTTGGAGGTGTGGAGTTGTGTGATGAGTGAATGTCAGGGAGATTTGCACGTTGGTGTCCAGAGGAAAGCAAGGGGTAAGAGGCAGGTAGTGGCCAGTTCATGGCAGGCCTTGAAGGCCTACTGACAGGTTTGGGCGGATCCAGTGGGCAGGGGAGTCACTGGCTTGTTAAAGGACAGGAAAACAATCACATTTATTTGAGAAAGGTCAGTGTGGACCCAGCGTGGACAGGTGACAAACTCTAGGAGACCTAGAGCAGGGAGCTCAGTTGGGATGTGACAGATACAGACCAGGTCAGAAGCAATGGGGGCTGGAGCTGAGGAAGGACAGGAGAGGCTGGAAGGGAAGGGAGAGAACAGAGATGCGAATATGACAGCTGATGAAGAGTGGACCCAACAACCACTGGGACAGGGAGGAGGAAGCAAAGAGCTGAGAGTGGCACTGAGATTTCTCACTTGGGTGCCTGGGGAGACGAGAGTACAGAGTTCATGGAAGAGAAAGGAGGTTTGGGGAAAAATACTAAGTTCTGCTTTGGAAATGCTGGATTTGAGATGTATATGAGACACACTCAAATGAAAACTTATTGCAGCTGGAAATATGGTCTCTAGGTTCTAGACCAGTGCTATCCAAAAGAACCTTCTGTTGAGTAGGTAAACAATCTATAGATTTGTGCTGCCCAGTGTGCTGTGGAGCCACATCTAGTTAGATGCAGCTCTTGGGCACGGAAATGTGGTGGGTGTGGCTGGGGAACTGAATTTTATTGAATGTATATTTTGGTAGCTACGTGTGCCTAGAGACTCTGATAGTGGACAATGCAGCCCTAGACAAAGCTCGGGCCACAGGCATAGATTTAGGAGTTATCAGTACACGTGTGTTATTAGTGCCTCCCTTGCTCCAGAAAGTATGGAAGGTTTAGAAAGCAATCTGCAGTTCGCTCCAGAAACAGATGATAAAACAAGACAAAAGGAAAATGAAGGTGGGAAATGAGATGACAGTAGAGTTGGTTTAGCACAACAAAGGCTCAATAGAAAACTGTTGTATAAAATGTGGGCCCTACATCTTTTGAAGCCAGGGGAAACTGGCAGCATGGCGGGCACACTGGCAGAACAGGAGGGAGCAGTGCTGCTTGGGAGGGCTTGTTGGAAGAGAAGCTGGCTGAGGACTGAGGGCTGAGAGCCCAGGCAACATTTAAGGGGATGAGAAGCGGACAGAGGAGGCTCTGAAGAGAGGCCAGAGAAGAAGGGCAAGCTTGACAAGGTCAAAGCCAACCAAGAAACTGATTAGGAGTTAGGCAACGAGGAGGAGTGGTAGGTGTAAGGTTTGAAGACTGAATGTGAGTTGAGAAAATAAAGACAGAAAGAAAGTTCAATCAAGTCTTTCAGGACTGGGCTGTGAAGAAAATGAGTGAGACAGAGGGTACAGCTGGAAGGTAAAGAACATCACCTTCTTTACACATGGCTATAATCGTGTTAGTCACCAGGTCAGAGCTACATGGTACCTGCATGGCCTGCAATTATCAACACTTAGCATCTGAGGTCCTGTGATTCCTCTTATCTCCTTGGACCTCTCCCTTCCCACACCCTAAGGCCCACCCAACCAGCCCAAACATACCACTTGACAAAACAAACAAACCATGTCTGCACTGACCAAAAGATTGGAAACAGGAAAACAATCAAAGAAGTCCTGAATTTCAAGAAGGGACCATCCAGACCAACCCCGCTGCTCCTTTTAAAAAATAGATCAGGCCAGATACCGTGGCTCACACCTGCAATCCCAGCACTTTGGGAGGCCAAGGAGGGCGGATCACAAGGTGAGGAGTTCAAGTCCAGCCTGGCCAAATGAAACCCCTTCTCTACTAAAAATACAAAAAATTAGCCAGGCATGGTGGCACACACCTGTAATCCCAGCTACTCTGGAGGCTGAGGCAGAGAATCGCTTGAACCCAGGAGGCAGAGGTTGTGGTGAGTGGAGATCATGCCACTGCACTCCAGCCTGGGCGACAGAGCAAGACTCCATCTCAAAAAAAAAAGATCATCAAACCTGTAATCAGAGACCACAAAGACTTACCAAGGTCACTAAAAGATCAAGAATATTCTATTATTTATTATTCTAAATTCAGTGCTGGCCTTGAAGTGCTACAGCATTGCCTGCTTCCTGTCATGTTAATTCTCTAAACAGTATTGGATTGTACTCTGTGATTAGCCTAACAGCTTCCTTTATCAATTTAATGATAAAATCGACCTTGTCCTTCAACATGCTTTCCTCTCTAAATAAAAAGACCAGAAAAGGAAGGACTGTCTGTATTGTGACAATGTACCCTGATACTAACATCAAGTGTTTCTCAAATCCTGGCAAGCTACTAAAACAGAACAGGGCTGAGTCCATGTATTCTTACTGCATTCCTAGGATGATTCTGATGCTCTCCAAAGTTTAGGGACCACTGCAATGATGTCTTTTGTCTTGCTCCAGGATGGGACTCCCCATACCTCACTCACTGTTCTTGGACTATGAGGCTTCCCCTCCATACAACCCTCTGCCTAGGGGATACTCCTCAACCCTCCCCTCTCTGTCTTACTTTGGAGTGTGAGTTAGGATAATTTGATGGAGGAAAAAATTTGGGAATCAGAATCAAGACCAAAACCAGAATTTAGAACCTCTTGTCTTCCCAGGGAGAATCTCTTTTATTTTTTTCCCTTCCCTACCACGCCTGTGTTCCCAGGGAGAATCTCATTCTGTAAACAAAGCTCAAACTCCCCTGATAGCTCTAGGAGGCCTGCCTGGCCCCAAAGTCCAAGAGGAGAATGGGAAGATGCCTGTGCCATTTAGATCCAAGAGCTATGAGTTTCCACGTCCTCTGAAAAGAGCAAAGTTCCATTGTTGTTATTAATAATTACATCTAATATGAGAAGCAGTCTCCTGAACACCTTCCATGTAGTTCAGACATTCTAGGTTCCCATACTTCTGTTCAAGTTTTACCAATACCAACGCTGTAAAAAGAAGAGCAAGTTGCTCTTGCCAACACAATGTTTATATGAGATCACACTGAAATCTGAGCACTTGCATACCTATCTTGTTCTTCCTTCTCCAGTCGTTCTTGCTCCTCCTGTTCCTTCTGTAGCCGGGCCTGTCTTCTCTTTTCCGCCAAGATCTTTGCAGCCTCTCCTGCATCAGTGGTGCCTGCTGTGGGCTTCCCCAAGGCTGCACCAGAGGAGAGTCATCAAGAGGAAAAGGTCAAGGCAAACGAACATAATGATTCCACTCACACAGCAGCTGCCAGTTGAAAGTGAAAAAAATCCAATCCAGTGTGGTGATGGGAAATGCTGTCCAGACCAGCCAATCAACCACCAAGCAAGAGAAGCTGTCATAGGCTGGATATGACCTTAAATGCTTTTTACAGTGGAAGACAATTGAAAGGTGAGGAGGAAATACAGGGCCACTGGCAAGTGCCACAGCAGCCACCATCTGGGTAAACTCGCTGCATCATAGAAGCCTGAAAGACTAAAGGAAGATGATCTCTTGTGTGAGGTGCAGATGCAGGCTGAACACAGCCTGTCTTAACTCAGCATCCCTGTGAGCTTCCACAGCTATGAGTAGAGTCAGCCCCTAGGTCTCCTCCAGGGGACCTCAGAAGACTGAAGGAAAGAACTCAGGAGCAACGTGCAAACCTGAGAAAGCTGCATGAGGGAATGAAGTTGTCCCCAGGGAAAAATATCTCTCCCTCCCCCAAAACACAAGAGAATGGCATGTGGACTGGGTCTAGGGAGAACCGTCTTGGGAAAGCCAAGGCACGGTGGCAGCATCTACCTGCACCGTTTTCGGCCTTCCCTCCTGCGGCAGCAGTGTGCTTCTCACTGGCATGCTTGTCCACTAGATGCTTCTCTGGGGCTTCCTCCCCTTGCGGGCCAGCAGTCTGCTGAGTCAAGGCACCTTCCCTTTCCTTGTTGCTCTTCTCTTTATCTGCTTTCTTCTTGGGCGTCTCTTGGCTGGAAAGGGCAGGTAAGCGGTATCTCACAGGAGACCCTGAGTAGGGAGGTTTTGTTGTCTTTGGAGACTGTGGATAAGCTTTAGTAGCTGTCCTGGAAAACCAAAAATATACCAGAGGATGATTCCTAGGCCTGAACACAGAGCTCTCTGTTTCTAAGACACCTAGATCCAAGAAGCTGAACAATTTCATCCTTCCAGAGAAAGGAAAGTAGGGCTTAGCACACACTCAAAAGTCACTAAAGTGCTCTTAGTCCAACAGGAATATATGGTCTCTCTAAGATGGCCCTGGTGGAAAGGGAAACATTTTAAGGAGCACAGCTGGTGATGCCATGTCCTAATCTCACTTAGGTGTCATGACAGTGTAAAGGTGGAGTATTAGGTACTTTCCCACTCCCTTTCTTTAGGTGAACATCAGGGTTGAATCTGGTTTTAGCATATGGCAATAAACAAGCTGGCTTCTTTTAAAAAACGTGACAAAATATATATAACATCAAATTTACCATTTTAACCATTTTTCAGTGTACGGCTCCAGTGGCATTAAGTACACTGACACTGCTGTGCAACCATCACCACCATCTATGTCCATTTAACACTAACTCTCCATTCCCCCTCCCCCCAACCCCTGGCAATCACTCTTCTACTTCCTGTCTCTGCGGAATATACCTATTCCAGGTAACTCACAGAAATGGAAATGATATCCTATTTGTCCTTTTATGTCTGGCTTATTTCACTTAGGAAGTCTTCAAGGTTCCCCATTCCTTTTTAAATGCTGAGGAACAAAGCCAACAGATGGGGATGGGGGGGTGTTTTTTGGAGGGTCTCAGGTTTAAAAGAAGCTCTCTGCTCCCTACTGGGCAGATATAAAAGGTGAGGACAAGCCACTTGGTTAAAACACAGGAGCTCATCTTGTGTCTGCTGGGAAAGGGTTCATTACAGGTAAGCCAGCCAAGGCTTGGCTCCTGGTGAGTGCTGCTTGTTCAGGACACAGGTAACAGCTTAGCTGGATATGCTCAGTTTCCCCAGAGGTCTGAACAGGGATGTGGGCATTTGTACAGAGTTCCTCTAGGAAGGATATAAAGTACTGCATACAGAAATTACAAGTCATCACTTACAATGCTGTAGCAGGATGAATCATAAATTGCCAATATCTGATGTTTTTTGATCTATAAAAACAGCAATAAAAATGGCAAATCATCCTAATATTCAAAGACAATTTTTCACCAGAGGCTTAGAGTTAACTAATCAGATCCTGGTAGTAAGGGAAAATACGATCAGTTCAATATTAAACTTGGTCTTGAAGGGAAAAATAATCCTCAAGTGGCATATAGACTGGCTGAGCTGCAGGACGGTTTTCCAGCATGTTCTTATGTTAAAGGGCCAGCTCCCAGTGTCCAGGAGATCACCTTCCCCCTTTTCATCAATGTCAGGCAGAGGGTCAAATAAAGGCAGGAAACAAAGAGGTGATCACTTGATACAATGCATACATCATAAACATGGTGTGAATTTCTAAAGTCCAGTTGTTTCAGTATCAACCATTTTACTCATGTAAAAGCAGTCTACATCACATATCCACCATACAGGCTGTTCACCCCTCCCACGGCCGTCTGGCTTCTCAGCTCGACAACTCTAACCCTAAGCAGAATCCTTTCATATTGGCTCAAGTGGCTTCCCTGTGTCCTCATCCCATTAGGCCTGAAGCAACTCAGAACTCTCAAGACACCTTGTCTTTGTGGATGGTGCTTGGACTCTCTGCAGACTGTTCTCCCCTCTGGCCTTGGGCTCAGGCCCCACACTCGGGTTCTCCTAAGGGATGTGCTTAGGAGAACCCGAGTGTGGGGCCTAAGCACCCTTCAGAGTGCTTAGCAATCAGGTGTTTTTTTCCAGGTACACTACATAATGCTGGTCTTCTATTTTTTCCTGGATTCTTACCGAGTAAAAGCTATGCGGAGAATCCCACTGCCCCGCCATACACATAGGCATGCATAGCGGGCTTCCTCAACCTGGCATCACTGACATTTGGGGCTGGACAGTCCTTTGTTATGGGTTATCCTGGGCACTGTGGGATGTTTAGCAGCATCCCTGGCCTCCACTCACTAGATGCCAGCAGCAATCTGCTCCCTACCCAGGCTGTGACAAACAAAAATGCCTTCAGACATTGATAAATGTCCCCTTAGGGACAAGATCTCACTCAACTGAGAATCCCTAAGTCATGGGGTGGGGCAGGGAGTGAGGGAGAGACAGAGAGAAAGACACACACACACACACACAGACACAGATGTACACACACACACTGTCTGTATCCAGTAGGTAAGAGTGGAGCTGTTCTGCTTGGAGGGGGTAGTGTCCAATCCCCACGGTGACCTTGAGGCTCCTGAGAGCCCTAGCTCCAGAGGTAATGTGTGAGTGCCTCTATGATTCAGCACGTGAGTCCTCATGTGTTCTGACACAGTCAGGCCAGGTCCTTCCCCTGGCCATTTGGAGCTCAAACCTCCATTCACACTCTCTGCAGTTGTGTCCATGTTTACTGAGTGCTGTCTACACACCAGCCACTACGCTGCTAAATGTATACAGACACATATTTGCGTACACAAGTATATAAACGGTATGACACAGGTACTATTATCATGGCCACTTTACAGATGAGAAAACTAGGCTTAGAGAGGTGAAACGGCTTCCCACAGTGAACTAAGCCACAGAACCTTCTTTTTTTTTTCCCATTTATTTATTTTATTGCATTTTAGGTTTTGGGGTACATGTGAAGAACATGCAAAATTGTTGCATAGGAACACACGTGGCAGTGTGATTTGCTGCCTTCCTCCCCA
>NW_016107443.1:2720431-2738178 GCF_001604975.1 Cebus imitator
TTTTTTGCCCTGGAATCTACTGTCCTGGTTCTCTGCTCAGTCCCCTTTTTGAACCGGCGAATGGGCGACTTCCCGTGGCTCCGATCGCCAGCCAAAAGGGCACCCGGACTGGTGTATTTTGTATGGAGAACCACGGCTCCGGGGCGCCGACAAAGCAGCCGCGCGGGACAAAGCAGCGGCGCCGGCCAGCACAGCCGCGCTGGCCGAAACAGCCGCGCTGGCGACCGTGGAGCTCCTCCGCCCGGGAATTTCCTGGTCTGTGGGCAATAAAAACGCGGCGTCCACTCACGCGTCCACTCACCCTCTGCGCTTTCACTGGGAGCTGCAATCCTGAGCTGTTCCTAAATGGCCATCTTGGATCGGTCGCCACAGAACCTTCTTACAGCTCTCCTTCACTTCCTGTGTTGCCATGGTGCTAAGTCTGAGTTTGGGGTCACCAAGACCCCAAGATGTTCTTTTTAGAAATGGCATAAAGTACTCAATAGCTGTTAGATATTAGTGTTGATCAATTAGATGATAAACTAAAAATCCAAATAATCCTCACAGACAAAAATGAACTAAAACCAGAAGGATGAACTGTAATAACAGGGGAGCACATGTCCTGCTTGCTCACACTGACAGTGCTCCAATGAGCAGGGTTTTCCAATTAGCTACACAATGTGCACTAACTATACGTATTAGTTGAGGCTACATTTAGGCTCAACTCATCTGTATAAAGATACAGCAGGTGGTCTTTTGTTTGGCCACGCCTTCCTTCCATGCTGTTATCTAAGGTGAGTGGTGCCCACAGTACAGCTGTATACCCACCACCTGTTTTGTCATAACCACCATGAGGGTGTCTCGAAAGACTTGGTCTAATGTCTTGACAAGATCAAAGCACATTACTGCCCCACTGGATTGTCATGTGAATGCTATGTGTCCTCTGATCCAACAACAGTACAGGGGCAGGGAATGGATCTGAAACTTGGTAAGAGAGGCTGTAGGAACAACTACTATCTCGTGGTAGATGACGCAGATGGAAACACTTTCTCATCCCATAGCATTCCTATCTTGACCTGTTGGGGAGGACTTTCTGGCAATGGAAGGCCTGGCAATTCCCACCTGATCTTCTTCCCTGCCCTCACCCTCTTCCCCATGGAATGAGGTACAATTTCTCTGATTGGTGAGACTGAGCAAAGGTGCTGGGTGTGCACAGCCCTGCCTGTTCTTGTTCTCTCCCTAGAACTTGCCTGTGAGCCCGTACTCTGGGCTTCTCTAAGCAGTATAGAAAGAGGTAGCTTCTGCTCCAGGGGTCCCTGAAGTGTGCCGGCACTCCTGCCCATAAATGGGTAGGTGGACAAAGAGCCTTCCTGTAGACATGATTCCAATCATGAGGTCTAAGGGCTGGACTGTAGGGAGTGGGTGGGAGGCCTGAACTGGCTGCAGCCTCAGCAGCCACAGCCAGCATCTGAGTTCCAACATGACCCCTGTTTCTGCTTAAATGGCTCACACACTCAGTCAGTGTGGCAGGAGCCTGCTGCCTATGTCAGACCCATCTAAGTAAATGGAAATGCGGGACAAGATCCTAATCCTAGGGAGAAAAGGCCAGGTTGGCTGAGGTGGAAGAGGTACTGACAGCCTCAAGTTGGCACAGCCCTGAACAGCCTTGGCTTCAGCTTGTTTTAAGAGAATGGTCACATGTAGGTTCAGTTCACCCCATAGACTGCAAGGTTTCATTCTAAATAAAACTGGACCAATTACCCATGATCACGTATTTAAAAATAACTTCTACCTGAGAAGTAAAGGTGGATTATTTGGGATAAAACTCATTAAGAAGTCTGTTTACAGTTCCCTACCCCAGCCCCTGCCTGATAAACAGAGTAAGTTAGAAAACATACACACACACTTGTTTATGTACACACAAACATTACCTTCAAATTAGAGAAGTGTGGGCAAGTCATACATTTTTTTTACAGTGAGTGACCAAAATACAGAGTTAAAATTAAAAAGTTCCCAATGTTATCTATAGTCTGTCAAGTTTTCTGCTCATCCTGCCTTGCCACTTGCTTATATGGACTTTGTGCCCTGCCAGTGGCCCTGCAAAAGTGCTAAGCACAGGTATCTGGAAGAAACTAAACGACAAGGCTGGTTTGTCAGACTCCACGGCTCTCTGGCCAGTCACACTGCTGCAAGCCAAATAAAGTCTGGCAAGCTATTTATTTTTCAATCTCCTGGAAATAGGTGTCTTGGCTGATGAAAGAAACATGAATTAATTAGGGGAACTCACTGTGCTTGTATGGAGTTTTCTTCTGAAGTACCTTTTCATCTATTTAATAAGGGTCTATTTGATTGCCACAGTAACCCAGTGAGGTAAGTAGGAAATTGCTATTAACCATATTTTAGAGAAGAAACCAGAGTCCTAAGAGTTTAAACAATCTTTCCCAAAGAAATGCACACAGACAAGAGTGCCAGGGCTGGCACTCAAGGCATTTGTTCTTTGTCTCATTTTTTTTTTTTTTTTTTTTTTTTAGCTCTTCCACTTTAATTTTTTAAGGTTCAATAAAAATATGACAAAGGAGATTGCCAAGGTGTGTTTAGGATGGTAAACTAGGCCTTCCAGGAACATAAGGCAGGATGATAAAACCTTTTAGGTTCCACGACTGGCAGAAAATACGAACAAACACCTCTGTAAACAGAGTGGCAAGAATAACTCTCTAGAGAGGGTTGTCACGCCTCTGAATGTGAGCTGACTGCAAAGTGGAACCCCCAAACGACTTATTTCCTCCAATCTTGGAATCTAGTTCCATGTTCTCCAAAACCACTTGACTCTATGCACAGTGAGTGAACACAGCCCACTCACTGCATGGGAGGAGTCTTGGCTTCTTCATCAGCACAGCTCAGCCAATATTCTGAAAAGTTTGTTGTTTCCCAGATGAGAAAGAGCAGTTTCATACTGGAGAAACCTAGGAACACCACCTTAATCCAGTAACTAAAGTTAACATCACCAGTAAGTAAACAAACTAACATTATAGTCTCCTAATATGAGGTACTAAGAAGGACCCAACACCTCTGCCACGAGATTCCTGCCCAAAGAACACAACCTGAATGTAATTGGAGGAAACATCAGGCCTATCCAAACTGAAGGACAGTCCTCAAAACGACTAGCCTGTATTCTTCAGAAATTTCAAGATCAGAAAAAAGAAAGGCTGAGGATCTGTTTCAGTTGAAAGAAAACTAAGGAGAGGAGACAACTAAATGCAATGTGGGACTCTGGATTGGACCCTGGACCAGGAAAAAAAATGATACAAAAAAATTGTATTGGGCCGGGCGTGGTGGCTCACACCTCCAGCACTTTGAGAGGCTGAGGCAGGCGGATCACTTAAGGTCAGGAGTTCGAGACCAGCCTGGCAAACATGGTGAGTGAAACTCCTTTTCTACTAAAAATACAAAAATTAGCTGAGTGTAGTGGTGTGCCCCTGTAATCCCGGCTACTCAGGAGGCTGAGGCAGGAGAATCGCCTGAACCTGGGAGGCAGAGGTTGCAGTGTGCCAAGATCGTGTCACAGCACTCCAGCCTGGGCCACAGAGTGAGAATCTGTCACAAAAAAAACAGAATCTTATTGGGATACCTGGCAAAAGTTGCACATACATTATAAATTAAGTAACAATACCAAGTTAAACTTTCTGATTTCCATAACAATGGAAAACAACATCTTCCTTCTTAGGGGCAAAGGGGTATGATGTCTGCAAGTTACTGTCAAACGGTTCTGGGAGAAATCTGTCTATGTGTGTCTGTGTGTGCATCTATGGAGGATGAATGTAAGAGACTGTGCAAGACTGAGTGAGGGTGATAGAGGATGAGACGGATGACATAAATGTGGCTACACGTTAATACAGGATATAAGGTATGCAAGAAAGAGTTCTTTGTTCTAGTGATTCTTTTGCAAGGTTAAAATCATTTCAGAATTAAAAAGCTTTGGTCTAAACTAAAATGATCCTTTGATAAGACTAAAAAATACAGGACTGAGTGAGTATACAGGTATGGTTGCAAGGAGGGGATATCACTTGACATTTTCTTTTTTTTTTTTTTTTTTTTTTTTTTTTTTTGGAGACGGAGTTTCGCTCTTGTTACCCAGGCTGGAGTGCAATGGCGCGATCTCGGCTCACCGCAACCTCCGCCTCCCGGGTTCAGGCAATTCTCCTGCCCCAGCCTCCTGAGTTGCTGGGATTACAGGCATGCGCCACCATGCCCAGCTAATTTTTTTTTTGTATTTTTAGTAGAGACGGGGTTTCACCATGTTGACCAGGATGGTCTCGATCTCTTGACCTCGTGATCCACCCGCCTCGGCCTCCCACAGTGCTGGGATTACAGGCTTGAGCCACCGCACCCGGCCTCACTTGACATTTTCAATTACTCTCTTCAAGAAAAATTTCAGATAAGAATGTAAAAGCCTACTGGAGAATGATGTGGTGGCAAAAACAGCAGTTAAATTGCCCTTGAGGGAGCCTGCTCTGCTGTAGATGCTTATCTGTGGGAGGGGATAACCAAGCCACATATGGGAAGGGCAACCAGGATCCATTAAATGTCCTCAGCCACCAAAGGAATACCAAAGCTCCCTGGGAGGGAGCTTTCCATGGGCCTGTGATTTGGAGTAAAGTGGGAGGTACCACTTTGGGCCATCCAGACACCTTTATCCTAATTTTTTCCCTCATATGGAAGATGTTTTGTTTTCTATACATACATGATAAAGTAAAATCAAACTAGGTCCCTGATACAAAACTGATCTCAGCTATGATCTACCTCTGGAAGTAATTATCTTTGGCACGCTGAGTTTTCCAAAGATGGCCACAGTAATATTTCCCATCCCATATGGATCTTATCTTTTGAGTTTCTCTCTCCATCCCACTGAATCTAGGTTGGCCCGACTGCTTTGATCTTTAAAATATGGCAGACAAGTAAGGCTGTGCCAACTCAGGGCATAGACCTTCACTGGCCTGACAGCTTTTGCTTCCTGCCCCAAAAGATGCTCGATCATGGGGCCATTTCTTGTTGGAACTCAGCCACTGTCAGAAGCCTAAGCCATACAGAGAAGCCACAGTAGGCACTCTGGTTTAACAGCTTCAGCTGAGCTCCCAGCCAACAGCTATCATCAACTGCCAGGTGGGAAAATGGCCCATCTTGAACCTCCAGCTCAGCTGAGCTCTAGGTAACTGCAGCTCCAGTCAACACTGGACTGCAATGGCATGGAAGACCTTGTGTAACCCAAGTCAACCCATAGAGCAACTGCACAAAAGATCCCAAGAGAGAACCTCCCAGTAAGCCCAAGTCACACAACTGTGAAAATGAATAATAAATTATTGTTTAAGCAACTCAATTTTGGGGGCTTTGTTACAGTAGCAATAGATAACTGAAATATTACCTATCATAATGACCAAACTGATTTACAATATATTTCTAAGAATATAAACCCATTAGAGAATATTTCATGCTGAAAACCTAGAAGTACAGGTAGCATCAACACTCAGAGGCAGAGACAGGCTGGACAAATCCACTTGGCCACATTGGATTTCTTTTCTCTAGGTTATAGGAACAAAGTTATGCTCCATCCATGTCTTTCAGGGTGTTGCAGAATCTAGTTTTCTAAAACCCATGCAAGTACTCAACGATGAAAACAATAAAAATAAACTTGACTGCTTAAAAGAACAATGCTATTAACATGCACAGTCACCCAACAGTGGCTTAAATCTGAGATCAGGCAGGAGAACAATGCACTATTAGAGCTTAGGAGGTCACAGGAAAAGGGACCATTAATAACATGACCTGCCTGGGATTCTGGATGGGGGAGTTCAAAGGGTCTAATTAAGCCCCCTTTCAAAGCCACATCATTTCCAGTGTGTTTTTAAAATCACACACTTGGTCTGCACAGAAGGAATGTCAAAAATATCAGTTTTGGTGGGGGTTTGTTTCGTGTGTGGCACCATTCTAAAAAGTAAGTCTTTCTCTTTTACTATCTTTTTTCAACAATGAGTGTGCAAGAGAATATTTATGCAACATGTAAGGTATAAAGAATGATATAAATGGTCAGGTGCAGTGGCTCACAGCTGTAATCACAGCACTTTGAGAGGCCAAGGCGGATGCATCACTTGAGGTCAGGAGTTCAAAACCAGCCTGGCCAATATGGTGAAGCCCCATCTCTACTAATATATAACAATTAGCCAGATGTGGTGGTATGTGCCTGTAATCCCAGCTACTTGGGAGGCTGAGGCAGGAAAATTGCTTGAACCTGTGGGGCAAAGGTTGCAGTGAGCCAAGACTGTGCCACTGCATTCCAGCCTGGGTGACAGAGTGAGACCCTGTCTCCAAAAAAAAAGAATGATATAACTAGCCAGGCACAGTGGCTCGCACCTGTAATCCCAGCACTGCTGGCTTCCCTACTTTTGAGGTTTAGGAACTCAGACTGGCTTCCTTGGTCCTCAGCTTGCAGATGGTCTATTGTGGGACTTCACCTTGTGATCGTGTAGTTAACATTCCTTAATAAACTCCCCTTCATATATACATCTATCTTATTAGTTTTGTCCCTCTGGAGAATCCTGACTAATACAGGCTGTTTCCCTTTCTTATCGTTTGTGTATTCACTGGAGTAGCACTTTTAATTTCCTTCAATAAATTTTCCTTTGCATTCATGACTTGGCTAACTGGTCCCAGAGGCCTAGCCTTCAGCCCATGTCAGCTTTTGATGTTGACTTCCTCACTAAGCTCAATCATTTCTAGCTTTTGATTTAAAGTGAGAGATGTGTGGCTCTTCCTTTCACCTGAACTCTAAGAGGCCTTTGTTGGGTTAATTGGCCTCATTTCAATATTACTCTGTCTCACGGAATAGAGAGATCGGAGGACAGGGAGACGAGGGAATGACCTGTCAGTGGAGCTGCCAGAACACACACATTAAGTTTGCCATCTTATATGGATACAATTCATGGCACTCCAAAACAATTATAACAGTAACATCAAAGATCATTGATCACAGATCACCATAATGGATATAATAATAATGTTTGGATATTTTGAGAATTACCAAAATGTGACACAGAGACAAGAAGTGAGCACACACTATTGGAAAAATGGCACTGATAGACATGCTCAATGCAGGGTTGCCACAAACCTTCAATTTGTTAAAAAAGAAACAAATAACCAGTATGTGCAAAGCACAAAATACAACAAAACTAGGTATACCCATAATTCTCATTTCTATAGAAGATACTACCATTTACAATAATAAAGATGAAACTTGCAAGCTAGTACTACAGGGACCATAAGTCCAAATTCCAGCAAGAGAGAGAGGGTGGAACCTGTAAAAGTCTCAGCATAAACTAGGCTTTTCTTTCTATTAATGTAAATGTCCCAAATTAACACTAGAGTAATGATGCATGGTGGAAGCTGAAAAAGGCTCAGAAATAAGACAGAGGGAAAGGGATCATGGAGCCCACGTAATACATTTAAAGAGGAGGTAAGATAACAATACCATCACCAAAGATGGGCAATATTCGCACAGAAAGGTTGCAATGAACTAAAAACAAAGAAAGAAAAGCAGGCTTTTAATTCAGTAATGTGCTATGGATTTTCCTTACGGAGGACAAACACATCAATAGCAGGTATTAGTAGTGTATCAAAACCATAGTGATCTCCAAAAAAATATTAATAGTAGTGAAAAAGTTTGTTAGAAAGCAACACATTGGGAATTTAAGAGCTGATGTCATCTTGAAATATTTTTGACAAATTTGCAAGTGTTCATTAAATTTGTATTTTATCTGACATTCTCTGAACTAAACTGATCACTGAATAAGGTTTATATGATTCTCTCTATATAAAAACTTTCCTATTTTCCCAAATTAAATCCTATTTCTCTTTCTTTCTCTGTCCTACTAAAGATGGTTTCCACTGTCCTACTGGACTGAGTTATTTACTGAGTCACTCTTGTCAGTTACTGTCAGTAAAATATTTTAATGACTTAAGACCTTGGTGGTCACACGGTTATTGTACATTTTTCAGTTACATGGTTTCAATGGTGAGTTTACCTAGTTCCTAACAAAAATTAGCTGCGCATGGTGGTGCATAGTACATGGGCATGGAGTTACTTGGGAGACTGAGGCGGGGGGATCACCTGAGCCTAGGAGTTGGAGGCTATAGTGTGCTGTGATTATGCCTGTGAACAGTCACTGCACTCCAGGCCTGGGAAACACAACAATACCCCATCTCTTAAACACACACACACACACACACACACTTGCTTCATTAAAACACTGCTGATCATGGCTGACAAGTTATTATTGTATCTCCATTAAAGAGAGAGACAACAAGGTGGGGGAGAAGGGTGACTATGTGAGGAGGAACCCAAGCCCAATGCAATCACTTAAAGCTAAATGCAACTGGAGGAAAAAGAAGAATACCAGAAAAGCAAAACGGGATTCATGGACCTAAAGAGAAAATGCTGAATGCATCATCTTGGTAAATAAAAGTCCCAGACGCACTGGGGTCCCTTAGCAAAGGATCTTTCACCCAGAAGATACACAGAGAGTCAAGCCAGGTAACTCCAAGTCCAGCATTTCTCTCACTGAGCTCTTCTGGCTGGCCATGCCTTATGGGGAGCAGGAGCTGCAACACGGGATGGCACAAAGCCCTAGCAAACTGACTCACAACAGTCAGACTGTCCGGCAAAGGAGAGAGATGCTTACTTGGATATCACAGGAGAAGACGGTCTCTTAGGAATGCTTCCAGAAAGCTCGCATCTTCTCAGAGGGGACCCGAAATTCACAGTGGGAAGAGAAGTTGCTGTTCGTTGCCCCCGCTTTACCTTCTCCACCTGTAGGGGACATAGGATAGCCACAGTCCATGACTGGCAATACTTTCACAATTTATAAGAATAACTCCCCAGATGGAACAATGCACGGCTTTCAGAGGGATCGATATGAAGCTATAATGCATCACATAACAGGCATCTTTGCAGGGAGACATGATGAGGTCATCACATTCACATTATCCAGTTAAAAAAAAAAACAGCCTCAAAATACAAAGATTTCCTTCTCCTAGTTATCTTTCAAAGAGTTAAGAACAGAACCATATTATAGTCCTGGACATATAGGAACTGAAAAGAGTGCAAAGATGTAAAATCACTACAAAAATTATAGGTGGGTAAAAATGTGGTTATAACTTCCAAGACAGTGAGCTGTGGCCCCTGATGGTATACATGGCATAATGGGGTTTGCAACCCTACCCAGTCCTGTAGGTCTTCCCATTACCTCCCTTGGCAGAAAGGAACAGACATCAGTGCCTAGCCTGCAGAAAGTGCTCCACAAGGGTTAGCTCCCTTTCCTCCCTAACACACTTTTCTTCAGCAAGTCCTCATTTGGCCCCCACACTCACATCCATCAGTCCCTTTCAACACTAATCCACTGTATAGTAAAATCCAAGAGTCTAAAACAGGTACTTCTAAGACTCACGACAGATTTGAAAATAAAATGGTATTATAAAATGCAGTAGTTTTAAAATAAGTCCAGACATTATTTGGTATTCCTCCCTTCAACAGGTGAGACTTAATTCCTCTTCCCTTGAGCGTGGGCTGATCTTAGTGACTTACTTAAAGGACACTGCAGCTTCCCCCTTGCAATCTCTCTGATAGCTTGCTTGGAGGGAAGCCAGCTGTGGCATCATTTGGACACTCAAGCCGCTTTATGAACAGGCCCATGCAGTGCGGAACTAAGGCCTCCTGCCAACAGCCGTGAATGAGCCGTCTCCGAAGAGGCACAGCCATGCTTTCAGATGATGCAGCCCTGGCCAACATCTTGACCACACCTCATGAAAGACCTTGCACCAGAACCAGTAAGTCGCTCTGAATTTCTGATCCAAAGAACCCATGAGTTAATACATATTTGTTGTTTTAAGCTGCCAAGGTTTGAGGTGATTTGTTAAGTAGCAATGGGTAACTAACAAAAGTAGTGTGGCATGTATAATTTCTGAATAAATAGACACAATTGTGTATAAATAAACAGATACAACTGTTCAACATTTAATTTACTGAAAGTGCCAGTATGCCACCAAAAATGTTTAAGCTGGGCATAATAACACATGCCTGTAGTCCCAGCTACTCAAGAGGCTGAGGCAGGAGGATTACTTGAGCCCAGAAATTCAAGGTCATCCTGGGCAACATAGAAAGACCTCATCTCAAAAGAATGTTTAATGATTACTTTTGTAGGTAAAAGTTGACATAGATCCTCTGTTCTAGTTAGGTGCACAGGCAGAACTGACCCAGAATCTGATATCCGTAAAGAGGAAGACCAGGATATTTAGAACATTCCTTCTGACTCCTGTCCTCTGGAGGGCAGGCTGTGACAAGGACAGCATTAAGAATTCGCTCCAAGGTACTAAGACTTAAGAGGGTCCAAAAAGTTAAAGGATTTTCAAAGGTTGGGTAAAATTTTGAACTAAATCTATCCTTTCCTGCTTTGAGCAGTCCTGGGAGACTAATGGAAACAGAGAGCCCAGGTCAAGCACAGAAGTAATCACACCATCAGACAGAACACAGTCTGCAAAGGTGAGTGGGTGGGTGGCTTCAAACTTACCAGAGAGGCCTCTCCTCCCACAAGGGCTTCTTTCCCAACATCTCCTGTGTCAGATGTAGATGCAGATGTAGATGCAGCTTTCTTCTTCTCAATGTTTCGAGTCGGTGAAGACTTGTAAGAAGGGTTAAGAGGGCCAAGAAGAGCTAAACGAGGACAGACAGGAAATACTAGAAAGTTACAGTATAACAGCCAGAAAGACAGAGTACAGATGGGAAAAGTAGAGCAGAGAGTTGGGAAGAACACATTTCTATTAAAATATGACCTGGGCAATCAACACCACATTTTTCTGTTGTACACAGGATGGATCCCATACTCAAGTGTCCCATACTCAAGTGTCAAGTTTATTCAAGTTAATTTCAGGGGTTAAAAGTCTGTACTTTGGAGCCACAGAGACCTAGCACTGCCACCTAACAGCTGGATCTCCTTGGGCAGGTTATTTAACCTCTCCGAACATCAATTTCCTTGTGCAGAAAAGGGTTAACATAGCAGATCTGACTACTGTTCTTGGAAAGACCTGATTACATGGGTGACCCTTGGCTGGCATTAAGGAACTTAGATTTCAGGAGGGTTCCCACCATTAACTGATGGGTGTCTAAACTGTATATAAACAGTATGGTTTATACTAAGCACTTCTTTTCTTGCGGGAGTCTGGAATCTGGGTATGTGCCTGGGAGGGGATGACTATATAACCAGCTCCCAGTAAAAACCCTGGGCACTGAGTTTCTAGCTAGCTTCCCAGCCTGGCAACATTTCATACATGTTGTCACGATGTGTTGGTGGAGGAATTAAGCTCGTCCCGTGTGACTCCACTGGGAGAAGAGTCTTGCAAATCCGCACCTGGTTATCTCTGGACTTAATCCCATATACCTCTTCCATTTCCTAGTTTTTTTCATGTTTCCTCCTGCTATAATAAATCACAGCCATGCGCCAGGCATGGTGGCTCACCTGAGCTTAGGAGGTTGAGGCCAGCCTGGGCAACATGGCAAAACATCAGCTCTACAAAAAATACAAAAATTAGCTGGGCATAGGGGCACACACACTCCTGCAGTCCCGGCTACTCTGCAGGCTGAGGTGGGAGGATCGCTTGAGCCTGGAAGGTCGAGGCTGCAGTGAGTCAAGATCATGCCACTACACTCCAACCTAGGTGACAGAGCAAGATCCCATCTCAAAAAAAAAAGCTAAGAAAGAAAAAATAAGTCACAGCCACGAGTGCAACTATGCGGATTCTTCCAAGTTCTCCAGTCAATGATCACACCTGGGGAGGTCTTGGGGAACCCTGGTACAATGAATGTCAGAAATGGGAATCGCTGGAATGACCCTGATTTGCTGAAATATGGTAAAATCACATTTTGGGAAAAGGACAAAAGGGTGGAGAACAAACTTGTGGTCCCTGGGTGGCTATGAAATTATCCATAATATAAAACAGCAGCTGAGCTGTTGTGAGAGGTAAAAGTGACCTACGGAATTTAAAGATGACTGATGCAGTTCCAAGACAGTTGGCTCAATGGATCCCCCTGGCTGCTTTTGGCTGTGGTAGCTAAAGTGAGGGAAAAAGTGCAGCCCAGGTGATGCCTTTGGTTTTAGTTTTTTCTTCCAAGTGACAATGGGATATAACTTCCTCACTGTTTGCCAGCAGTGGGTGGGTTGGAATTTAAACTCCAAATATTACAACCAGGACAAGTCTCTATAATAGGTTTTTCTGCTATGGCTTTTGTCTAATGGAGCCTCTGGAAAAAGGGAGATGTGAAAAGATAGGCAATTTCCAGAAAAATACATGCTTTTGCAGTTCTAAAAATCGACTAGGAACCACTGCAAATATAGAATGTCCTCCATGGGACCCAAAACTATAAAAAGATCCTGGATGCTGCTAGACTGTCTGGGTCACATACAAGTGCTCACAAGACAGGGCTTGTTCTCTGATGGGACCATCAACGATCAAGCTGCTCACTGGCTCTATATTTCTGATGCAGAGTCTGATTATATCCCAAAAATGATTCCTACAAAGGCTTCAAGTCACATCACAGGAGATGTCACTCTTTTAGCCATCCCTGACAGACTGAACTCCATCCCCTCTGGGGAATGTGTCACTACTGTTAATGTTTTGTGCTTAATTTTCTAGAGTAGCTGCAGTTTGTAATAGACTGAGATCCTGACTATATTTCTTCTGCCTTTCTCTCACTACACGTCAGTAAAGCAATTTATTAAATGCAGCTGTCACTGGAAAGGGATTGATATTTTCTAGGCTGCTCACTGGATAAACGATAAAGATGAAAGGGCTCAGAGGTGATACAAACCTACTTTAAAATGTTTTGAAAATTTAGGATTTTAACCTAATACTTACACAATATATCTCTCTGGTTAAGTTGGATAAAAATGGGTTTTAAAAAAATGCTTTTGTCCTTTCTTTGAAAGGTCTGGGTGAGACTGGGGGATGATTAAGAAAATGTAGTTTTGATTATTGAATAGGACATGGAGACAAACAACAAAATCCAACACCTGGGGTGATATAGGGATAGGGAAGGACAGTTGTGTTCTGTTTTCCATAACTGCTCCTGGAAGCTCTCTCCTTCTTCCGTGCTGAAAGCACCTTGGACTCAGACCCATGGCTGAGCCTAGATGGCACATGACAGCATGACTATGAGCCTGTAGGGGTGGGGCCAGCTCCTGCATGTCTCCACAGGACACCTCCAGATTCCATCTGCACTTGCCAGGAAGATGAAGTAGGGTCACTGACAGAACTGTTTGGGACTGATGGCCTCAGGCAGCCCCCATAAAACCTGGGACTGAGCTGAATTACCTGCACTGGACTGAGCACCCTGAGGCACGAGGCACCACAGCAGGAGCCACGCTGCAGACTGCCTGACCAATGATACCCTGCTGGCGTACCCTGACATCTTCAACTCTGTTTCCAGGGAACCACATAAGCCCATGGGGATCATACTTCCTGTGTGCATGCCATGATTATCACGACACTGCCTCAGCCGGGGAAGGCATTCAGGTCAGTTTCAACTTACTGGCCAGAGCTGTTCTGGGCTGGAGTTGATGCCACGGGCCAGGTAAAAAGATTCATACAGCAACTGATGGAGGAGGCCATCTGGCTGCCTCAAACAGACATTTCTGAGGCCAGTGCAGTGGCTTATACCTGAAATCCCAGCACCTTGGGAGGCTGAGATGGGAGGATTGCTTGAGTCCCAGAGTTTGAGACCAACCTGGGCAACACAGGGAGACCCCATCTCTAAAAAAAAAATATAGCTAGGTTTGTAGCGCACACCTGTAGTCGCAGATACTCGGGAGGCTTAGGTGGGATGATCACGTAAGCCCAGGAGGTTAAGGATGCAGTGAGCCATGATCATGCCACTGCACTCCAGCGTGGGTAAGAGCAACAGAGCAAGACCTTGTCTTCACAAAAAGAAAAAGAAAAGAAAGAGAAAAAAGAAAAAGATGGACCTTCTGGTTAATTAGATTTGCTTTAACTGCTAAGTCCAGAACTCCTAAAGGACATAACTGAGATCAATACTGCACGATGGTCTCACCCCTTGCTGTGTATGGCCCTACTGAAAAATTTCCCGTAAAGACACCTTGGCCGAGTGTCAAGTGGATGAGCTGCGCAAAAACAGTTAACATAGCAGGCCTGACTGCTGTCCCTAGAAAGGCCTGCTTACAAGGTTAGCCCTTGGCCGCCACCTAGAAACTTAGATCTTGGGAAGGTCCTCCCTTTAACTGATGAGTGGCTCACTGGGCATAAACAAACAACATGGTGTATATTGAACACCTGCTTTCCTTCCGGGAACCTGGAATTTGGGTATGTGCTGGGCAAGGGGTGCACGTGACCAGCCCCCTGTAAAAACCATGGGCGCTGAGTCTCTAAAAAGCTTCCCTGGTTGGCAACATTTCATATTTCATACATGTTGTCACAACTCATTGCTGGGGTGAACGGTGTCCTGAGTGACTCCACTGGAGAGGACTCTGGAAGCTTGTACTTGGTCTTCCCTGGACTTTGTCCCATGTGCCTTTCCCCTTTGCTGACTTTGCTTACATTCTTTCATTGGGGATCCTGTGAGTCTTCCTAGCAAATAAGTGATCCTGGAGTTGCTCTTAGGGACCCCCAACATTTTCATTATCCTCAAAATGGGGTACTTCCTACTTGCTAGGTGTTTTTGAGATATAACTCACATACCATAAAATTCACCCTTTAAAAAGTATACAGGACAGGCATGGAGCCTCACACCTGCAATCCTAGCACTTTGGGAGGCTGAGGCAGATGGTTCGTGCTTGAGCCCAAGAGTTGGAGACCGGCCTGAGCAACAGACAAAGTGAGACCCTGTCCCTACAAAGAATCCAAAAAATTAGCCAGGCATGGTGACATGTACCTGTAGTCCCAGCTATTTGGGAAGCTGAGGTAAAGGGCAGGCTTGGAGTTCGAGGCTTTAGTGAGTTATAATCACATCACTGCATTACACCCAGGGCAAAAGAGCAAGACCTTGTCTTTATTTTATATTTATATATAAATATATATATATATATATATATAATATATATAAATACACAAATATATTTATGTTTATATACAAATATATATAAATATATATTTATTATACATATATATCTAATAAATATATACACATACATACACACGCACAATTTGAGGTTTCTAGTACATTCACAAGGTTGTGGAACCATAACCACAGTCTACTTCTACAACATTTTCAAGATTCCTCAAAGAAACTTGTCCATTAAGCAGTCACTCCCCTTCCCTCCTTCCTCCAGTCTCTGATAACCACCATCTACTGTCCATAGAGATGGATTTTCCTATTTCAGACATTTCACATAAATAGAAGCATACAATTTGTGGTCTTCTGTGACTGGCTTATTTCACTTGGCATCATATTTTCAAGGTACATCCATCTTGTGGCATGTATCTGTATTTTTTTATTTTATTTTTTTTTTGAGATGGGAGTCTCACTCTGTCGCCTAGGCTGGAGTGCAGTGGTGCGATCTCAGCTCACTACAGCCTCCACCTCCTGGACTCAAGCAATTCTCCTGTTTCAGCCTCCTCAGTAGCTGCGATTACAGCTATGTGCCATCACATCCAGCTAATTTTTGTATTTTTAGTAGAGACAGAGTTTCACCATGTTGACCACGCCGGTCTCAAACTCCTGACCTTGGGTGAACCACCCACCTCGGCTTCCCAAAGTGCTGGCATTATAGGCATGAGGTGCCGTCACTGGCCTGTATTGCTTTTTTACAGCTGAATAATATTCTACTTTATGGGTATATCACATTTTGTTTATCTATTCATCCACTGAAGGACATTTGAGTTGTTTCCACTTTGTGGCTATTGTGAATAAGTTTTTGTGCGAATATATGTTTTTATTTTCCTTGGCTGTATACCTAGGAGTGGAATTGCTGAGTCATATGGGAACTCTATGCTTAAGTTTTTAAGGAACTGTCAGGCCGTGTTCCACAGAAGCTGCATCATTTTACATTCCCACCAGCAGTGTGTGAGGGAAGAGTGTCTCCACCTCCTCCCCTTTAAAAAAAAATTCTAGTCATCCTAGTGGGTGTGAAGTGGCATCTCACTCTGGTTTTGATTTTCATTTCCCTAATGATTAATGATGTTGAGCATCTTATGTACTTATTAGCTGTCTGTATAACTTATTTGCCTAAACAGTATAACTCTTTGGAAGCAACTACAACTAGGCAGAAATTTTATGTCATTTATGTATCATCACACTGAGTACACTATCTTGGGAATAGAGAGCAGATCTGACCTTAGGTGGACACAGTACTGCTCATTTGCAAACAAAGAGAATGCCAGCCCCCATGAATCATGACATGATGACTTGATCTGCTTTGATAAAGGCAGGGCTTTGATGGTCTGGCCCAGTGTTTCTCACACTTCAATGTGCAGGGTGGCTGGGGCCTTCCAACCAAGCTCCTAGATGCCGCTGCCATTGCTGGTCCATGGATCATCTTTTGAGTAGTGAGGCTCTAGACTTCTGTTGAGCTTTTATTCCATGCTAATCATTGTGTTATCTCATTTGTGTGCACTATCTCATTTAGTCCTCACAACAATTTAAAATAGCTCCATCTTATAGATGAGAAAACTGAGGTTTAGAGAAGTTAATTAACTTACCCAAATGGTGAGGGCTAGTGAATGGCAGAACTAGCTATGGGACTCCCCAGACTGGTCTACAGGCTATTTTGCCACAACATCTCTTAAGAAAAGTCTACTAACCTCCAGCATTCATCAAGTGGAGTTTTCTTCCCCTAAAATACATGCTCTCACTCATAAAATAATTTACTCACCTCCGTGACACTTAAAAGAAACATAAAACAGCAAAACAATTGCAGAAGATGTTATTAACCAATGAAGACGTTTCACAAAGCCAGCAAATAGGAAGCAAAATCCAAAAATTCAGGAGTAAATCCTAGGCTGACCAACACCTCTTTGGGCATTTTCCTTGGTGTTACCAGCTTAGCCTCTTTTACCTGAGTCACTGGCCTGCCCAGAGAGCCTGAATGAAGTTCTGCTTCTCGCTAAAGAAGACTGTGTAGGTGTCAACAGTCGCGAAAGAATGGCTTCCATTTCACTAAAGTACATGTGATGAGCTGAGGGATGGAATCAAATGAAAATTTTAAAAAGCAAAACTAAAACAAAACAAAATAAAACATTTAAACAACACAATGCATGGTGTAAATTAATTTTTGGGTGGCAGAACAAACGTGGAAAATAAAAATATTTGAACAAAGGATGGATTTGGAGTTCACTATAGTAAAATGAAACAAATAATGTGTCCTTTAGAGTTTGGGAGACTGCATTAATTGTCATGAGGTACCAGAATCCATTCAATATGCTACTGCGGTACAGTGACCTGTATCACTCAGAGAATTAACCCACCTCCCAGATGTAATATGGACTCAAGAAATCATTTACGGCCATGCATGGTGGCTCATGCTTGTAATCCCAGCACTTTGGGGGGCCAAGGCAGTCAGGTCATTTGAACTCAAGAGTTTGAGACCAGCCCAGGCAGCATGGCAAAACCTCATCTTTACAAAAAATAGAAAAAAATTAGCTGGGCGTGGTGGCGTGTGCCTGTAGTTCTAGCTACTCAAGGCTGAGGTGAGAGAAGGGACTGAGCCTGGGAGGCAGAG
>NW_016107443.1:2738315-2741071 GCF_001604975.1 Cebus imitator
AAAAAAAAATTATGCCTATAAAACACTTGTTTTAGGTCCTCTGCTAAGAAAGATTTCATAACACACTGATTTTTAAATGAAATGTCATCCTGTAATAGTATAAAAATACATCTTTTCATACCTTTTCCATGTCAATAAGGGCAAAAATTAGGTGAGAGGCACAAAAATACAAACAGCCAACTAATTATCAGCTTTAATGAAAGACAGTAGTATTCATAATCTAGAAGTCAATGACCAAAATATTTAGATCATTTTTGAATGTATTATATATGGCAATGAATTAATTTTTCTCTCACTCTGTACTCAGCTCTTCATCACTTCCAGGTTCCTGGTGCTTACCACGAACTGCATCACAGATCAGTAGCGTTATGAACCTTATAGGGTCTCTGACACATATAACACACCCCTGGGATAGAGGTACAAGGTCAATGTCAGTGGAAACAACCAGGAAGGCACACCAGTCTTTGCCAAGTTGCAACTAGCCTCCTGCTCTGCCCTTGGTGATAACTTGTGCTAAACACTCCACTGACACCTGACACTTCTTCAGTGTTGCTTTAAAATAGACATTTAGTGCATGGAGAGCTTTCCTCACTTCCGTAACCTGTATGCTCTGAAAGGTATAAACTCAGACTTTCAGTGACTTATCTGAGCCTCTGTGAGGATGCAGACCATGTTAAATCTACTCAGGTTCTGGAACTGGCACACGTCCTATACATATCATCTCCCAACTCAAAACAGAGTGCCCATCCTTTTCCTCTTTTGGAGGCCTCATTAGTTCTGTGCTTCTCTTTTCATCTACAAAATGGGCAGGCCTATAAACCACAAATGACTGCAGAGCCCCACTGTTTCATATATCTAAGCCTCCCATGTAACTATAACTTATCAATTCTGCTCTTTCTGGCTGATCAACTGTATTCCATCATTGACCAGGCAGTTACTTTAATGGTCACATCTGCCCACTGGTTAATTCCTGAGGAGGATAACTCCTACATGCAATGTAGAAAACTGAACAGTCTCTTTCAGACTGGGAGACTGTATTAATTCCTGTCTCTATTTAACAACGACCTGGCTCTAAAGAGCCATGCCATGTTCCAAAGTCTCATCGACAAGGCCCTAGGGCTCCCACATTCAGACCACAAGACTAGGACAATGATATATATTCTGCAGATAGGTATCTGCAGAAGGCTCAAGAGGAGGCTCTCACAAAGACCAATGTTAAGATGCTCACACCAGAAGATAAACAAACTGGAGAGACCAAGTCTACACATTCACTTGCCTCGGTCTGGGGAATGGGATATTGCCACGGTGGATGAAGACAGGCGTTTACTCATGGGAGGCTCCGTTGGCTTTGGCAAATTCATAGTTGATGTTGAAAGTTTGTCACATGCTGCAGAGAAATGCATTAAAGACATTGGTATTCATCACACTACTGTAGAACCGAGAAACACATATCCCAAAGTGTCCTTCCTGTCCTCATCCACACACCTCCTAAATGCTGTGGCACAGTATGCTCTGCTTTCATCATCCTGGCATCTCATTATCCTAATCTGGAAACGTCCAGGCTACAGCAGCCCTTGGTCTGCAGCAATATCTCTGCAATTTCTTCACTCTGTTGTCATCTTCAATTTCAAACATTCAACCTCGCTCAATTGTTCAACTAAAGCCATGTTAATCCCACCAACAAATCATTTTCTTTTGTCTAGGGCTTTCTGTGTATGCTTACATCACAGGAAAACAAAACCAACCTGGACCCAGAGACAAATCACCACTGGAAAACGTCCTATGGTCTGACTGTCACTGCTTGCTGAAACCGATTCTTTTCTGAAGATTATCTGTAGCTCAGGTTGGAGAGAAATGAAATCTGCCCTCTCGGAGTTGTATTTAAATGCAGAACAGCCTCTTTAGTAGTTGGTTGGTTTTCTTTCTCTTACTTAGTAAGAGACAGATCAAAATGGTCCTTTCACAAATGCTTTAACTTTTTGAGGTTAGGATTTTAACAGGAGACCCTGAGTTTGCTGTTCTTATGTTCCAGTCATTATTTCAGACTGGTCTCTAAATTTAACCATCATAGCAAACAAAGAGATGCTGACAGTGCCCTGCCAAGCTATGTTGGAGCCTGAGGACAAAGGAAAAATGTGTGCTCTTGGTTGTAGAAAGAGCAAACTCATCAATAATATTTCCAAAATCTACTCCTCTGCTCATCTTGTTTTCACATGAGAGAACTGCCATGTTCTATAATTGCTGCTGACCAAATGACAATCTTAAATAATTTTTAATTAACTTAAGCTGAAGTAAAAGTATAATAAATTTGGTTTGGGTAGAAATAAAATATTTAAAATTGAAATGATGTTGTGAGTTTTAATACTCCTACTTTTTAATTTTTCCATATTTAAAGCTACTTTAATGTTTTGACAAAATTAAACATTAGAAATTACATAAAACCATGTATATAGGAGTGTACATTTTTCTTTTTGTTTCAGGCTCTGATATGGCTCAGCCCTGCTCTTTAGAAATGTGCTGTTTTGTTTATTATGGATTATTTTGCATTCATTTTGATTTTTAAAAATACCACATTAAGATATTATTTGATCTTGATTACTGAGATTTTTGGCATTCCCTTAAAATGTACGCTCTAGTCAAGTACTGTACCCATTTCACCCTGGCCCTGGCCCTGGGTGCTAATTCCCACTGGGTGATTACTCCACTCTCTGTGCACCTTTCTTCCCCACCCCACACCATTTTTTTTTTTTTTTTTT
>NW_016107443.1:2741107-2769022 GCF_001604975.1 Cebus imitator
GATGGAGTCTCACTCTGTTGCCCAGGCTGGAATGCAGTGGTATAATCTCGGCTCACTGCACCCACTGCCTTCCAGGTTCAAGCGATTCTCCTGCCTCAGGCTCCTGGGTAGCTGGGGCTACAGGCACCCACCACCACATCCGGCTAATTTTTGTATTTTTAGTACAGGCAGGGTTTCACTACATTGGCCAGGCTGGTCTCAAACTACTGGCATCAACTGACATCAAGTGATTCACTTGCCTTGGCCTCCCAAAGTGCTTGGATCACAGGCGTGAGCCTCCATGCCTGGCCTCCCTGTACCTTTCTTAGAGGGAAGGCCAGTGCCCACACTAGAGGTAACTCTGCCTGTGCAGCAAAATTAGTTATGAAGCGCTATTGGCAAGGATTATTCATTGTGAAAGGAATGTCAGAAACCAAGGGTATTGATTCCTACTGCTAATATGACCTTCTGAATTGCTGGTAAATACTGCATCCCTTTTACACATTTTTTTTTTATGCCAGTTGAAGATAGAATGAATTTCTAAAGCCAATATTAAATGGGAACAAAGTTTTGCTAATTCTGTTCTTGATCTAGACCATAGGAGTTTCCCAGGCCTGTATACAAAACAGAGAACCTATTAGAGAGATAAAATCAAGCACAAAGCCAAATTATCTAATTATTTGAATTCCCTGTATTAGCACTGATGAACTCCCTACTACTCTCTCTCAAACACCTCTCCAGGAATCTACCACTTTAACACCAAGACCAAGTCTTCCATTCAGAACTCTGGGTAATTACAGGTTTGGTAACCAGAAGTAATCAGAATGCCCTGCTACTTAATGTCTACAATAGATAATGAATGAGATTGTTAAAAATCTGAATGTGCAAAAATCAAATACTGACAAGATTTTCAAGGCAGATATTAGTGAGTTGAGGATGAAATGTCTCCAGGGAACTAAGATGTAAGGCATGCACTGCTCTACAATGACAGAGGAATAAAGAAATATGGGCATGTCATTCACGTTGCTAGAAAGAAAAGTTGTAACAGGCCAGACTAAGAAATCAATTGTAAAAGTGTTTGACACAGAAATGGTGATGGAGGAGAACAGTTATCACAAAACGCTATGGCACAGTGATGCTCAGATATACCGTTGGTGGACTCGGCAGCTGCGGCAGTGGTCCCTGCATCCGGAGGGAGGGTGCTGGCTGCTAAACCTAGAGGAGGGGGTGGGGTATTTTCTGATTCACCTACACAGCAAAAAATCAGAGCAAAGAGAGGTAAAAGAAAAAAGTCCCAATTTCTTGTTGCTTCTTAGTTTCTAATTAGGAAATTAGAAAAAGTAATTGAATCAGGTTGTCGACTTTTCAAAAAAGAAAAAAAGTTTATTTACTGCCCAAAGGTTAAAAGCACAATACAGCAAAGTCAAGAAGTAGCCTATAAACTCAAATCCATTTGCTCTCCGATAGAGCTAGTACACACCTCCTGCATAATAGAATGTTAAGATTGCTGAAATGTAGTGAGATACTGAAAAAGAAAAAAAAGCCATCCAGAGACTAGTAACAATCCATACATAAAATTACACGTTTGAAAATTTAAAGATGAGTATGAACTGGTAACAAAATAAATAAGTCACCTTGAAATAAATTAGAAAAAGCAACAAAAATTTTAAATGAGGTAGGAAAAAGTCCAGCCCTTTTTGGAGGGTAGCTGCCACTCTGCTTTTCCTGATGGCATCTGGAGCAGTGACTGGAGCCTCCTGCCGTTTCCCTCCCTGAAGTCAGACCACCCCTGGGCTTGCCAGCTGGGCCCGGCTCACTGGGCTATGTGTTCAAAGTCTTTCCTTTTGCTCTCCCTCAAAGCCCAGTTTTTGTGTCAACTGCTGTTTGCTTTCAAGAATGCATAGATCCGCTTCATAACAAATGCATGCATAGGAATCTTGGCAGTTTTAAACATCACATCTGAAAGCGGTGTCTCGGAAAAGCTGTGCAAAGCATCCCCCAGATCCTGGAGGCACCCAGCACTGCCCATGATCCCCTGCCTGCTCCATGATTTCCCACCTGGAACCTGAAATACAGGGGCAGCCCTATACTCACCATCACGTCCTCCGGGTCCCATGGGCAGTGATGCTCCCCACGAATACTTCTTCTTTAGCTCTAGCTGCTGTGAGCGCTCCAGGGACCTGCGCATCATTGCCTCCAGCCGTTCCTACACAGTTCATGTAAAGCAAGTGTTAACAAGATTAACTACCCAGCCCCACCACACTGCCTGCTGCCTCAGAGCACGGTGTGAGTCACCAAATGCGGCTTTCTGTGCTCAGCATCCAAAACCCAGGCATATGTGCTGTCTCTGCCACACCAGAGTGCTCTGAGTAGGTGGAGAGTAAACAATGCAGCTAGGCTAGCACTGGCTCTCAACCCCAACACTGCTCGTCCTGTCCCCTCCCCTCCCTGGGGAGAAGCTGCCTCAGGAATAATGCCCAATATGCATTAACTCCTTGAGGTCTGTCTCAAGCCATTCTGCCCTATCCAGAAGGAGAGCTGGAATTCTCCAGAACCAACAGCAACCTTTCTAGTTAAAAGCATAAAACATTTTGCTTTGAGAAAATTTTAATGCAAATATAATTTGAGTTTGGGGGTGATACATGACACTGAGAGCTATTTTGCAAAGCTGTATTTTCATCTTAGAACTTCTTAACAGGGAACCAATTGTTTTATATAGTGTGACACTTTTCTGCTATATAGTAATCTGGGGATAACACTGCATATTTCAAATTTTTAAAGAGGCAAGAGTATAGAACCTTCTGGCCACAAAATAAAGCATCCATGCATCCCCAGAGTTATGTAGGTAGAGGGGGCAGGGAGGCAGAACCCAATAATTTTTAATCAGAGAAAAACAACCATTAAACTTCGGCTTCTCTCCTAACAGTATTTGTCAAAAACACTCTCCTGTATCACCCAAATTGTTACTTTCATAAAGTTGTCCTTGGTGCTGCAGTGAAGGTGCTCTGATTCTGCACTCCCCACCATCTCCATGACACTGCAAATACCAAGTCCTCTTCCTATCTCCCCTGGAGAAGGCCTGAGCTAGCAGTTATAATGAAACCCTTTAGCCCTCATAAAACCCAACTCTGAGGTGCTCTAGGAACTAGGCTAATCGTAGCTTGACTCCAAAACAAAAAGATACAATTGTCTCATGGCTTAAAAAACACACACAAGCAAAATTAATTTAGGACAGCATCAACTGAGTAATCATGACTTAAAAGACCAGGAAAAGGCTCCTTTTTGTCACACTTACTAGACACATATAAAGGTCCCTTAATAGGTATCTAGATTTATCTCTTCTGTCGTGTATACACCAGAGGGACGAGATGCGGATCTGGCTTCTCCACATCTCAGCCTCCTCTGCATAATTTTTCTCTGAATAGCACTTTGCTAAGAGACTGCCTCTCCAGGGACCTGTGAGCAGAAAGGGGGATTTTTACCTCCTGTAAGTCTTATATTTGCATTAGCTATTAACTGTGTTCTTGTTTTTGGCCTGAGACTGTACAATCATGAGTGTGCATGCCCTGGCAGAGTCCAGTCCTCATGACCCTGGCCCATTAAATGATGGTCAACTCTGGCAGTCTGCCTGATAAAAGATGGGGCTTGGAGGGAAGAGAACTTCTCTGCCACGTGATGCCTGAAGTACAGCCACTTGAGATTGGGGCTGAATGGTATTCCATTACATGGTTTTAACATAAGGTATTTAACCAATGACATAACTGAAGTGTTGAAGCCTTTCATCCCAGAGTGAATTTAGTATTGGGTGGGTTACAGTATACTTCCTGCATGCCAGAAGGACCTCACAAGGTGGTCCCTTCTCTACTAGGGGACCAATGAGATCAAAAAACAGTGAGCTTCACTGAGCCGGCCTGACCACTGATCAGCTATCTGGGGGGGCACCCCTCTAAGGGAATGAATGCTCACTGAAAGCCAAACCTACCCCTGGACTTTTCAGTGGCCTCTAGAAAACTACCCCTGTCATCCATCCCCAGTCCACTGAGCTGCTCCAAGTCCCACCACTGGAGATTAATTCCCTCAGACCTTGAGGAGGCTGATGAAAACACAGCCGTCCCTAAGAGAAAGACACACTCACTTTGTATCACCCACTTTTGGAGAGATGATGAGAAACAGATGACAACCAAGCTCTAAGAGGATTTATGGAACCCCAAAAAGTCAGAATGGAGTAATTCACACATGTGGAAAACAAAACTTGTCCAGTGCACAAGTCTCATTAAGGTTAGTCCTGTACAGGTCAGTATTGCCTCATGTTTGTGTGTATCTTCTGTTCCTTCAAATAACGAAATCAAAAGAATTCAAATCCCACCTCTGCCTGGCACTTTTTATCCCTGTGACCTTGAGCTAATCATTTCAGTTCCGGGCTTCAGTTTCCTTGCCTATAAAATGGGGATAAGCCTACCTACATCCCCAGATCACCCTAAGTCTGGAAATAATGACAAGTATGCAGTAAATCCTTAACCAACGCTAAGTGAATCTGAATTTAAAGAGGAAGATTCTTATCAGGACCATTTAGAGCAACAGTTCTCAAATCTGAGAGCTCAGCAAGAGAATCCCCTGGAGAGCTTATTAAAGCCCTGGGGTTTATCCCCAGAGTTTCTGAGTCAATAGGTCTGGGGTGGAGCCTGCTGAGAATCTGCATTTCTAACAAGTTCTCAGGTACTGCTGGTCATGGGACCCCCCAAGTGAGAGCCACTGCTTATAGGAGAGGCTGAGCTTGAGAAAGTGAGCATGAGAAAGTTCCATCACATTAGAAAAACAGTATTAATAAGTATCAGAACTGCATACTGCAATTCCTGCCAAGTTCTGGTTTTCCTGAGTATCATCCGATGATCAACAGAGGATGGGGAAAGGGCAAGGCAAATCCTTGTCACTAGAATCTCTTCTATTAGGTAGGTCCTAGCGGAAGGAAGGAAGAAAGGAAAGAGGAGACCTCACACTTGACATCTGGAGCTCTGGCTCTAGATCTGTCTGGATGAATTTGGAAAATCACGACCAAGGTGACTCTGCTGAACTGGCTGAGCAGTATTAAAGGTTGCCAGCAGGGCACATTCCAGACACTGTTACTCAGACAGCAGTCTCTGGAAGGAATGGGTGGTAGGGGGTGGCTGTGCCTCTTCAACTGCCATTATATGTGTTCTTTTTTCTTTTTCTTTTTTTGAAATGGAGTCTCGCTTTGTCATCCAGGCTTGAGTGCAGTGGTGTGATCTTGGCTTACTGCAATCTCTACCTCCTGGGTTCAAGCAATTCTCTCACCTCAGCCTCCCATGTCGCTGGGATTACAGGTGTACGCCACCACACCTGGCTAATTTTTGTATTTCTAGTAGAGACAGGGTTTCACCATCTTGGCCAGGCTGGTCTCAAACTCCTGACCTCAGGTGATCGGCCTGCCTCGGCCTCCCAAAGTGCTGGGATTACAGGCGTGGGCCACCACGCCCAGCCCATTACATGTGTTCTGGGGATGACACTGCAGGGACACACCCCCAATGGTCCTCAGCAGGGATGTGTGTGGGGGAGGGAGGGGAGGAGGTCTTTTCTCTCTACAGACAGATGTCCACATTTGGCCAGGAGGCCACATGGCAGTGTGGCACCTTAATGCCTTCTGTGAGCAGCCAGTTCTCAGCTGAGTGAAGTTTTTATTTAGGTGAATTCAGAATTTTTTTGTTTTATATCCAGTCCTGTGGGTTTTGTTAGATATCAAGCAGTAAGAGTAGAAGGTTTGATGTATCCAAATAACTTAAAGAGATGAAGCTATTCTTTGAAAGAGGTGTGGGTCATGCCTGTAATCCCAGCACTCTGGGAGGCTGAGTCAGGTAGATTGCTTGAGTTCAGGAATTTGAGACCAGCCTGGGCAACGTAGCGAAATCCTGTTTATACTAAAAGTACAAAGAAATAGCTGGGTGTTATGGCATGCACCTGTGGTCTCAACTACTCTGAAGGCTGAGGTAGGAAGATCGCTTGAGCCCGGGTGGGAGAGGTTATAGTGAGCTGAGATTGCACCACTGCACTCCAGCCTGGGTGACAGAGCAAGACCCTGTCTCAAATTTTAAAAAAAGGGGGGAGGGGGCTTTCCCTTATGTGTTTAACATAAGGAGGAACATGGAGTTGACTTTTCCAAATCCCATTTTCCAGGGTCACTGGTCAGGAAGCTATACTCTCCTGAGTAGAGAATGGGTGGGCATATTGTGTTGTCAGCCCTAACTCAGGTGACAGGAACTTGTTCTGGTAGCTCAGTTCCTGGGAGTTGTGTGGCACGTGAAGGTTGTAAGAACCCACCTTAAGGAGTAGGTGGCCTCCCACAAGAGAATGAGTTTAGGTCAGGGTGTCAAGTAGATAGCAGAACTACCCCCACGCCCTCCCTGGGACAGGCCTGACTAGCTTCTACCCCTGCCAACTCTTGACACCTCTGAGAGTCTGGCCATTGGTGGCACCCACTTGTGCCCTGGCACAGACATGAGGGGTTATCAAGAGTGACATCACGGCAACCATAGGGATACAGAGCCAGGGCAGGGCTGAGGTGGGGTCAAGAGGCCTCTCGTGAGCTCCTAAGTATCAGACCCAGAGAGGTAGAATCTGGTAGGCAACACCAACACTTTCCAACAGGCTAGAGAAGTAAAATGGTCTGCATTGGATGAATGATCTTCCTACAGAGGCTTTTCTCTGGCTGACAGAGACAGAATATGAGAAAAAAGACTTCAATATGACACTGAGAAGAGAATGGACAACGTCCACAGCCAGGCACCGAGCAGGCTGCAATCCTCCCAAAGCTCCCCTCGAACCATGGGGGCCAGTGCAGAGGGTTTCCTTTGAAGAGAGTCTTCTGTAATGCAGGCCTATCCCTTCTCCCTAAATGTCACCCTCGAGAATGCCAAACAGGCCTCTGTACCAGCAGAGCACCGACACCGAGGTAGCTAACAAGCCAGCCTGTGTGTGGCAAGTCCCTAAGCTACACCTGGGTCCCCTGGGGCCCTGAGGGCAGGAGCAGGTGGCAGAGGGAGGCTTCTGTTTTCTTGGGTTGCTATATAACCACAGGAGGCCCAGCCCTCAGCCCTGCCCTGCTGTGCCAGGGAGAAGAGGGAACCAAGCTCAGCTTGGGCTGACAAGGGTCAGTCGGGCAGCCTCCTGCCTCCCCACCACCACATCAGGGGTGCAAGGAAGCACACAAATAGAAAATTACCCACAAAAGATTCAGCTGCATCAGGACCAACATACGGCATAACACTCCGTCACCTACAAGAAGGGGGAGTTGGACTAGTTAATTTAACATGCCTCCAGCACTAACATTCTGTAGAGAAAAATTATAAACAGAAATTGCCTCAAAAGCAGCCCCTAGTAACACTGCATATGTCAGAGCATGGGAAGTGTCTTATGTGACTTCACAGTGCCCCTTCCTGGAAGCAGCAGTGACAAGCTTTCAAAATAGGGAGATCATGGTGGAAGAGGACAAGCTCTAAGTCATTAAGGAATGGAGGATGGGAAGAAAATGGGCGAGCCCAGTGACTTGACAAATACACAAGTTAGCAAAGGAGAAATCTGTCCGAAGTTACCAAAACAGCCTATTACACTGTGGCTTTTTCATAAGCTTTTGTGGGCAGCACCCTCTTGACCTTGCTTTAGCCAAGCTTGGCTGAAGTAACTGAACAGAATGTAACATTCCCGAATGATTACTCTGTGCTAGGTGCTTTCCTGGGCACTTTTACAGAAGTTGCCTCTTTTAATTCCCGTAACTACCTCTATTTTGGGCTAAGGAGACAGAGTGAGAGGGGTATGTAACTTGCCCTGGTTACTAGCTGCTCAGTGGTAGAGCTGGCATTTGAACTGGGAGCAGCTGAAGGCACAGCAATCAGACTGCAGCCAGCAACGGTAGACCATGGCTAAAACACTGGCTTAGATCTCATTTCCTAAGAGGAGAAAATAAATCATAAAAGGGTGCTTCTTGAGCAAAGATGGGTCTAACTGTGTGTTCTTCAAAAAAAAAGGGGGGGGGCGGTAAATATATATAGTGATAAACAACTGTTCACAGATTTTAAAAAATACTGAATTCGTACAAACATCTTTATATCCTATAGTGTTGCAGATTAACAAACCTCTATATTGTTCACACTAAAAGTGAATCATCATACCTTACGAATAAAAAATTATCAACTGACATAAGGTCTTTATTATATCCTTAAAATATAATTGTTAAGAAAATCTATAATCTGAATATGCTTTCTAAATATATTTTCAAAATTTAGTAATAAAGGACTCTGTAGGGGTAATCACATGCCATTTCTTTTTAAAAAGGTAACTGGAAAGAAGGGCAATTAAAGGAAAGAACTACATTAAAGTTTAAATACACTAGCATCTTGGTATTTGAGGGTAGACTTAATTTGCCAGTAGCAACTGACAGGATCACACTGTTCTCAACCTCACAGCTCTTGTTGTGGCCTTGTGTCTGCCCTGGAGGCATTAACCCTCAGATTCCCATCACCTAGTCCCTATCCATAACTGCCTCTGAGACTTTTTTTCCCCTATCTACTAGACTACCCACGGATCTTTTGAGTCTTAATTTAGAGTCAGAAAAGGTTGTGAGTAGAAGAGGCTTTGGAGACTGGCAAATCCAACCCTCTCACTTCACAGAGAAGTGAGAGGCCAGCCAGTTTGTCCAAGATCACACATCAAATTAATACCTGAGTAGAATGGACAAGTCTCTGTGGTTCTACGTTGGTGCTGCTTCCACTGTTTCATGTCATGCTGCTGAAAGAAGGCATGGGAGCCACACCAAGGAAAAGGTGCATGGCAGGTCTCTCTCGTACCTCAGAGCTGGGCAGGATGCCCAGGCACTCTGAGCGCCCTGCTGAGGGGGCTGGAAGGTGGTAGGTGGTGCTCCTGGGCCTTACCTCCTCCTCCCGAAGCTTCTGTTTCCTTTTCTCTTCCACAGCAGCCCTCTTCTGATCCTCCCGCTGCCGCTGCTCTTCCAGTTTTCGCCATCGCTCCTCAATTTGCTTTTCGTACTGGAGCTTGGCTCTTTTCTGTTTCTCCAGGATTTGTTGTTCTCGAGCCGCTGGGGAAGGAAAGTAGAAGAGAGGTGTCATTACCAGAGCACCCCATGCAGTATGGATTAAGACCAAAAACACAGAAGCTAGAGTGGAGACCTAAAAAGAGCCTGGTGGGATCCTAGGATGCAATGATTGAGACAAAGGGTTCCGGTACCTCCACCACTAGCTGGATAACCCTGAGCATGTTAACTAGATCATCTCTGCCTTGGTTTCCTCCTTTACAATGTGGGGACAGTCATGTTTGCCACATCACAGTGTTGTGAAGATCAAACAAGATGATGCCCATGAAGTACACAGTAAGTGCCTCCATACATGGGAGCTATGGCTGTGACTGCCGTCATTAAGTCAAACTTGTACACAATGGCTAAACCGTATGCTAGGTTAAGCAATGATGCTTATAAGGGTATATTCATTGGAAAGCAGGTTAACTGTGTGTGCACCATGCATCAGATACTGAGCTGGGTCAGAGAGTAAAACACATGAATAAAATTTGCCTTACCCTCAAGACATTTCCTAAGAGGCCCTTAATTCCACCTAGCCAAGGCAGGAGAGAGTTCCCTAGGGGAGGCAATGCTTGTACCGACCAGGAGGAGGCAGTCAAGGAGAGAAGAACCTGAAAGCTCCTCATTTGCCTCAATGCAATGGGGAAACACTGTCTCCCTCCCTCAGCATCCTGTGCAGAACACTCTGTACTAATCTGTCTACGGCCTGCAACAGGCGAAACAGCCCTTCTCAACCAGGGCTACCTGTCCTAAAATATAAAATGGCTCAGGTGCTGATTTTCTCAGTTTTCCTGAGGATGGCCCTTTTAGATTCCCAAGAGAGAACCTAAGGGAGTGTACACAGTGGACACTGGAAGGTATCAGGACTTCCTTAAGTCAGGAGCAGCGACTGTTTCTCTTTCTTCAATGTCATATCTGCAGCCCCTAGCACAGTGCCTAGAACACAGCAGAGGTTCAATATTTGACGAGTGAAGTGTTCTGAGAATTACCTATTTATGAACATGCCATTTACAGTGTAGGTGGACCCCTGATTCTTCATGTTCGTCCAGCAATTGTCCTAATTCTCTTCCCATTCATTCACATATTTGTAAGAATCTTCAGAAAAGACACCACCATATCTCTACTCCCTTGGACCAAAACAGCCAAAGTGCATAACTTACCCAGACATTTTTCTCTTTCTTCCCGTCTTTCTTTAGCCAATCTCTGCCTCTCATCAGATTTCAAAAATCCTTCCATGCCTACAAAGGAGAAAACTAGATGATGTTTCAGTTCTTCACTCTTTCCCTATCTGCTGAGTACCTGGGGCAACTAAGCACGCGCCCGAGTCTAAGTGCATGCACATATCATCCATCCCCATCGCTTCAACCAAAGGAGGTCCAATCTGTCACTCTCCATGACACACACAGCCAAGGGGCAGCAGTTACCACTTTCACATTCACCTGCCAAGCTGTCCTGTAGCTGTGCCAACATCAGCCCCAGAGGACAAAGCCCCTTCCCTAATTCTTTGCCCCCAGGCAGAAAAGGGGTCAGAAAGTACAGTAAGTGACAGAGGGGCCTGGCAGTGTGCAGAGAAGCCCACTAGGCTTAGTCTAGTCAGACTCCCAGGCCTGAAGCAGGACCACCTGGGGAGAGGAGAAGCATAAAAATGGACAAAATTTTGAATATTGCTCATTACACAGACACTGAACATTTTACTTTTTTTTTTTTTTTTTTTGAGGCGGGGTCTCGTTCTGTTGCCCAGGCTGGAATGCAGTGGCGTGACCTCGGCTCACTGCAACCTCTGCTCCCAGGTTCAAGTGATTCTCCTGCCTCAGCCTCCCGTATAGCTGGGACTACAGGTATGGGCCGCCACACCTGGCTAACTTTTCTATTGTTTTTAGTAGAGATGGGGTTTTGCCATGTTGGCCAGGCTGGTCTCAAACTCCTGAACTCAAGTGATCTGCCCACCTTGGCCTCCCAAAGTGCTGGGATTACAGGCGTGAGCCACCACACCCAGCCTACTTTCTGAAAGGAGCCAACATATGAAAGACAACATTCAAGTTCAATTTTGGTTCTGCCAAGTTTGTGTCAATGTCAATCTTAGTATCTTAGAATCATCCAAATATTTACAACAAATAAGATGGAACCAATGACAACTTCCCCAAAACTGTCTGGGAAATATCCCCAGAGCTTTTCATCTCCAACCAACTCCTGCAGGACCCTAAAGGGCTTTCTAAATCAAAGGTTAAATGGATCTTCATGGTCATGCTAGGATTAGAAATAATTTACTGCACGCTTTTCCTGAGTATTAGCTACATAATATTTAAGCACATCATTCTGGAGAAATCAGCTTTAATGTTAATATAACCAGGTTCACTTCCCCAGCATCTGTGCCTTCCTCTCTGAGAGCATCAGAAGCTGGCATCACAGTGTGCCTTGCTGCCACGGCAACCTGTGCTTCTTCCAAGGAAGTTCCTGCTGCTGTCCAGGAGAGAGGCCTGAAGGCCTGGCCCACAGTGTAGGGAGTGGGAATGAGGAAGGGGGGTGGTGTGACAAACACTGGATTGTCAGGATTCCTCCCATACATTTGGTTTTTCAGCCTAGATTATACATCAGGGATATTAAAATGGGATAAGTACTAGAAAAACCCAAGTGCCATTCTCCATTTTGTTTTTAGTCATCTCTTAATCATTATGACACTATCAACAATATAAACGTCATCAAGGATTTAAAGGCCAACTCCTCAGCTCATTCCAGCCACTTCCCAATCTGACTCCAAACTCTTTTCCCAAGTTGACCTCAGCACTGCCCTTTCTCCCATGCACCTCCTGGCTCATGACCCCCTTATTCAACCCTGCTCCACCTGTTTAAACCCTGTCCATCTATAAGACCCCCTTGGTCCCCCAGCTCTGTGATGCTCTGTGTTCCCATATGGTTTGAGGACTCTGATTCTGCTTTCCCGTACAGCTCTCTCTCTCTCTCTCTCTGTAACTCAGTCTCCCCTGGTGTGTTCCAGAGCCATGTGTGGCTGATGGAACTCTCAGTTTGTAAAGCTCCAGCCACTGTTCCTTACATAGCGGCCCCAAGGTGTGTACACACGGCTCAGAGGCAGGTGTGAAGTTAGTGAAAGGGGAACAGGCATAGAAAATCAGGTTTCTCTTTTCCCTAAACACAGTCAGGTTCTAGTCTCTACCTCAAGAGTCTGATTAATAAGAATTAGTTCTGTGTGAAAAGCTACAAAGAAAAGCCTAGGATGCCTGGACAGATGCTCCCATCGGCACCTACATAAGCTCACCCACCCAGGCAGGGCCTAAACCTAGCTCTGTACTGCCCATGCTGCCCTTTAGGTGTTCATGGGCCTGTTCCGTATCTAAGTTAAGCCTGAAAATGGCTGAAAGTGCTCTTCAAACAGAGGGAAAAAAGAAAACAGAAGAAAAAGGGCCAAACACACTTGAAACTGCACAGATTACCTTGAGGCTTTACAGAGGCTGCTAGTTCGACAGACAAGCATGATTTTAGACTGCCCTCTCATGGACACATATGAGAGTCACACCTTCGAATCATCTTCCAGAAATTCTTTATTACATGCTCACAGTCATCATCACTAGCATCATCATCATAAGCAGTAATAATTGAGCAGTTACCAAGGATAAAGTATGCTGCTCAGATTTTCTCAGCCCAACCCCTCTATGATGACAGAGGCGCTGTAACAATCCGTCTTACAGTTATAGAATCAGAAGCACTTGAAGCTAGATTCCAATGCAAGAACTTGACTTCAGGACCCACTTTAAAAAACATTAAAAATATGTATTTTCTCTAATCTCTCACATCTGGCTGAAAGGGCCCACATTCTTAGTTACCGCTTTTCTGTGCTGCTTCCCCAGCACAGGAAGAATGTAACACCTTGATCTTAGCGCTGTGACCCAGTGATGCATACAGGGAACAAATCCTAACCTGGCCCCAAGAATGAGCCTGCAAATCTGAAGAGAAGTTGAGTGTGACCCATTAGAGAAGTATAAAGTAAGCAGTACTGTGAGCCAAGCGCTGGTGCAGCTGGGCACAGATGTGGTCACTGTACAGGCAGGCTAATTAGCAGCTTCCTCCTCACACTAGTGGTTTGAAAATGTTTGCTCAGCAATGTTTTAGTGCTGACGCTGGGTGGGGAAGGGGCTACAGAGGACCCTGGGGGCAGCTGTAGGCCTCTCCTTGCTCGTGTCACAATACAGAGCTGTCTCTTTCTTTTTTAAATTCAGCTTTGCCCCACTGAAAGGGGTGGAGTGACTCAAACAGCCCAACATGGGTGATGTGGAATCTCTGTGCTGTCTATTTGGCAGCCATGAGCTATACATGGCTATTTAAATTTCATATCAAAATTTAGTACAGTTACAGTTCATTCAGTTCTTAGTCTCACTGGACACACTTCAGCCACATGTGGCTGGTGGTTACCACCCTGCAGTGAGAAGCCTGGCAGCTCCCTCCTGTGATTCTCTCTCTGCACATCTTGCTGCTCTGGGAAACATGTGGATAAGGAGGTCTGAGTTCAGTCAGGATTGAACTTTACTGGATGAGTAAGGCTTCTTCTACACAGCATCTGCTTCGTCTGCTTAACTGTTGAGCAAACATTTTGAGAATATCCATTCCAAGAGGAGCCAAATAACTCATCTCCAGCTTCCACCTTCTGACCCTAGATGTCTCTCCCAAAGGCTGTCGAAAAGCCCTTTTGCTCATTCCGAGGTAAGGAGGGCTGGAGCACAAACCATGGACTCTAACAAATCAGTTACTACCGAAACACAGTCAGATTTAAACCAGAGGAACTGAGGTAGATTATTGTGAACACTAACACCAGGAGATGCCCTCTTAAGACACAGTGTAACCAAGAAGTAATGCTTGATATGGTTTGGCTCTGTGTCCCACCCAAATCTCATCTTAACTTGTACCCCCATAATTCCCAGGTGTTGTGGGAGGGACCTGGTGGGAGATAATTTGAATCATGGGGGCGGCTTCCCCCACACTGTTCTCAATGGTAGTGAATAAGTCTCATGAGATCTGATGGTTTTATTAGGGGTTTTCACTTTTGCATCTTCCTCATTTTCTCATGCCACCACCATGTAAGAAATGCCTTTCACCTCCCGCCATGATTCTGAGGCCTCCTCAGCCATATCGAACTGTTAAGTCCAATGAAACCTCCTTTTCCTCCCAGTCTCGAATATGTCTTTATCAGCAGCATGAAAACTCACTAATACGGTGCTGAATTCAGCTCCAAAAGGAAGTCTTTATATATGGCCTGAAATCCTAAAATGTCCAGCTTTCCTACCCAATCAATCCCTTGTCCATGTACCCTATTTGTGTACATTTATCATCATCTCTTTTTTATTTTTTTGAGACAGGATCTCACTCTGTTGCCCAAACTGAAGTGCAATAGCATAATCATGGCTCACTGCAGCCTCCAACTCCTGGGCTCAACTGATCCTCCCACCTCAGCCTCCCATGTAGCTGGGACCACAGGTATGTGCCACAATGCCTGGCTAATTTTTAAATTTTTCAGTAGAGACAAGGTTTCCCTACGTTGTCCAGGCTGATGTTGAAACTCCCAGGCTAAAGCAATCCTCCTGCCTCAGCCTCCTACAGTGCTGAGATTACAGGCATGAGCCACAGTCTATGGCCATCTCTTGCTTTTTTTAAAACCAGGGACCCAATTTTACCTTTAAATTCCATGAGAACTGACAGAGAACAGATTTATACCTGCATGCTTGCCAGTGGCTGAGAAGGTAGAGGTGGGAGGGAAGTGGATGTCTGTAATAGGCATCATGAAATATACTCTATCTTAATTGTATCAGTGGTAACATCGTGGTTGTGATACTGTTCTACAGTTTTGTAAGATATTACCATTGAGGTAAACCCGGTAAAGGGTACATTGTAGGGCTCTCTCTATAATTTTTTTTTTTTTTTTGAGATGGAGTTTTACTCGGTCACCCAGGCTGGAGTTCAGTGGCACAATCAGCTCACTGCAGCCTCGAGCTCCTGGGTCCAAGTGATCCTCTCACCTCAACCTCCCAAGTAGCTGGGACTACAGGCGTGTGCCACCATGCTTGGCTATTTTTTTTTCTTTTTCTTTTTGAGATGGAGTCTCGCTCTGTCACTCAAGCTGGAGTATACTGGAGTAATCTTGGCTCATTGCAAACTCCACTTCTAGGGTTCAAGCAATTCTCCTGCCTCAGCCTCCTGAGTAGCTGGGACTACAGGCGTGCGCCACCACGCCTGGCTAACTTTTGTATTTTTAGTAGAGACGGGATTTCATCATGTTGATCAGGCCGGTCTCAAACTCCTGACCTCATGACCCGCCCACCTCAGCCTCCCAAAGTGCTGGGATTACAGGCATGAGCTACGGTACCTGGCCTTGGCTATTTTTTTCTTATTTATTTATTTATAGAGATGCAGTTTCACTACATTACCTACCCTCGCCTATTTTTTTCTTACTGATTGATTGATCAATTGATTGAGAGGCAGTCTCACTATGTTGCCCAGGCTGATCTGGAACTCCTGGCCTCAAGGGATCCTCCTGCCTCAGTCTCCCAAAACGTTGGGATTATAGGCATGAACATCTGCACCCAGCCTGTAATATTTCTTATAACTGCATATGGATTGACAATGACCTCAAAACAGAAAAGTTCAATTATTTTTTTAAAAAACCTGGCCCAAATGTGAAGGAAGCCCTGGGAAGAACCTAAAGGGGATGCTCTCAGAGGTATCCTACCCAGGAGAAGGACAAGAAGCACCCATGTCAGAGCCACCCCTTCCCCGCTGTTGACGTAATAATGCTTCCCAAGGCAACAGGATTCAGGTAAACTTGCAACTCTGAAACAGAGGCCTTTTCTTGGGCAATTAATTCCTACAGAAAAATTGGAATAAAACAGGGATACTGAGCAGCCAAACAACTACTTTACATTAACAGAAAAGCATAAAATCTCATACTTGACTGAGATCCTATTATCTTTGAGCTGCAGGAACACATTTTTAAAAACTAATTTTAAAATAAATTTTATTAGCTTGAAGTACTCTCCTACTAGAATATTAATGACCTGATATTAGTCAATTATTCATGGTACTGGTAAGAACCATTATCAAAATACAAAGTTTCAAAGGGAAGCCAGTTGTGCTAGACTTTGAAAAATTAATCGCATTAAGTGAATTTTAAAATAACCTTTCCAATTATACTCACATTTATGCAACTGCAATGTCCAGAAAAAAGGCAAGGAAGAACAAAGAGCTCATCCAATAGGAAATACAATGAAGGGTCCTCACCTCCTCTAGGGAGCCATCCCTGATCTCTTCAAGGGGTTGTCAGGCATCCTCTGCTCTGTGGACTCACAGGCACTGTTTTCCTAAGTGGTCACTCTTGGTTGCACCGTGATGATCTGTTTGAGCACATGGTGACTGTTGCTTCTCCACTTTGGCTATACAATGGAATCACCTGGAGAGCTTTAAAAAATATAGATGCCTAGGTCTCCCTTCATATTCTGATCTAGTCAGTCTTAGGTGTGGTGTAGGCATTGCTGCTTTAAAAGCTCCGCATGTGATTCTAATGTGCATCCAGGCCTAACAACTGTCCTAGCCCACTGCTCCCCACATTTGAGAATGCGTCGGAACCACCTGGAAGGCTTGTGAAAATGGACTGCTGGACGTCACCTCCAGAGGTTCTGATGGAGTAAGTCTGGGGTGAGCAAAAGAATCTGTTTTTCTAACAAGCTTCCAGGTGAGGCTGACACTACTTACTGGTCTAACGCCCACACCTTGAGAACCAGTGTTCTGGACTATGGTGATTCTACTGGGCAGGGCCCTCCCTGTGGCTACTCTCTGTATGACAGAGCTCAGCAGAGTGCCACATTCCCCCACAGTGTTTACCTTTGCTAAGGTTGTTACTGCCCCACATGGTATCGCTGGGTGTGTGTGTGTGTGTGTGTGTGTGTGTGTGTGTGTGTGTGTGTGTGTGTGTGTGTGTGTGTGTGTGTGTGTGTGTGTGTGTGTGTGTGTGTGTGTGTGTGTGTGTAGGCAGAGGGAAGGGGCAGGGACAGGGGGACTAGGTCTTGCTATGTTGCCCCTGGTTATCTTTAACTCCTGGCCTCAAGTAAATCCTCCTGCGCCAGCTTCTCCAGATGCTGGGATTACAGGTGTGCACCACCCTGCCAGGCTTTGGGTCTTTTGTTTGACCCTTGTCCTCTAAGCTCTTGTTTTATCTCTGAATTTCTGGGAGGGACTGAAGATTGGGAGGGACTCAAAAAGCTGCTGAATGAAAGGGCAATGAATATTATGTCCCACTGATGGAAACCTCCCCATTTGTAGACTATTTTAACCTCATACCGGAAGTGTCTATAAAAACAATCAACATTTTAAAGCATCTTTGTACCCATTATCCTGCTAGAGATGTGGAAAGAAAGAAAGGCTCTCCCTGAGCTGCTCCCCATAGACCCCCACTCCCACAGATTAACCTTTCTTTTGAATTCCATCAGTGCTCTGATTCTCACAGACCTTTTCCCTCTTTACTTCACATGGGGGTCCTTCCCTCTCTCATTCACCATCCTCAGGCTCAGGAAACTCTACCCTCCCGGTGCTCTCTCTCACCAATCAATTTCCTCTGGAAACACCCTCACAGACACACTCAAAAATAATGCTTTACCAGTTCTCTAGGTATTCCCCAATCGAGTCAAGTTGGCACTAAAAACTAACCATCACAATGGATAAATATAATATGGTATTATACATCCATACAATGAAATACTGTTCAAACATAAAAAAGGAATGAACGGGATAGGAGACATTGTGAAGGACTACTAATGGGTTCAAGATTTCTTTTGGGAGTGATGAAAATGTGATGGTATTTTAGGCAGTGGTGACAGTTTCACAACATTGTGAATGTACTAAATGCCACCGGATTACACTTCAAAATGATTAATGTTATTGTTGGTAAATTATATTGCAGTAAAAAAATTTGTAGTGCTCCCCGCATCCCCCCCCCAAAAAAGCAGAATATAAAAGACCACATCAAGGAGTGTTCCACAACAAGGCTTAAAAACCCAGAGCATAATCTTATCTGTGGCCTTCTCTGAAATCTCCTAGGTTATCTGTTTTTTCTTTTCCTCCCAAAAATCCAGATGATATATCTGGTTCCAAATGCAAACGTGTGTGATACATTTCCGTATGTAAAAATAATATATATTTCTATAAACTGTATTTGTCACACAATCCCAACAGCTTTGTTATTAATTATAGTTTGTAAAACTGGGGAACAAAAATAAATGTTGGCAAGTTGGAAAAAAATGAGTGTTTATTTTTTAAAGGAGATGAAAAAAACTGCCAATAAATGATAAATGTGTTGTGATAAACTGCTGCTGTGATGGTTACATGAAATGTGTGGGAAGAGGCCGGGCGCAGTGGCTCACGCCTGTAATACCAGCACTTTGGGAGGCCAAGGCGGGCGGATCACCTGAGGTCAGAAGTTCGAGACCAGCCTGGCCAACATGGTAAAACCCCGTCTCTATTAAAAAAAAAAAAGAAGAAGAAGAAATGTGTGGGAAGAACTTCCCATATAATAAATGCTCATTAAATGTTACTGGCCATTATGTTTAGGGGGGTTATTTTCTAGATTAAAGAATTGGAGACTTCAAAACGTCAAGTAACTCACCCAATGTCCTATTAAGTGGTAGGAGTCTAATTATCTCTCTGACTTTTAATCCAGTGTGATTTCTTCTACACTCTGCTGCTCTCCTGGGAGAGGGGAGGTGGGGTCAGATTCAGATCAGTGAAAGGCAGGAGTTGGAAATTCCAGGCAAAGGTAACAATGTATGCAAAAATACGCTAGAATATAATAAAGTCTGAAATCCAATTGAACTTTTCAATCTTGCAAGTGGAAACTGAAAATTAACTGACAGAATCTAGAACCTTTTTCATCATTGCAGGAGGGTATATTGTTTTTGTTCAGAAAGCATCATATACTCCTGCCTCATATTTTTCATTTAGAACCTCAAAACCAATTGCAATCCTATAAGGTCACTAAACCTTCCATTTACATTTCTTTCAGTGTTGGGCTAAATCTCAATTTCCTCCACACCTCAGGATGACTGCTTTAATGAAATGAACTTCTGATGAAAACCAACAGCAAAATTGTCTAGCAACCTAATTTTTCTTCAAAATGAAACTCATAACCATTAAAGGCACTCTGAGAACATCAACAAAGCAACCCTAAACAGTGTTAAAATGAGGCCGAGTAAGGTGGCTCACTCCTGTAATTCCAGTACTTTGGGAAGATGAGGTAGGAGGATCACCTGAAGTCAAGAGTTCCAGACCAGTCTGGCCAACACGGTGAAACTGCATCTCTCCAAAAAATACAAAAAATTAGCCAGGCATGGTGGCATACGCCTGTAGTCCCTGCTTCTCGGGAGGCTGAGGCAGGAGAATCACTTCAACCAGGGAAGTGGAAGTTGCAGTGAGCCAAGATCTCACCACTGCACTTCAGTCTGGGTGACAGAGTGAGACTCCATCTCAAAAAAAAAAAAAAAAAAAAAAAAAAAAAAAAAAAAAAAAAAAAAAAAAAAAAAAAAAAAAAAAAAAAAAAAAACCAACAAACAAAAAAACAAAACAATGTTAAAATGAAGGCTTAATCATACCAGCATACAATGTGCAAAAAAGAAAATTGACTTAAAAAGTCAATTTAATATATAATTGGCACTTTCAAAATCCCAAATCATGAAATTTCAGGTGAAAGAGCTCTGAGGCCCTATTCAACCAGAGATGACATTGCTCAACCTCTCCCTCCACAAGGAAGATAACTCTGTCTTTATGTTCTTGGCTTTCTCCATTCTACCCATCCAATATGGATCAGTTCTTGGGCTTTCATTATACAGATGGAGAATGTATGTGGATAGAGTTCCAGAACTGTGAGAAGTGAATCACTTTTCATTAATCGACACTGGAAAGGGGGGAAAATGCTGCATGGGGGTGGAGGATGGCAGCAATAAAAAAGAGAAGGAGGTGAAAAAGAGATGAGGGACTAGGAAGTCATGAGCCATGTTTGGCTGCTTCTGGGGAGAGTTCTGGCTAGGAATTGAGTGAGGGAAGGGTTTTGTGTGACTCTTGGAAGATACAGTGTGTGGACGTGTCAGTGTGTGTGCACACAAATAATACCGGGGGCCAGAGGACTAGGCAAAAAGCTGCACATTAGGAATTCATCTTTTCACACTTTTCTAGTCTCCAGTAAATGTATAAACTGCTTTTAATACCTTTTGACTACTGAATTCTATTTCTTTAGCTATTACCCGAAGTTCTGGTATTTATTTGGGATATTTATTCTGGAAACAAATGCCTATGCAGAAACTAACCTTAGAGGAATCATATGGTTACAAAGACCTATCAATGGCCATTTATTCCATATTTTTTCTCTGACAAGAGCAGAGTCAGGTGGTTTCAACTTAAATTTGTCTCTCAGGAAGATGCTATTTCTTGCAACAGCTTAATAAGGGGGGTTCTTCTAATCCAGTGACTCTCAAGCTTTAGTGTGCATCAGAATCCATTAGAGGGCTTATTAAAAACTGAATGCTGGGCTCTACCCCCAGAATTTCTGAGTTAGTAGGTCTGGGATGGGGCCTGAGAATTTGTATTTCTAATAAATTCCCAGGTGATACTGATGCTGCTAGTCTAGGGACCACACTCTGACAATGAGTGATCTAATCCATTTCTTACCTGCTATAATTTCCTGAACTGGCTTAAATTTTCTCTTAAATGGTGGTAAAAAGTCACTATTATTACCTAATTCATTCCTTCCGATGTGCCCCTTTCAAAGATGTCATGATTTATACTTTTGAATGAGGCAAGCCTAGAGCTAGAATTTAAGTTTAATAACCACTGACTACTAGGATAAAGGTATAGACATCCAGGTATAAAAATATATTTTAAAAAAATGCATACAGGTCACGCAGAGTGGCTCACGCCTGTAATCCCAGCACTTTGGGAGGCCGAGGCGGGCGGATCACCCGAGGTCAGGAGTTTGAGACCAGCCTGACCAACATGGTGAAACCCCATCTCTACCAAAAATAGAAAAATTGGCCATGCCTGGTGGTGTGCGCCTGTAATCCCAGCTACTCGGGAGGCTGAGGCAGGAGAATCAATTGAACCCAGGAGGTGGAGGTTGCATGAGCTGAGATCACGCCACTGTACTCCAGCCTGGGCAACAAGAGCAAAACTTCATCTCAAAAAAAAAAATTTGTATTAAGATGCCAAAAAGTCCTTGAAAGAAGTGGAGAAATAGGGAACTACTTCAAGACTGTACATAAATCTATGCTATTATTAGATTTTTATAAAATACACCCACTAAATTCCCATAGGTTTCCTTTTAAAACAGCTAACCGAATTCTGAATTACATTTTCCAGAAAAATGCAGACATATAACAGTATTACTGAAAAACTCAAATGATTTTCTTAAATCACAATCTCACAGCAAAGAGAACGACCATTTTCCCCACCAAATGTAGAAGTGGGTGAAGCCCAAACAATAGAAAGTGCATAGCACTTTGGTGTCAAGGTCAAATAATAATAATAATAATGAGAATGGATCCCCCCCACCCCCAACTCCAAAACCTGGCATGTAATCGTCACCATTCTGCCACAAAATCCTCTACACAAGATTACTGGAAGAAGGTACAACAGGAAAGTTCTAGCCGGTGCAGTGGTTCACGCCGGTAATCCCGGCATTTTGGGAGGCCGAGGTGAGCCGATCACCTGAGGTCAGGAGTTTGAGGCCGGCCAGCCTGGCCAACATGGCAAAATCCCTACTAAAAATTAAAAAATTAGCTGGCCGTGGTGATGGGTGCCTGTAATCCCAGCACTTTGGGAGGCTGAGGTGGGCAGATCACGAAGTCAAGCGATCGAGACCATCCTGGCCAACATGATGAAACTCCATTTCTACTAGTCTCTACTAAAAATATACAAATTAGCCAGGTGTGGTGGCACACGCCTGTAGTCCCAGCTACTTAGGAGGCTGAGGCACGAGAATCGCTTGAACCCGGGAGGTGGAGGTTGCAGTGAGCAGAAGTTGCACGACTGCACTCCAGCCTAGGCGACAGAGCGAGAATCAGTCTTTAAAAAAAATGCTGGGCGCAGTAGCTCACACCTGTAATCCTAGCACTTTGGGAGGCTGAGGCAGGCGGATCACCTGAGGTCAGGCGTTCGAGACCAGCCCGGCCAACATGGTAAAACCCCATCTCTACTAAAAACACAAAAATTAGCTGGGCATGGTGGCGCGTGCCTGTAGTCTCAGCTACTCAGAAGGCCGAGCCAAGAGAATCACTCGGACCTGGGAGGCGGAGGTTGCAGTGAGCTGAGATCACACCACTGCACTCCAGCCTGGGCAACAGAGTGAGACTTGGTCTAAAAAACAAAAACAAAACCAGGAAAGTTCTGCAGGACCTGGTTTAAGCCTCCTCTCCTATAAAATAGAGATGAGTAAAACCTATTTTAGAACGAGGATACAAGGATTAAATGAGATATCACAGGTACTGCTCAACTGTATCCGGCATACAATAGGAGCTCGACAAATCCAGCTATTCTGTGTTGGTTATTCTAATGCACATGTTCCTATTTATTGTTCTCCACCTTCCACTATGGAGGTCCTTTGCACACACACCTGAAAACCTCAATCAGGCTACCTTTCCTAATGGGTGTGATAAGATCAAGTACATTACAACACTGCCAGTATAAAACTAGGGCGAGCATTCTTTTCCCGTAAAAATTATACTAGAAACATGTACATGCTCTCTTGATTTCTCATCTTCTGCAAAGAGTATATCAGTTACCAATCACTGTTTGTTTGCTTGCTTTTGTCTACACATGTAGACACATGCCGTTTATGGAAGCAGTGAGAGATCTTGTCTTCAGCAAGTAATTTCTTAAAGAAAGCACATAGAGATGACATCTCACAAACACTAATTATGAAGGTGGTATATGATGATGCTGTTCTTCTATATTCATACACGTATGCTCAGTTGCCCCAGGAACTCCTGTGCCAGTAACTCAATCTGGTAAATATGTTCTCCAGAACCAGACGACAATATGCCAAGCTATAAAATTCAACTGTGCCTGGTTTTGAGGACCGTACACATATTTGTGGGCTAGACTGTCTTTTTCTAAGAACTCTAGCTCTTAAGCACCTATTTCTGGCCAGGCATTATCCTCTACAAATATTATTTAATGCTCACAATAGTCCCAGGAGGTGGGAGGCACTCCCATTTTATAGATGAGGTAATTGCAACCCAGAGAGGTTAAGAAATCTGTCCAAAGTCACACAGTTACTAAGTAGCAAAGCATGAATTTGAGTCCAGTCTGCTTGACCCTCAATAATGAGAGGCCCTAAAGGAAGGGGAGCTAACCTAGGGATCTAGATGTCTAGAAAATGGTAGCTATTCCTACTGAGAAGCACAAAAGATGATGCTAAGAAAGAGGAATGGGGTCTCCCCAGGCTCTGTCAAATCCCTACTCAGCACACAGTAAGTGTGACTTCTGGGGAAGCTTCTCGACCTCCCTTTTCTCATGTGTTAAACAGTGCCCGTGTCACAGAGTAATGTGGAGCTTAAAGAACAATATATGCAAAGCTCTTAGCACATATTAAATGCATAATAAATATTAGCTAACAGTATTATCAATATTATTACTGGTTTAGATATGGCCCTTAAATGAGATATGTCCTAAGTATCCAGAAAGCACAAGTAATTTCATTACCTAACCACCACGTCTACTACCACAGTCTAGAACCAGCCCCTGACCCTCCCTGATCTTAAACCCTTCAGCTTGCCCCAAGCCTCCAGTGTGGGATCCATAGGGCAGGCTGGGCCCCAACAGTGTACATATTTGCCAAAACTCATCAAATAGTGACTTAAAATTTGTGCATTGTACTGTATGTAATTTATACCTATTTTTAAAGCTGTAACAACTATAGCAACAAATAGAAAAGGCAAAATTCAGTGTTGACCACATGCCACATATTATTAGTGCCCAAAGCTATGAAGAATAACCCGGGAACTTCCAAGTAACCACATCCTCACCATGGCCCTGTGAAGAGGTGGGGTGCACTCAGACTCCAAGGGCAGCATGGGAAATAGGAGGTATGCCCCCTGCCAGGGCCAGCATGGGAACTGAAGTCACCTGCAAAGGCCCAGGGATTGGCTGAAAAGTCAGGGCTCTGAAAAAACATGGCAAAAAGCCCTAACCTTGCTGATTATCAGAAGATAAGGAGATCTAAGAAGCTGGTTCCTTGGTCCTGAACTCTTCCTTGAAAGCTGTTATCTTCCAGGGTCACTATTAACTTGACTTTCTCATGCCTTTAACTGTCTCCAGTCTACATCAGATCCCAGTTACAAATGTCCCAAAGGCCTGGTTCTTTCTATAGCTACCAGTAAAACTGCCTCCATTGGATTGTCTCCCCATTCATAAATAAAACTCAACCCCCTCAGCCCTGAGAGCTTCTTCTTGGCTCCATCCATGTGGCCTGCCCAACTATATCCTAGTCAAGAGTCTCTGGGTAAATTCCTTAACATCTCAGAGGCTTAAGTTCTTCTCCTTAAAATAGGAACATTACTGCCTACATCCCAAGGTTATGGGGGTAGAGGGAAGACCTTGTGAAAATGCTTGGCATGCAGGAGTACTCACAGTTGGCTCGTTTCCCCTGATAATAGAAGAGAACACAGAGAAAACAAGTTGGGACAGATGATCATTAGGCCCCAAATCCTGGAATCATTTCAGTCTTCCCAAGAACCCCATAAAACTCCTCCAGGAAACCCCCCACAACTTTCTAACAGGTCACAGTTTCCATTCTAAGACTTTCTCTGCCAAGCTGATAGTTTCCTTAAAGCTAAGATGAGCAAACTCAAAGGTAACAAAGGAAGACACAGGCTAGAAAAATTAAACTCAACTGATTATCTACTGAGCACCATAATACGAAAGCTTAGTTCCCACCCTGGCTCCTCATCTGGAGGTAGGAATTACCTAGCTTCCTATGTTTCTACAATTATGTGTAATTTCAAAATAAGCCAATATGCACAGCATACTCTATTCACAGCATGATTTGCTAGTTAAAGGAAACCTATACAGCTCAGGGCCCCCTAAGGTAATACGGATGACTCTATGCTGATGTCTGTCCTCCCAGCCTTCTTCCCTGTGCGGTGGTTGCAGAATCATCTCTCCTCCACCTTCATGCTCTCCTTTCTGTGTAATTCTGGTCTCACAGTTTTTTGCACATGCCTGTTCTTCAACAACAAGAAGGTGGATTCACCCATCCCATACAAGGTGATCCCAAAAAACCAATAAGCAAGTGGGGCTCGAATGAGATAAGGGAGTAAACATGGAAAGGGGAGCAAGGGTAAAAGTTTCTACCATGGACAGGGCATGTAGGTCTGGGCATCTGAACTTGGCCTCAGGTCCTTTAGAGATGAAGAAGCTCTGACACACAGGACTTTTGTGTGAACTTCTGTAGTCTCACCTGATACAGGGCTCCAACCATGCAGAAAAAATGGCCCTTGAAAAGCCGTCCCATCCCCCAGCAAGTAGAGAGGGCAGCTGAGTACAGTGCTTGGGAGCAGGGGCTCCAGAGCCTGGTGGCCTGGGTTCTAACCCCATGGAATCACGTGCTACACAAGCACTGCTCAATAAATGTCACGCATCATTATTCCTCAGCGTAACCCGGCCAGTATTTTCCTGCAATGGTGGGGCAGAGGCTGGCTGTCAGGTTACATATCAGGAAAAGTGGTTGCTCAGTGAGGGTTGTGTCATGTGAAAATACAAGCTCCCAACTCACCATCCCAAGACAAGACTCAGAAAGGCCTTGAGTTTCTGGAAAGAGGGCCAAGACATGGAGGAAAATTACTCTTATTTGCTTTTTCTCAGCAACAAAACACAAGAAACATACAAATATCTATTTTAAACTGCGGACAGAACCCAGCAGGTAATAACTAGTAAAGAGAAATTACCTGTGGAGTTTCCAGAATAAGTAATGTCATTTGATTTCTACTCATGGTGATATGTATGTATGTTTAATACCATGAAAGTAAAAGATGTAAAAGAATCTTATCCTTCCTGTAGGAGATAGCTAAAAAGAAAAAAAGAAAGAAAAAAAAGGATCAAAGGGTCACCAGAGGTCCTTCCAGCCAATCTCCATTGCACTCCTGGCCCAGTTGCCCATAAGGTCCCAAGTCCCTACCATAGGACAAGCTGCCCTCTTGAGTATGAGCAAGCCAAGTGCAAGCTCTTTGTCTCAAGCTGATTATTTTGTCCTCATTCCTTGTTTCTGTTTCTGCACAATGACATGTATGTGGTTGTTTGGGGTCCCTCCATCTTCACTGTTATAGGGTTTGCAGGATCCTTCAGACCTCTTCCCTGAGGACAGCCCCTTCTTCCTAGGCTGACAACTCTTCCTCGGCCATCTCACCGGGCATCAGATCTGAACTTTTTTTTTTTTTTTTTTTTTTTTTTTTTGACAGTCTTACTTGGTCATCCAGGCTGAAATGCAGTGCACGATCCTAGCTAACTGTAACCTCCACCTCCTGGGTTCAAGCAATTCTTGTTCCTCAGCCTCCCAAGTAGCTGGAATTACAGGTGTGCGCCACCACACTCAGTTTTTTGTATTTTTAATAGAGATGAGGTTTCACCATGTTGGCCAGGCTGGTCTCGAACTCCTGAACCCTAGGATGCCTGGTCCAGATCTGAACTTTAATCACTGCTGAGCACAAACCATCCAATGTGAACTGCTTGTTCTCCTGGCTCTGCTATTCCAACTCAGCTCATGGCAATTCAGCCCACAGCAGAGTTGGTCCCAGTTATGCCACTGGGTCCAGGGGCCATTGACAAGGCTACTGAAGAGCAATGCAAGTCACTAGGGCAATGCTTAGGCCTGCTCCTCCCGCTAGTTGGCCTCCGTTCCATGAGGATTCCTTAGTTTTAAAACAAAATACAAAGGGGAAATAAAGAGGCTAGGGAAAAAAAAATCACTCTTTTGGGCTGGGAGCTGTGGCTCATGCCTGTATTCCCAGTGCTTAGGGAGAAAGTGGGAGGATCGCTTGAGGCTAGGAGTTCAGCACCAGCCTGGGCAACATACCAAAAACCCTGTCTCTACAACAAAAATTTTAAAAATTAGAGAGAAAAGCCTTCCTTCCTTCCTTCCTTCTGCCCCCACTCTCCCCCTCCTCCCTAAAAAAATAAAAATAAAAATAAATAAAAATTAGAGAGAAAAACTCTTTGTATTATAACAATTAGGAGATACGTTAAGAATGATTTTGAAAGTCAGAACCCTTATCCCATTTCCATTTGTCTCTGAAAAACATGCCCAGCAGAGTTACCCCCATCCCAGGCCTACCGATCTATGCATCTGTCATCCTCAGCCGAGCCACAACAGAATTCTTAAACAGGGACAATCTTCAAGGGTACTTTGAGGCCTTGAGGAAACAGCTTCCTGGCACAAATAGATTCTTTTTAAACCACCAAAGCAGAGTACAACGTGTAACCCCATTCAACATTGTTCAGCGCACTCTGGTTAGCCTTTTAAACAGCCTTGCAGTTATCTCCAGCTTGTCCCTTAAATTTACCTCCACCTCACCTACCTCTAGCCTCCAACCACATCCCTGACAAAATTCTCTTTGGAAAACGTAAGAACCAGGAATCATAAAGTTCAATTTATTGCTGCCGGTAGTTAAAAGTTTATTTTGGGCCAGGTGCGGTGGCTCACGCTTGTAATCCCAGCACTTTGGGAGGCTGAGGCAGGGGGATCACGAGGTCAGGAGTTCAAGGCCATCCTGGCCAACACAGTAAAACCTCCGTCTCTACTA
>NW_016107443.1:2770267-2775535 GCF_001604975.1 Cebus imitator
AAAAAAAAAAAGAATCACCCAGCCCTAGAAGTCAGTAGTGCCAAGGGTAAGGAAGCCTGCCGTGGTAAGCTACACTGCATGTGACAAATAGAAAAACCTTCTTTACGGCATATACGCCTTGGTTCATGCCACATCAATACACGTTAGTAATATAAAACGTCAGAAAATGATAAAATAAACATGATTCCCATTTGGGCAGCTTTGTTAAAAATGATAGCAATCTACAGCAATAATAAAATAATTCTTCAAACACAGAGAATCAGTCAACTTCTGATAGGTGTTCGGCAGCATCAATGGATATAATGTGTTCCCCTAGGTAGGACTATATCTATCTATCTATTTATTTGTTTATATTTGAGACAGAGTCTTGCTCTGTTGCCCAGGCTGGATTGCAGTGGTGCAATCTCAGCTCACTGCAACCTCTGCTTCCCTGATTCAAGCAATTTTCCTGCCTCAGCCTCTCGAGTAGCTGGGATTACAGGTGTGCACCACCACGCCCAGCTACTTTTGTATTTTTAGGAGAGATGGGGTTTTGCCATGTTGGCCAGGGTGGTCTTGAACTCCTGACCTCAAGTGATCCACCTGCCCTGACCTCTCAAAGTGCTGGGATTACAGGTGTAAGCCACCACACCTGGCCAGTAGGACTGTATCTAAACGCCTTATTAGTAATGGTAAGGCTTTTAATTATTATGGAATAAACTGCACCAATCTTCCTTTCCCAGGTGACAGTGCAGTGAAACCATGGTAGGAACCTCTAAGTGAGGCAAAGACACTGAACTGCCTCACAATCTGGAGTGGGAAGGGTTACTTGGCCAGGCCGCCCTGTTCAACAGGCCACCCTGAGGAGGTCAAACACATGCCATCTGCCTTCACATGACCTACACAGGCCCCACCAGGCAAATAAGTCCCCTCCTAAGGACATTAGTATAAATTACACTGTTAGTCATAATCCTTCCTGATGGAAACAATTCATATTGAGTCTTACAACAAATATCCTGCCTACTTACTGTGGGCACAGGAAAGAGAAGAGGGATAAATGGAAACAGCTTTCATACCTGTAAAAACCCATAAGCACTGAAAACTGGGTTTACCTGATTTGATCAGCACTAAAAGGGAAGTCTGATGTAACTGATCAAAGTTCTTAAAAAATATAGCATTTCCCTACAGGCACGTTTTTACCATAAAGAATCAGTAAAATGTAGGTTGCCTTACAACCACAGCCACTGTGTCCCTTTTTAAAGTAACAAGGAAGGACACCTGTGTTCCCAAGGTAACCCAACATTCTGCTCATCAATATGGCACGGAGTACTTAAACCAAGCACAGTATCAGTCTTCTGAGGTTTCAAAATTGGAGTTCTCTGCTAAGGACAGGGCATGATTGCTGTATGCACATAATACATAGGCAACATGGTCACCAAATGTAAGAAACAAAGATAAAGAGCAGGAACAGGGTAAAATGCTTTCTCAAGTTTTTTTCTAAGTGATCATTCAAGCTGGTGACAAGCCATTTTGTCCAATTCACCCTAAGATCTTCATTCTGTGCAAAGAAATGTCCGTGAGGAATATGTAAAGGCTAATAAAGGCATTTCAAAAACAGGCACGCCCTAAGGTGTGGCCTGTCCTTCTCAAAGCCTTCTTCCCACTGTCCTTTCCTTACCCTGTCCCTCACACTGCTGATGTCCATGCCCCACACCCAATCCTGTCCTCCCAGCTGCTCCTGTCCCCTAGCCCACACAGGTTAAGTCCAGGGCTGGGCCCATGGGAACCTTGTCCTCCTATTTCAGCTACACAGTAAATGAATAATCCAAATGAGAGGTGATTAGAATCTGAAAGGAAAGGAAAGAATGATTCTAGTATGAAGAGGTAGATGCTACACATATAGGCAACTGAATGGAGGCGGGGAAGAGAGTCAAAGGAGATCTGAAGTTTTGGGCCCAGAAAGCCAGGAGAACAGTGGTTGGCAGCACATGCAGAAATGTGTAAAAAAAAGGAAGTAGCCTCGGGAGACTTGGGGGAAATGGTGATAAGTTTAGTTGTTAAAGAATTTGGGAGGCATGAAAAATAGCTTAATGAGAGATTTCAACAATAGCCAGTTTAGAGAAATAATGAGCATAACACTAATAATGATGATAATGATTATCAACACAGATCATGCTGGGCACAGTCCTAAATGCTTTTTTTTTTTTGATATGGAGTCTTGTTCTGTCACCCAGGCTGGAGTGCAGTGGTGTGATCTCGGCTCACTTCCACCTCGACCTCCTGGGCTCAAGTGATTGCCCTGCCTCCGCCTCCCTAAATGTTTTACATGTCTCAACTTACTTGATTTTCCTAACAAATCTATGCAGTAAGTACTACTGTTGTCCCCATTTTCCAGTTGGGGAAACTGAGACATTAAGACAATTTTCTGAGGACACAGAACTGGTAAGTAGCAGAGGTGCATTGCAAACTCAGGCAGTCTAACTCCAGAATAACACACTGGTGGGGAGGGTGACAGTTAAAGGCATGGTTTGCAAAGGAAATTATATTTCACTTCACAACAGAGACTTGTAACACATATGCTATAGTCTGGATGACTGATGTTGACATTTCATCCCCAACATTGGTGGTAAAGCCACGTGGGAGGACTTTGAGTCATAAGGGTTTGGTGCTATCCTTGTGGCAATGAGAGTTCTTGCTCTGTTAGTTCCCATGAGAGTCCCTCCAGAGCTGGTTGTAAAAAAGAGCCCAGCACGTTCCCTTCCTCCCTCTCTCTTCCTCTATCTTGGCATGTGGTCTCTACATATGCTGGCTCCCCTTCTGCCATGAGTGGAAGCAGTCTGAAGCCCTCACTAGAAGCATACACTTCCTGCATACCCTGCAGAATCATGAGCCAAATAAACCTCTTCTCTTTTTAAATTACCCAGCTGCAGGCATTCTTTTATATGAACATGAACAGACTAAGACAATACATTCAACTCTGAGCTTCAAATTCATTTAAGGAAAAAACTTTCAGAACCAGTCTCAGACAATAATTTCTCTTTTTTTCATTTTTTTGAGACGAAGTCTCGCACTTTGGTCTGGGCTGCAGTGCAATGGCACGATCTCGGCTGACTGCAACCTCTGCCTCCCGTGTTCATGCAATTCTCCTGCCTCAGCCTCCCAAGTAGCTGGGATTAGTCGTGCACACCACCATGCCCAGCTAATTTTTTGTTGTTGTTGTATTTTTAGCAGAGACGGGATTTCACTATGTTGGCGAGGCTGGTCTCAAACTCCTGACCTTGTGATCCGCCTGCCTCAGACTCCCAGATGCTGGGATTACAGGCGTGAGCCACTGTGTCAGCAGGATTTGGTAACTAATTTCTACATCTTAAAGCTCTTACAAGTTTATGACACATTATAACATGACAGAAATAGACTAAAAATAACTTTCTGTTTAAAAATAGTTCTGAAAGTCATGTCACAGGGCTCTTGGCCCAGCAGGGAGCCACTTTGAGCTGGAGCTAAAAGCCAGCATTTTAAATACCACAGAATTCAGTAAAGGGGCAAAAGGGAATGTTTTGGGATGATGGAAGTGTTCTAGAAGGGTAGCTGTGGCCGGGCGTGGTGGCTCACACCTGTAATCCCAGCACTTGGGAGGCCAAGGCAGGTGGATCACGAGGTCAAGAGATCGAGATCATCCTGGCCAACATGGTGAAACCCCGTCTCTAGAAAAATAAAATAAAGGTTGCCGGGGAAGATGGCCAACTAGGAACAGCTCAGGATTGCAGCTCCCAGTGAAAGTGCAGAGGGTGAGTGGACGCCGCATTTCCAGACGGATTTTTATTGCCCACAGACCAGGAGATTACCAGGCAGAGGAGCCCCACGGGTCGCCAGCGGGGCTGTTTCGGCCGGCGCGGCTGTTTCAGCTGGTGCGGCTGCTTTGCCCGCACCCTGGCGCGGCAGTTCTCTATACAAAAGACACTGGTCCGGGTGCCCTCTTAGCTGGCGACTGGAGCCCTGAGACGGCAGAGCAGCCCATTCATCTGAAATAGCGGAGCCAGGCCAGGAGATTCCTAGGCAAAAAAACCACCAGGAATCTCAGCGCCACTGTTTCAGCCGGCTCAGTGAGTCGCCGCATGGGAGACCCCAGCGCAGGCGACTGGAACACTGGGAGAGAGTTGACCCTTCAACAACAACAACAAAAAAGACTCTGAGTCAGGGAGCCAGGTGATCAGGCTCGGCTGGTACCCACCCCCCCAAAAAAAAACAGTAATTGAAAACGATCTGGGTTGAGAGTTTCACAGCAAGCACAGCTGAACCCGGGATGGTCTGGCTCTGTGGGGGAGGGGCGTCCACCATTACTAGACACTCCACCACTACGGAGGCAGTCTGACCATAGCAGAGGCAGCCCGCCATTGCTGAGGCAACCCGCCTTTGCGGAGGCAACCTGCCACTACAGAAAGAGTCCGCCATAACAGAGGCGGGCCACCATTGCCAAGGCAGTTCTAACTACACCCATATAAACAGGACTTCAGGGAAGATCACACAGCAGCTAGGCCAGCTAGGCGGAGCCCACAGCAGCTCAGCAAAGCCTCTGCAGGCAGACAGTGACTAGGCTGCCTCCTTGCTGGGCAGGGCAGCCCTGAAAGAAAAAAAAAAAAAAGGCAGCAGCACAACGGAAACTCATAAATAAACCCCTAACTCCCTGGGACAGAGCACCTGGGGGGGATAAAAAAAGGGAGTTTATGAGTTCTGCTGCAGCAGACCTAAACGTACCTGGCCCAGCAACTCTGAATGAACAACTGAGCCCACAACTCAGGACCTGAGCTCCAATAAAGGACAGACTGTCTCCTCAAGCAGCTTCCTGACCCCCCCTATATCCAAAGAGTCACCTCATAAAGGAGAAAACAGACTGAAATTTGGCGGGCATCCTTCTGGGACAAAGATAGCAGAAGAGGAAACTGGTAGCGACCCTTACTGTGCTGCAGCTGCTGCAGGTGATCCCCCAGCAAGCAGGGCCTGGAGTGGACCTCAGCAGTCCTACAGCAGAAGGGCCAGACTGTTAGAAGGAAAGCTAAGAAAAAGAAGTAACTTCAGCATCCACAAACTGGAAGTTCGAACACTCAGAGACCCAATCTGAAAGTCAGTAACTACAAAGACAACAGGTGGATAAACCCACAAAGATGGGAAGAAACCAGCACAAAAAGGATGAAAACACCCGAAACCAGAACACCTCTCCTCCTAAAAGGGATCACAACTCCTCACCAGCAAGGAAACAAGGCTGTATGGAGAAGGAGTGTGATGAAATGA
>NW_016107443.1:2778175-2785926 GCF_001604975.1 Cebus imitator
AGGGAGGGGAGCACTACACACTGGGGTCTGTTGGGGGCAAATGGGGGAGGGACGGGGGGGTGGGGAGGTGGGGAGAGATAGCATGGGGAGAAATGCCAGATATAGGTGAAGGGGAGGAAGGCAGCAAATCACACTGCCATGTGTGTACCTATGCAACAATTTTGCATGTTCTTCACATGTACCCCAAAACCTAAAATGCAATTTAAAAAAACGTTGCCAATGTATATGCATGAAAGTGTATATTCAAATAAAAAATAAATAAAATAAAATAAAAATAAATAAATAAGTAAAATAAAAAAGAAGGGTAGCTGCAAGACTATATAAACTCACAGTGGTCACTTAAAATGGGTGAACTTTACAGTATGTAAGTTACACCTCAAGAAAACTATAGTAGGAAGAAAGGGAGAAAGGGGGAAATGGGGGAGGAGAGGAGAGGAAAGGAAAAGGAATAGAAAAGCAAGCACAAATATAGGAGGGCAATGTTTTCTAAAAATCCATTTCAGCTACAGAGATATGTACATTGTAGTATGTATTTCTATTTGTGGAGTTATTAATGATCCAAAAAGTTGGAAACCTCCTGCTTTAAGGGAGTGACACGTAGGACAGTGCTTTGCAAACTTGATGGGAATCCTTTGGGGATCTTCTTATAATGCAGGTCATATTCAATAGGTCTGGGGCAGGGTCCCAGAGTCTACATTTTGAACAAGTCTCAGCTCCTGCTGACATTGCTGAGTCTGTGGACCTCACTTCTGAGTAGCAAGGACTAAGGTATAAATTGAGGCTGAGCTACTGAGAATACACAAACTTAAGACTGTCATTGTTGGAAGGGTCTTTAGAAAAATCTAGTACCCTATTCCCCAAATGGACATGATCATGAGAACCTTCTAGGGTACTTATTAAAAACACAGATTCACTTTGGGAGGCCAAGGCAGGTGAATCATGAGGTCAGGAGTTCGAGACCAGCCTGGCCAACATAGTGAAACCCCGTCTCTACTAAAAATACAAAAAATTAGCTGGGCATGGTGGCAGGCGCCTGTAATCCCAGCTACTCGGGAGGCTGAGGCAGGAAAATCACTTGAACCTGGAGGGCGGAGGTTGCAGTGAGCCGAGATCACGCCACTGCACTCCAGCCCAGCAACAGTATGAGACTCCATCTCAAACAAACAAACAAAAAAACAAAAACAGATTCTTGTAATCAAGACAGTATGATACTGGCATAAGGACAGACAAACATAACAGAAGAGAATGCAGAGTCCATATGTGAGCAACAGAATATATGACAAAACTGTCAAGAAAATTTAATGGAAAAAGAACAGTATCTTCAGCAAATGATACTGGAACTGAACATCCATATGCAAACAAATGACCCGTGACTGAAACCTCACATCATATATAAAAATTAACTTCCAAATAGACCTAAACATGAAGCCATAAAACTTCCAGAAGAAAATACTGGAGAGGCTGGGTGTGGTGGCTCACACGTGTAATCCTAGCACTTTGGGAGGCTGAGGTGGGCAGACCACTTGAAGTCAGGAGTTCAAGACCAACCTGGCCAACACGGTGAAACCCTGTTTCTACTAAAAATACAAAAATCAGCCAGAAATCTCTTGAATCTGGGAGGTGGAGGTTGCAGTGAGCCGAGATCATGCCACTGCACTCCAGCCTGGGCAAAAAAGCAAGACTCTGTCTCAANAAACCTTCATGACCGTAGAGTAGGCAAGGACTTCTTAGAACACAAAAAGCTCAAATAATAAAAGAAAAAAATTGATAAATCAAACTTTATCAAAATTTAAATCTTCTGTTCTTCAAAAGACACCATGAAAATTAAAAGGCAAATAAGATGAGGAGAAAATATTCACAATAAAAATGTCAGACAAAGAACTGTGTTCAGGCTCGGTGTGGTGGCTCACACCTGTAATCTCAATACTTTGGGAGGCTGAGGTGGGAGGACTCAATACTTTGGGAGGCTGAGCCCAGGAGTTCGACACCAGATAAAGCAAGATAGTGAGACCCTGTGTCTGCAAAAAAAGAAAAAAAAGAAAGAAAGAAAGAAAATTAGCTGGGTGTGGTGGGGTACACCTGTATTCCCAGCTACTAGGGAGGCTAAGCCAGTAGGATCCCTTGAGCTCAGGAATTTGAGGTAAGAATGACGTATGACGATGTCATGGCACACTCCAGCCTGGGACACAGAGACTCCATCTCAAAAAAAAAAAAGAAAACTATTGACCAACTTTCTTGTGAATAAAATATAAACAAATAAAAACATCTTGCAGCTCAATAAGTAACTCGAAAAAATGTGCACAAGATGTGAAGAGAGGCTGGGCATGGTGGCTCACACCCGTAATGCCAGCACTTTGGGAGGCCAAGGCAGACAGATCACTTGAGGTCAGGAGTTTAAGACCAGCGTGGCTAACACGGTGAAACCCCATCTCTACTAAAAATGCAAAAATTAGCCCGGCATAGTGGCACATGCCTGTAATTCCAGCTACTTGGGAGACTGAGACAGGAGTCTCACTGGAATCAGGGAGATGGAGGTTGCAGTAGCTGATATCACTCCACTGCACTCCAGCCTGGGTAACAAGAGTGAGACTCTGTTTCAAAAAAAAAAAATGTGAACAAACACTTCACATGCTAATCAACACATGAAAAAATACTCAACATCTTTGATCATCAGGGAAATGCAAGGTAAAACCTGTACCATTATACATATAATGAAATGGCAAAAAAATTTAAATCCCACAAAAAATTGACTAAAGCAAGCACTGGCAAAGGTGCAAAACAATTAGAACTTTCATATACTTCAGGTGAGGGTGTAAAAGAGTACAACCACTTGGGAAAAGATTTGGCAGTTCTTTCCACAGTTAAAGCATACATATGACCCAGCAATCCCATCCTGAGGGATTTACCCAAGAGAAATAAAGCAAGCACGGGACCACAAGGTGGTTTGCACATGCATGTTCAGAGCATCCTTGTCCATTATTGTCCAAAGCTGGAAACAGTCCAACTATCCATCAGGAAGAGAATGGATAAAACTTAGCCAGGAGTGGTGGCACGTGGCTGTGGTCCCAGCTACTCGGAAGGCTAAGGTGGGATCGCTTGAGCCAGGGAGGGGAGGATTACGATGAGCCCAGATGGTGTCACAGCACTCCAGCCTGGGTGACAGAGTAAGCCTCATCTCAGAAAAAAGAGAGAGAGAGAGAGAGAGAGAGAGAGAGCACGAGCGCGCGCATGGATAAAACAGCAATGTAGCAAAAACACTGTAGTATATTCACTGTGAGTGGAACACTTTTTTTTTTTTTTTTAAGAAAGAGTCTTGCTCTTGTTGCCCAGACTGGAGTGCAGTGGTGTGGTCATGGCTCACTGCAACACTCCACCTCCTGGGTTCAAGCAATTCTTCTGCCTCAGCCTCCAGAGTAGCTGGGATTACAGGCACCTGCCACCACGCCCAGCTAATTTTTGTGTTTTTAGTAGAGACAGGGTTTCACCATGTTGGCCAGGCTGGTCTCGAACTCCTGACCTCAGGTGATCCACCCATCTCTGCCTCTCAAAATCCTAGGATCACAGGAGTGAGCCACTGTGCCCAGCCCGGAACACTCTAGCAATAAAAAAACTAGTACTGGCCAGGCTCGGTGGTTCACGCCTGTAATCCCAGCACTTTGGGAGGCCAAGACAGACAGATCACCTGAGGTCAGGAGTTCAAGAACAGCCTGGCCAACATGGTGAAACCCCTTCTCTACTAAAAATACAAAAATTAGCCAGGTGTGGAGGTACGTGCCTGTAATCCCAGCTACTCTGGAGGCTGAGGTAGGAGAATTGCTTGAACCCGGGAGGCGGAGGCTGCAATGACCCAGGACCACACCATTGTATTCAAGCCTAGGCAACAGAGCAAGACTCTGTCAAAAAACAAAAAACACAACCAGTACTTAAATACACACAACATGGCTGAATGTCAAACACATATTAAGTGAAAAAAGCCAGACAGAAATGAGTACACTCTGTATGATTCTACTCATACAAAATGTTGTATGGCAAAACTCATCTCTAGTAATAAAAAACTGATCAGTGGTTGCCTGGGGCTGGGCAGCAAGCATGCCTGCAAGTCTAATAATGGGAACATTCTGTATCTTGACTGTGGTGGGGATTCCCAAGATGGAGGTATTTGCCAAAGTATATATATCAGGTACACTTAAAATGGGTGCATTTCATCATATGTAAATTATATCTACAAATTTATCTATGTACATAAGTTATAGATCTACTCAATAAAGTTCATTAGAAACATACAGATTCCCAGGCTCTCTTCAGACTTGGTGAACTGGCATCTCCCAGGAGGAGGTAGAGAATCTCAATTTTCAACAAGTAGCCCAGATGTTTCTTAGGACCAGACAAGTGAGACAAATACTTCACCAGGGCAGAAAAGGGAAGCCTAGCAAGGTGAAGTAGCTTGATCTCAAAAAACAATTAACAAGTGTCCCTGCTCATGGGACTGAATGTATATATATCAACATTTTAGCTAACAGGAAAATATAGAAGGAACGGGGCTGGACAGGGCAGGGCAATGAAAGTGGTCTGAGACACGGCCCTTTTCCTTCAAGCAGCATTTAGTGACCCAGCATTTAAAAAGCAGTAAGTTATTTCACTGTGTTGGCCAGGCTGGTCTAGAACTCCTGATCTCAGGTCACTGATCCACCTGCCTTGGCTGCCCAAAGTGCTGGGATTACAGGAGTGACCCACCACACCTGGCCTGCAGTTTTGATATTCCAGCTCCACCAGGTCTTTCTATCTTATTTAGCACTGTTTTCCCAGAACCTAGCCTAGAGGAGAATCTCAGGATGCCTTGTTAGAGGACCTTAAACATCATTTAATTTGCATATCTGTGGAACCCTTAAATCTTCTCCTTCAGCCTTTACTTATTGGATAAAAGAATTCTTTTCCTTCGGGCAAACAATAAAATACTTATCCAGGTGATTTGACTGCCCGATGCCCCTACAGCCCACCAAGAGCATCATCAAACTCCTTGAGTCAATGGATTTGTCTCACAGTCACTGGCATACTTAGCTCCTGGTGTAGACAGACCTGGTCTTCACCCTGCCAAGGAGAATTGCTTGATAAATGGTAGCTCTTTCCCTATAGAGACCTTCATGCAATCAATTTAGAAATGCTTAAATCAGTGGTTCTCCTCTACAAAAAAATATATATATGTGTGTTACATATTACATATATATATATATATAATATATACATACGTTGGATGTAGTGGCACATGCCTGTAGTCCCAGCTCTTTGGGCAGGCTGAGGTGGGAGGACTGCTTGAGCCCAGGAGTTCAAAGCTGCAGTGAGCCATGATCATGCCACTACAGCATGGGTGACAGAGCAAGACCCTGTCTCAAAAAAGTTTGAAAAATGGCTGGGTGCGGTGGTTCATGCCTGTAATCCTAGCCCTTTGGGAGACCAAGGTGGGTGGATTACTTGAGGTCAGGAGATCAAGACCAGCCTCACCAATGTGGTAAAACCCTGTCTCTCCTAAAAATACAACAATTAGCCAGGCATGGTAGCATGCACTTGTAATACCAGCTACTTGGAAGGCTGAGGCTCAAGAATCGCTTGAACCCAGAAGGCAGAGGTTGCAGTGAGCTGCGATTGTGGCACTGCACTCTAGCCTGGGCAACAGAGCAAGACTCTGTCTAAAACAAAAATCAAAAAAAAAAAAAAACAACTAGAAGAGCATAACTGGAATGGTTGTAACACAAAGAAATGATCTAAACTATCTCACATATCTCATAAATATCTATACCTAATATGTACTCATAACAATTAAAAATTTTATAAAACCAAAAAACAAATCATTGGTAGATTCAGAAGTTCGTTAATCTGCAAATGGCTAAAGGAAGAACACTACCTAAAAACTCAGAGTTAGTGGAACAGAAAGTTTAAGTTAAGCTAAGAATGCTACTTTGGAGTCAGCCACAATACGACCTGTTTAGCAAGACTGAATGCCTGAAGGCATGACCTAACCCTTGCCTTGTATGGCTTTTGGTCTTCTTTATAATTTACTACCTTATTGCCACAAAGGTTCTCTTCTGTCAGTCTTATGATCTCTATTTTCACATAAAAGCTGGTCAGTTGTTGTGCCTAAACTCTAAAAGGGACAGGGTATAAGGAGGCATGTGTGACCTTCCTTCTAGTCATGGCAGGGAACTCAGTTTTTACAGTTTATCTGGAGTTCCCTTGGCTAAGAGGGGGTCCACTCAGTTGGTAGGGAGCTTAGGAATTTTTAGTTTACAGGTTGTCGGATAAGCAGTCAACAGCCTGCCCTACCATTCATCCTTCTATGTGGATGCCCTACTGCCAGCCAGTAAGGGAGTGGCCTCTAAAAAAGCCTGTACCATCATTCTGCTAAAAACAAACCCGGTTCCGTGCACTAGCTATGTAAGATAAACAACTCTCTTGGCCTGCTTTCCCCTTCCATAAAACAAGGTTAGCAGTGCCTTTGCCATATGATAGAGAAGAATTAAATAAACAAATGGGTTTGTCCACTTTTAACCTCTGCCAGACTGAGCTCTTGGAAAGCTAGGGCTGTGTTGGATCTATCCCATGTCGCAGGCTTGGCACATGTTAGGCATTTAATGAATGTATGCAGAGTGGACCAAGAGCTTCTTTTAATAACCTGTCCTTAGACTTTGTCAAGGTAGTTTACAGAAATACCTTCTGGAGACTTTCACACTAGAAGACATGTTGCTGAAATAGAAGCTAGAAGGGAATGAGGAGTAAGACAGAATAACAAGTAGAAAAGACTGCTGTAAAAGCAAAGCAAAGAGTGTTACTGGGTTACAACTCAGCCAGGCTCAAATTTAGACAGGGCATTCAAAAGACAATGCCATGGAGGATTAGGGCTGCAGGTTAGCACATCTGTACCTACTCCACCCTCAGCCTTGCAACATGCTGCCGAGATGGCAACCAGGCTCTGTCTCTCCAGCCCAGCCTGACCAACCGGCAATGGCTGCCTGGAGCACTGTGGCGGAAGGCTATTGAGGCTGCATTCAGGTTGGATGGGAAAGGATACGGTAGTAAATGAATCCAGGCTGGGCGCAGTGGCTCACGCCTGTAATGCCAGCACTTTGGGAGGGTGAAGCGGACGGATCATGAGGTCAAGAGATCGAGACCATCCTGGCCAACATGGTGAAACCCTGGGCGTGGTGGCATGCACCTATGGTCCCAGCTACTCGGGAGGCTGAGGCAGGAGAATCACTTGAACCCAGGAGGCAGAGGTTGCAGTGAGCAGAGATCGTGCCATTGCACTCCAGCCTGGCGACAGAGTGAGACTGTGATTACAGGCATGTGCTATCACACCAGGCTAATTTTTGTATTTTTAGTAGAGAAGGTGTTTCACCATATTGACCATCCTGGTTTCAAACTCCTGACCTCAGGTGATCCTGGCCTCCCAAAGTGCTGGGATTATAGGCGTGAGCCACCATGCCCGGCTTGAATAAATGTTTAAATGTTTTATTGATGCATATTATATATATTTATGTGATATATATGATATTTTGATGCATGTGTAACAATAGGGTGACTATTTTTTTGTTTTTCTCTTCATAGTTTTTTAACAATATATTATATATTTCAAAATAGCCGGAAGAGATTTGAATTGGTGTGTTTGTGGCTTTTTTTAATGCAGTTTTTGTTGTTTTGAGACAGGGTCTCACTCAGTCGCCCAGGCTGAAGTGCAGTGGTTATTCATAGGCATGATC
>NW_016107443.1:2786711-2790617 GCF_001604975.1 Cebus imitator
CTGAAAAATCTTTTCCCCAAGACAACACTGAGTGAGGGGCTGAGGCAATATCTGAAAATGCCTGTAGGAGGCATCTAATGCCCGGCCCCTGGGGGTCTGGAGGTAGAGCCTATACCCAACTCCAGCTGGCTCTGTGATCATCTATAGGTCCTCCTGGGCTAAAACAGATTCAGGACTTCTATCATCAAAACGCTCACCATTTTCTGTTTTAAGAAATTGTAATGAGTGTCACAGGTAGTGAGTAGCTAGGGCCAGTGTCACAGGCAGTAAAGGTATTTGCCAAGACAGTTGTAGGTAAAAGAAAAGGCATATTTATTAGAGAAGGATTAAGATGACAGCAAGAGTGAAAGATTTATTAGAGAAGGTATGAAAATATATTGCAAGCTTGCAATGGGTAGCACAGCAGAGAAGGCACTCTCTGCAAAGAGGCAGGGGCTGGAGGGAAGTTTTATAGGGTCATGCTGGAGGAAGCGACAGGCAGAAGAGGTTATTGTACCTTTGGTTGTTTGTGATTAGCCATCTCTCAGAGTAATTGTTCATTGTTCTTCCCCACCTTGGGTCATCCCCAACCTAGGGCCCCTTTCTGATTGTTGCTTACTTATCAGCAAGTTAGGTATGGTGGCTCATGTCTGTAATCCCAGCACTTTGGGAGGCTGAGGTATGAGGACTGCGTGAAGCCAGGAGTCTGACCAGCCTCAGCAACATAGTGAGACCCCATCTCTACCAAAAAATTTTAAAACATCAGCCAGACATGGGGGCATAAGCCAGTAGTCCCAGCTACTCAGGTGGTTGAGACAGAAGGATCTCCTGGGCCCAGAAGTTTTTTTATTTTGAGATAGAGTTTCATTCTTATAGCCCAGGCTGGAGGGCAATGACGTGATCTTGGCTCACTGCAACCTCTGGCTCCCAGGTTCAAGCAATTCTCTTGCCTCAGCCTCCGGAGCAGCTGGGATTACAGGTGTGCGCCACCACACCTGGCTAATTTTGTATTTTTAGTATAGACGGGATTTCACTATGTTGGTCAGGCTGGTCTCAAACTCCTGACCTCAGGTGATCCGCCTGCCTGTCTCCCAAAGTGCTGGGATTATAGGTGTGAGCCACTGTGCCCAGCAGGGCCCAGAAGTTTGAGGCTGCAGTGAGCTATGATTGTGCCACTGTATTCCAGCCTGGGTGATAGACCCTATCTCTAAAAATGTAAAAATAAAAATTTAAAAAATGGTTGGAGTGAAAAATGGCTTCCCTCAACCCTTCTCGGATCTTTGGCCTGGCAATGAATCAAATTGACATATAAACAGATTAACAGGAGAAAAATCATATAAAACTACATTTATATATATATATATATGGGAGTCCTACAAAATATGAGACTTCAAGAGGGGTCAGATAATTGTATGTTATATAGCATCCTGATCTACTGAAAAGAATAGAGGATTGGGGGTTTGGGGGGTGGTGGTGACACAAGTTACAGCAAGGTGAAGAGAGGAATTATATGGTGAATGAAGTTATCTTGTTATACAGATAAAAAGCAATAAAAGTTGTCTTAAAGCAGTCCTCAGAATAGCTAATTGTCTAGGTTGGTGTCTAGAAGTTAATCTTCCCTGGTGGATAACACTCCGGGAGGGAATCCATAACAATTGAGATCCATCTTTAGGCAGACAAGGGAAGGGGACAGAAAGCCCCTGTCTGTATTTGTTATTCCCCAACTGCCTCCGGTTTGAAGTCATCAGCAAACCAAAGCAGCATATTCAGGGGTAGCATTTCTTAAACTCCTTCAAAATAAATCAAAAGCCCAAATTTCCTCCCCAAACAGCAGCTTACTCTATTTCTCCCCAAGTGTATTCCAGAACCCAAAGAAAGGCAGGACAGATCTTGTTCTAAGAGTACACTGTGCTTCTCTCTGACCTGGCTCAGAAAATTCCACAGCAAGGGCCTGCTGGTACTCGTTTCATTCCCAGAATACGGAGATGTAATGGAACAGGAGATACATATATAGCATGGAACAAACACCGATGTCTTTTTAACCAAAAACATTCTGTAGACAGACTAAATAGGACCCTGGCTACCCTTTTTTGTCAAGGTTATTTGTTTTGAGCAAGATGGTTTGCCTTGATTAAAGCTACCAGCGGCCAATAGTAAATGATAAAATTTTTAAAATCATCCACAAGAAATTATAACATCTACAGTTCACAGCAAGAATCTAAGCTTAATCAAACCTTTCCTGTGTTGATGGTATCTATAGTAAACACAGTGTATAAAAATGTATTTAATAAAATACATGGTTCTAAAGAAACAAGCAAAATGTGGATGCTACCAATCTCTGCTTCCCCAGCATTAACCTGCTGAAGTCCTGCACATTATAACATAAATAGGGCTTGAATTCCATTCGAGAAGCTTTGGCCTATTCTTTATAAAACCTAACCCGTGCCTTGTACACAGTAGGCATACAATAAAATATGGCCTCTTAATAACAGTGTTGGGGCTCAGAAGCAGATATCTCAAAATATGGTCCTTTGACATACTGAACTGAAGAAGCCTCAAGGTCTCTCTGACCTTCTCCCTCCTCCCACTACCAATGTCTCCCTCAAAGCAGGATCAAGTTGAAGTTCCTTTATCTGCCTAAGGTCCAGACCCACCAAAAAGAACAATTATTTTTTTCTTCCCCTCCTTGTAGGACCAAGAATATAACCACACCTGAAAAGACCCTTTCTCAAGATAGTGTACAAGTTATCTTGCTCCCTGATCCATTTATTCTCCCTAGTGATCCTCTCAGCAGAATTCCTCTTCTCCTGTCTCATAACTTATTTTGCCAGGATGGTATACAAAGCCTTTGAATCCTGTTGGGGGTAGGTAGTCACTCTATGGTTCTGTGTAAATATTAATAAAATGTGTATGCCTTTTCTCTAATTAATCTGCCTTTTGTGAGTTTACTTTTCAGCAAACCTTCAGAGGGCAAAGGGGAAGTTTCCCCTGGCCCTTAAAATGGCTAACATCATTGAGTTCTTACTCTGTGCCAGGTAACAGTAACAGTGCTGCTTAAGTTAAATACTAATATTCGCAGACTGTAATTTGCAAACTGATTTTGTATACTACTTTTTAGTAGTAATTTCACTACTAAATGTTTCTGTTATGAGGAGGATCCAGTGGCTGAATTTATACATCTGGATACTACATTTATAAGGCAAGCATTTGACTTCTGTCCCGGCACTCACTCACATGGGCCACACACTGAAATCTCAGTTTGTTGCTCCCCAGACTGTGTGACTGATCAATCTAAGAGCAGCTTTCACCCAGCTCTCTCTTGCTAGCCTAGCTCTCAGTCCCTGCAGCCTCCCAGCCTGTGAAAAGGCGGCCAGCCTCACAGTGACAGAATGAAAGCAGATGACTTAGAAGGGTGTTTGAGGGCTCAAACATGCTATTTGTCCATCCCTGGTTTGTTGGATGAATTCTTGCAGTTGTGCCACATCTACCAATTCATCTAGTTTGGGAGCTAATTAAGGAGAATTTAGAGCTAATCTGCTAATATCAGAAGAGGGGAGGGAGGAAAGGGCAAAAGAAAAGAATGGAACAGAGAGGGAAAGAAGAGTGGGTGGCTTATATTACAATTTAGACAGGAAAAAATCACCATTAGGCCAGGCGTGGTGGCTCACACCTGTAATCCTAGCACTTTGGGAGGTTGAGGCAGGAGGATCACCTGAGGTCAGGAGTTCGAGGCCAGCCTGGTCAACATGGTGAAACTCTGTTTCTGCAAAAAATACAAAAATTAGTTTGGCGTGATGGTGTGCACTTGTAGTCCCAGCTACTTGGGAGGCTGAGGCAGGAGAATCGCTTGAACCCAGGAGGCAGAGGTTGCAGTGAGCTGAGATTGCAGCACTGCACTCCAGCCTGGGCGACAGAGAGAGACTCAGT
>NW_016107443.1:2790677-2806645 GCF_001604975.1 Cebus imitator
AAAAAAAAAAAAAAAAATCATCATTAAACAAGAATGCAAGAACACTGGCCAAAAATTTATAGAGACTGAGATTAGTGCCTAGGTAGGGCAGGGGGTTGGGGGGAAACAAGTGAGGAATTTCTTTTTGGGGTGATGTAAATATTCTGGAATTGACTGTGGTGATGGTTGCTTGACTTAATATGCTAAAAACCACTGAATTGAACATTTTAAAGGAGGGAATTGTATGATGTATTAAAAAAGAAAGAAAAGAAAGCTGGCCATGTATCTGAAAACCACAATAAAACCATGTCCAAAGTATAAAATATTAAAACCACAACTAAAGGATGAGAATGAGCGAAAACCAGAGCACCCTGGTATATGTATAAATGGCTTGTAATAACAAAAGCAGAGGAGTTGTATTTCTTGCTCCAAAGCAGAGCAATCTAAATCTGAAAACCAAATATTTAAGGCATTTATTGTAAACAACTTGCTTTATGTTTGGAAATGCAACTAGCTGCAGAATTTGGGACCAGAACCAGAGAAGGAACAGAAACAGTTCCCAGCTAGGGAAGGCCATGTGACAAAGCTTATACCACAGAATTGCCTGTTTGCTCCTATAGAACCAGGCTTCCAGAGCATTGCTGGGAACTCTGACCCATTTGTGAGGTTCTTCAACATCCCGTTCCATAAAACAAGGTCTCATGAGTAGCTGAAAGTATGTCAGGTAGCAGGGGAGCCTTTCTAAACCTCAGGTCGGAAAGCCTCGCAGTGGGCAGCATTTCAAGGAATTGGTACAAATATCCTTCATTTTTTTTGAGACAGTCTCGCTCTGTCACCCAGGCTGGAATGCAGTGGCGCAATCTCAGCTCACTGTAATCTCCGCCTCCAGGGTTCAAGTGATTCTCTTGCCTCAGCCTCCCAAGTAGCTGAGATTACAGGTGCCACCACACCCAGCTAATTTTTGTATTTTTAGTAGAAATCGGATTTCACCATGCTGGCCAGGCTGGTCTCAAACTCCTGACCTCAACTGATCTGCTCGCCTCGGTCTCCCCAAGTGCTCAGACTAACAAATATCCTATTTTAAGAGTATCATACACAATCCTGAAAGCTCCCTTCCTTGCACCCAAGCCACTTTCTAGATTCTCTCTTTCCCTTTAGTTCCTAAGAGGCTATAAAAATCAGTGACTAGGCCAGGCATGGTAGCTCACGCCTGTAATCCCGGGCAGTGCAGTGAGCCAAGATCACGCCAGTGCACTCCAGCCTGGGCAACAGAGTGAGACTCCATCTCAAAAAAAAATAAATAAATCAGTGACTAGTGGAGATGATCACATGACCTCGTGAATATACTAAAAACCACTGAACTGTACACTTTACAAGGATGAAGTTTATGTTATTGTGAATTATATCTCAACAATGATTTAAATTTTTTTTTAATTTTTTTAAAATTTAAAAAAAGGAAGATCATTTGAGTCCAGGAATTGGAGACCAGCCTTGGTAACATAGTGAGACCACATCTCTACAAAAAATTTAAAAATTAGCTGAATGTGGTGACACATGACTGTTTTTCCAGCTACTTGGGAGGCTGAGGTGGAAGGATCACTTAAGCCCAGAAATTTGAGACTGCAGTGACTATGACTGCACCAGTGCAGTTCAACCTGGGCAACGGAGCAAGACCCACTCTCTACCCCCTTCTCCCCCAGCACAAAACAGGGTCAAACATAGAATTTCCATATGATCTAGTAATTCTATTTTTGGGTATATATCCAAAAGAATTGAAAGCAGGGACTCAAATAGATATGTGCACACCTATGTTCACAGCAGCATTATTCACAATAGCCAAAAGGGCGAAGCAACCCCAATGTCTACTAACAAATGAATGGATAAACAAAATGTGGTGTAACTATGTAATGAAATATTATTTGGCCTTAAAAAGAAAAGAAGGCCAGGTGCAGTGGCTCAGGCCTGTAATCCCAGCACTTTGGGAGGCTGAGGCAGGTGGATCAACTGAGGTCAGGAGTTCGAGACCAGCTTGGCCAACATGGCAAAATCCCATCTCTACTAAAAATACAAAAAATTAGCCAGGCATAGTAGTGGGTGCCTGTAATCCCAGCTACTTGGGAGGCTGAGGCAGCAGAATTGCTTGAACCTGGGAGGCAGAGGTTGCAGTAAGCTAAGATGGTGCCATTGTACTCCAGCCTGGGTGACAGAGCAAGGCTCTGTCTAAAAAAANAAAGAGAAGAAAAGAAATTAAGAAATTCTAGTGGCTCACACATGTAATCCCAACAATTTGGAAGGCTAAGGCAGGAGGACTGCTTGAGGTCAGGAGTTAAGATCAGCCTGGGCAACATAGGGAGACTCTGCCTCTACAATTTTTTTTTAATTAGCTGGGCACAGTGGCACACGCCAACAGTCCTAGCTACTGGGGAGGCTGAGGTGGGAGGATCACTTGAGCTGAGGAGTTCGAGGTTACAGCGAACTATGATCACATCACCGTACTCCAGTCTCTAAAACAGAGCAAGACCCTGTTTCTTTTTTTCTTTTTTAAAAAAGGAAAAGAGGAAATTCTGAGACATACTACTTATACATACAACGTGATTGAACATTGAGGACATTATGCTAAGTGAAATGAGTCAGTATACTGGATAAATTTTATATGATTCTACTTATATGAGGTACCTAGAATAGACAAATGCAGGGAGACAGAAAGTAGACTGGAGGGACGTGGAAGGGGAAGTTATCATTTAGTGGGTCTATGTTGTATTTGGGATGATGGAGAAAGTTCTGAAAACAGAGAGTGGTAATGGTTACACAACATTGTGAATGTATTTAATGCCACGAAATTGTACACTTAAAATGGTTAAAGTGCTGAGGTTTATGTTATGTAGATTCTACCACAATAAAAAACAAATTAAGGTCCTCACCTCTAAGAAGTCACACTTGATATCCGCTTTGGGTTAATTAGGCAGCACAAAAAAGATTTCAGAAAGTGAATACCCTTTTTGTATTCCAATTTAAGGAGGCCAAAATATTTTAACTGCATTAGTGGATGAAATTTAAAGCTTAGAGAGTCAACTTGGGTCATTCAAGAGGAAAATCTAAACCACTGCAGCCTGAATGAACATCTATGTTTTCCTATTAATAGCCTACAACTGTAAGGCAACCCCCTAGACCAGCACTGTCCTGTGGAATTTTTTGCAGTGACAGGAATATTCTCCATCTGTGCCATCCAATTGGGCTACTGAGTACTTGAAACACGGCTTAGTGCAATCAAGAAACTGAACTGTTATTTAATTTTAATTAAGTAGCCACATGCGGAATTGGTTACCATACTGTCCAGTGCAGAGTGTGAACTATTAAACTTAAAAACTTATACCACACAATTCTCTTGCCAAAAGCTATGTGCAGTTTTCATAGCTCCGGATAGTTAGATGATCTTAAGCTCTGGGCCAATGCGTGGGGTGAAGCACCTAAGCAATGTGTGTCAAAGAGGGGTGGGGCCAAAAAATAAGGGTGTTATTTTCTTCATCCACGTCTGTGGAAAAACACTAACTGCACAAAGTGGGAAGAGAAAGCTCACCTAGGACAGTGAGAACTAGGAACTAGGACAAGAGACTTTGACATACTTATGGGAAGAGAAAAATGAATGCTATTGTCAATGCTGCCTTAGGTGGGGAATAAAAAGTAATGCTTACCGGCTGGACAGCCTCCTGAATATGGCACAACTGCATACTTGAAGATTTTCCATCATAAATTAAGCTCCAGGTGAGAGAAAAAGAAATGTAATTTCTATGCAGAAACTGAAGAATGTGGCCAAAGATAGAGGTCTCCAGTAACTATGTGCTGAATACCTGGAAGTGCTGTCCTGCTAACCATGGGCCACCAAAGTATAAGTGACTGTCCCTCCCAAAGAAATCACTTCCCTTGGGGACTGATAAATGCACAAAAACTGACCCCAGCTCTCAGCCAGGATCCATCTATAGCCTTATGGTCCATTTTTCCATTTTCATTTATGGTACTTATCAATGTTCAACTTGGATTATAGTAAGTTAGAGACAGCCTATCTTACTACGTTACTAGCTCTCTGAAGGCAAAGACCAAATATAAATATATCAATATAACTATATTGATGTAAGGATATACTATAACAAAAAATCCTTTTTATGTCCACAGACATCCAGCCTGGGTCCTTGTACTGGCTGGATGGATAATAAGCACACCTTCTACTTCACAGAATACTACCTATGTGCAAGACACTGCACTACAAACACTTTCCATGCATCACTTCATAATCCTCCTGTCAACTCCATGAAGTGTTTTAGATATATTCCCATTTCAAAGGTAAACAAGAGGCCAAGAAACTAATCTGTGGCCGGGCCCTATAGCTAGTTAGTAGCTAAGCCAGTATGTGATCAGATTAAGGTGATAAGTGGTAAATTCTTAACCAAGGTGAAAGGACTACATTATGGACAATTTGTGCAAACAGTTACAGAAGGGAGACACCAATGTCACAGGAGTAAACTCCAAATAAAAAGTCACACCAGGAGGGTTTAAACAACTGGAAGTGGTGGAGGCCTCAGAAAGGCTCTTGGTCCCCACATCTATGGAGACTTAAGAGGTTTTGTGAAAAGGACGCCAAAGGGTTGTCTGGCCTGTCCACAGGGTGGGTAGCAAGAGGTGACATGTTTGTATCAACATAAAGAGCTTCCTGACCCAGGTGAAGGGTGCCCCTCCAGCCCCAGAGAATGCTGAGCCGATATCCAGTGCCTGTCCTGGAAAAAGTGAACACCTACCTGCGTACAGGGGACAGCTCACCCCGTATTCTTTGTCGAGATCACCTCCAGACCGGGACGGCAGGGAGTAAAAAGAGAGTCCAAATCCCAGAGGGACAGTTCTCAGCATGAATGCTGCCACCTGACATTTTCCACAACTCAAACACAGCAGGCAGAGAAAAGTGGATGTCCAACAAGCCAAGGGCCCTCCATAAACGCAGGTCCACAGTTTGGTTCAGGCTGTTCCAACCCTCATGGTGTGTGTGCCACCCACACTACTCAAGGCCCAGGTGTGCCCCACTCTAGCATGGCCAGCTTATTTCAGATCAGCCTGTGAGCCACACATGTAATTATTAAATTGCTAAAGCTGTGATACTGTCAGTATGTTTTTAAACAGGGACCGATAACTCTGGCATAGGCCTGTCACAGTACTTCCTATCCTGAGATAATGTTTTTCTTCAAAGACTGACTCCCTTTTGATCCAAATACCAACCAGCTAGGTTTTGGTTGACCTGGGAGGGCTGAGGAAGTCCGTTGTCACACTGCAAATTAACACACATACATACACACTCTCTCTCTCTCTGGTCACAGCAATGCCAGGCTGCAGGAATGCTGCCAACACCTTGGCAGCCTAGAAAGAAGAATAAGGCCCAGAAACCTTACAGCCCTCATGAAATCAGGTGTGTGCCCACAAAGTAAATTAGGGAATGAAAACAGAATACAGAAAGTGCTTACTTACTTGCATCAGGATGCTCCCAAAAGAAACAATGATCCTGTCTGCCTTTTGTCTATTACTAATCCCACCTTCTGAGATTCTTTCTCTAGTACCAAGAAATCTGCGCCCACCATCTTGTGTCCAGGGGCATTGGAAATTCATCTCTACTCTGGCTTCACTTTCTGCAGACATTCCAACCTCAAGTTTCCAAGACGGGTTTAAGTCTACACACATGACATTCCCCGAGATCAAGAAAGCACTACTTACCTTGGACTCTTTCCTTTGGTAAGTAACAAGCTGCAGTATGTTACTACATGAGTAGAGTCCAAGGAAAAGGAAAACTTGCCTTCCCGCAAAGGGTCCACGATCAGACTCCCCAGTAGCCAGCTGGAACTGTATTTTCCTCACATTTACATATACAGTGAAGTCATTTCCAACCAACTCCCTTAGGAGGGGAGGCCCAAACTTCCTTCTAGAGCATTACTCACTTATAGATTAACTATCTTGGGCAAGACAACAGTGTGTAGAAGGTGGAAGCCAGGTTCTTTCCTCTACTCCTATTTTTATTTAGGGGAAATCCTACCTCCCTCAGACCCAGGAGGCTGAGGCAGAGTTGAGACTGGAAGCATGGGCTTTCATTTATATCTTCAGCTTGGCTTCCCTGCTCTGCTGAAAACTGCCCTCAGTCGGTTCTTTGCAGACAAGGACCATTTAATAAATCAGCCACTATATACCCTGCTCATGAAGTGGTGTTCAGTTTGGCCAAGATAGAGGCTTGTAAACAAATATTCATAATATAATGCTTATAAGTTGCAATAAAGCTAGAGGTGGAGCAAAGGGGGTTGCATTGCCTGAGACGTGCTCCTACATCTCCGCCAGTATAGCTATAATTCAAAAGACTGACCATAAGTACTGACAAAGATGGGGAGGAACTAGAACTCTCATGCACTGTGTTGGGAATGCAAAGTGGTACAGCCACGTGGCTGGAAAAATGATGGCCCCAAGCTGTTGATGTTCTAGTTCCTAAAACCTGTGAATATGCTATCCCGTATAACAAAAAGGACTTTGTAGTTGTGATCAAGTTAAGGGTCTTGAGGTACTGAGATTATCCAGGATTTTCCAAGTAGGCCCAAGGTAATCACAACAGAGATAGGTGAGTTAGAGAGAAGATACATAACAATGGAAACAGAGATGGGGGGAGGGAGGAGGAGGGAAAAGAGAGAAAGAGATAGGAAGATGTCATAACACTGGCCTTGAAGACGGAGGAAGGGGCCATGAGCCAAGGAATGCAGGCAGCCTCTAGAAGCTGGAAAGGACAAAGAAACAGATTCTCCCTTAGAGGAGGCTCTGCTGACATCTTAATTTTAAGACTTCTGATCTCCAGAATTATGAGATAATAAATGTATTTTGCTTTAAGCCACTATCATTTGTGATAATCTGTTATAGCAGCAATAAGAAATGAATATAAGCCACTTTGGAAAATGGTTTGGCAATATCCGCTAATGCTGAACACATGCCTATCCCATCACAGAATGGAACCTGTGTTTTGATTCACCAGGTCGGAAACACTCTTTTTGTAGAATCTACGAGGTGACATTTCTGAGCACACTGAGGCCTATAAGAAAAAAATCGAAGTTTTTTTTACCAAGTGATAAAAACTAGAAACAATTTACCTGTGAAAATGCTTTGTGATGTATTGTTTTATTTAACAGAATGGAACTTGTGTTTTGATTCACAAGGTTACAAACACTATATAGAATCTACGAAGTGACATTTCAGAACTCATTTCACTCCCAGGTATGCACCCAACAGAAATTTATGGGCACCAAGATATCTGCACAAGCAACACGCTTATAGCAGTTTTAGTCAAAAGAATAAAAAACTGGAAAAAAAAAACCAATGTCCATCAGCAAGAGAATTGATAAAACAAATTGTGGTATAGTCACACAATGTACTACCACTCAGAAATAAAAAGAAATGAACCACTGGTACCTGCAACAACATAGGTCAATCTCACAGACATAATGTTAAATGAAAAAAAAAAGACACAAAAAAGGATATACTTGATGAAAAAGTTCTGGAGATGGATGGTGGTGATGGCTGTGCAATAATATGAATGCACGTAATGCCACTGAAACACACTTAAAAGTTGCTAAAATGGTAAATTTTATGTTACATATATTTTACTAAAATAAAAAAGTATCTAATCTATTTTAATTCAATATGAAAATAAGCAAAACAAATCTATAGTGAAAGAGGTGAGAACAGTGATTACCTTGGAGAGAAGTATTGACTGGGAGGAGGCAGGAAGGAGCCTTCTGGGTACTGGAAATATTTAATGTCTTGATCTGAGTGTGGGTTACATGGTTGTATACATAAAAATTCATCAGACTATGCACTTAAGATTTGTGTACTTTAGTTTCCAAGTGCCAATCCCAGTTTTATTTGCACATGACTTGTGAGCATTATCATAATGAATGCTGTAATGGAAAATGAATGAGAAGGGAAAAAACCACCAAAAGTGTGGGTGGTTGGGGAAGGCTTCAGGGAGGAGGTGAGGTGTGAGCCAAATACTGAAGGATGAACAGAGTAGACAGGAATGAAGATGGCAGACACAGAGAGGAAAAGAATTCTGGGCAAAGAGAACAGTTCATACAGTAGCAGTCAGGTGCAAAGTGTGCTGAACATTCTGAGTGGGAGTGGTCACATGACAGAGGAGGGGAGTGGAGTGGTAAATGGGAGCCCCATTCCAACATTCCTAAAAATTTCAACAGCAATTTGGAATACATTCTTTAAGAAGTGCTAGGCAATGCCAGGTGTGGTGGCTCACGCCTGTAATCCCAGCCCTTCGGGAGGCCGAAGTGGGCGTATAACGAGGTCAGGAGATCAAGACCATCCTGGCCAACATGGTGAAACCCTGTCTCTACTAAAATACAAAAAATTAGCTGGGCATGGTGGTGGGTGCCTGTAGTCCCAGTTACTTGGGAGGCTGAGGCAGGGCAATCACTTGAACCTGGGAGGTGGAGATTGTAGTGAGCCAAGATCATGCCACTGCACTCCAGCCTGGTGACAGAGCAAGACTCCGTCTCAAAAAAAAAAAAAAAAAAAGTATGAGGCAAGTGTCAGAGGTGATTAAAGCAAGAGAATGACATGATGGACTCATGACAAGGAGGGTGACCTGGACGGAGGGACAGAGATCCCTAAGGTTCTTCTGATACTGGTGAGGCTCTAGATGACAGAGTCTGAACCAAGGCACTGACCATGGGGATGTGGTCATGAGAGATAAAGGATGCAGAATCCTCAGGTTTGGCTGTAATGGGAGGGTCATTCCAAGCTATGTGGCTGGTGATCCCACTAATAAGAAGGATGGGGACTAGCCATACGCTTCCCTCTGCTTCCTGGGCTGGCTATGGAAGATCGTAGCATCTCAGAGTTGGAAAGCACCAGTAAGATCACCTTGTACACAAGCTCATCGTACAGACAAGCAACTGAGTTCTAGGGGCCAATGTCTGAGGCCACAGTTTGTAAGGAGCAAGCGAGAATGAAAGAGCTGAGACTTATCCACTTTAGAGAGTACTTGCTAGAGAATAGGGAACATGACAAACTCAGCAGAGGCATCCAATGCCTCCACCAACCTCACTTCCTGCCACGGTGCTCTATGACCTAGGCTGTGGTTGAGGTCACTGCCAACCTTTTGCTGGAAAAGTTCTGCCCACAGCTCACCCAAATCCTGTATAGCTAGCTACTGGTTTTATCTAATTGTTTGGTAATGGCTTGTAAGTCCATCTGGTTTCTCCATCCAAGTTGTGAAACCAAAGACCCTGGCTCCAGTCTTTACTCTTCAGTTGTGCCAAGCTGAAAAGGTGAGATGGGGACAGAGAGGATTGGCTGTGGGCACTCCATGGCCACCAAGGAGCCGTAAATAAGTCTTGTCTACTAGTTTGATCATTGTCCTATAGACCTGATACAGTGCTAACGAGCTAACTGATGGTTCTGTTCTTGGTGGCCTATCAGCATCTGAGAGTGGCTGAATGACGAGTGCCAAATACCAAAGCCTGTACAGGAAAATCCAAGAGTAGATGGGTTTGAAGTAACTTGTTTGAGATCCGAAACTCATTCTTCATTCCTGATCCTAATCAGTCAAGGTTAGTCATTATCTAGTTAATTGTACAGTCCAATATAGGAGCCACTACTACATGTGGTGATATAAATTTAATTTTTTTTAAATTTAGAAAAAATTAAAAACTCAGTTCCTCAGTCTTCAACAGTCACATGTGGCTAGTGGCCATGATATGAAACAGTTCAGACGTAGAACATTTCCAACATCACAGAAAGTTCTATTGGACAGTGTTGTCCTAGAGGGTTTTATACTACAGAGTCTGGAAATATCACCAACAAGGCCCAGGCTGCGTTAGCCTCTCAGAACCTTGTCTGTTCATAGACAAATTAAGAGCCACTTACTCTGAAATCATTTTTACATGCCAAAGTGTAAATAATCCCTTTGATTTTTAGGCAGTAGATAAAACTATGTACCACAAAGGACATTCAACACTCCCCAGTAGAAAGGCACTGAGTCCCCTTGGGCCCCTCAGTTGAAACAGAGAAACTAAAATACAACTAAGAGAAATTAAAGTTGAATAGGGTATAGAGAAACAGTCTGTTCTTCTCACTTAATTGTTCTTCTATAAAAAGAGTTAATCCTATCCCAGAAGATTAGGGACATGTGGAGATCAAGGTATTAATAAGAAGCAACTATTCTTCATAAAAAAATTTGTGACTGATAAAAGTAAAATCAAGTGAAGTAGAAATTTAGGTGGGTGAGGAGAGGAAGAAGGGAGAACAGGAACATGTTCTGCAGTAAGAAAACTGCAATTAAAATTTGTAATTTTTTATTTTTTATTATTTTTTTGAGACAGAGTCTCACTCTGTCACCCAGGTTGGAATGCAATGGTGCGATCTCGGCTCACTGCAACCTTTGCCTCCCAGGTTCAAGCGATTCTCCTGCCTCAGCTTTCCAAGTAGCTGGGATTACAGGTGTGCGCTACCATGCCCAGCTAATTTTTGTATTTTTAGTGGCGGGGGGGGGGAGTTCACCATGTTGGCCAGGCTGGTCTTGAACTCCTGATCTCAGGTGATCCACCTGCCTTGGCCTCTCAAAGTGCTGGGATTACAGGCATGAGCCACCATGCCTGGCCTAGATTTAGTAATTTTTTAAACAGAGCTTTTGGTCTGTAGACGTAACTACAACTGTTTAAAAATATTGGTTATCTAGCTAATGAAAATGATCAATGCTAAATTTTATTCATAACACATATCTCCACTGGGGAAAAATTTACCCAGGTGCAAGGAAAAGCTTCCACTGAAGGCTGTCACAATATTTTACCACCAACTGTCACCCCTGACTGGTGATCAAGAAAAGTGAACAAATACAAATAATAGGGTAGAAAGGAGCAAAATCTGCTAAGAGGTGATACTATCCCCACAAACAATGCACTTGCTCTTTGTAAGTGTAGTGCTGAAAATGCATTAGGTATTGAAGGAAGAGAACATACAGGAACCCCATGGGGGACTGTTTTTAAGAATAAGCACAGCAGGAGAATTCGGTTTTGCCCAGTTTACGATTCAGATGGTTACTTCAAGTTAATAGCACATATTAAGGTGTTATACTGAAACAGGGACATAGAGCACTGCTTAAGAAAGGGTTTCAGGCACCGGGTGAGACTCCAGCTGCAAGGGCATTTCCTGCTCTATATTTATTAATTTCAAGCATTCATTTATGCCCTCCCTCCCTCCTTCCAGAAAGGATTAACTCTACTTATATAAAATATAGCAGAAATAAGTACAGAAAGTGGGAGAGAAAGAGAAAAACAAGGGTAGGGATACAAAATGGAGCTGAAAAGGAAGTTAATCTCATACATCTACCATAGCAACCAGAGTACCACACTGGCTGAGTTGCTAAACCAAGAGTCAACTCTGAAGGACTCAGTGTCCAAAGGTGAAGACAGACCAACTGCTCAGGAAGGAGACAAGTTGGTCTGGGAAGGGGCTCGTCCTATAGGCCCTGAAGGAGGTGCTGGGTAATTAGCCCAGTAAGGCCATCTGTAACTAATGGCAGCTCTGTGACATCAAGCCTAGAAAGATGGAGGCAGAATCAGCCCAAATACAATGGAACTTCCCTGTTTCACAGTGTGGTTCCCAGAGTTAGGGCATCTGTCCTATCAGTCAATCAGTACCTGTTGGTCAGAAGTAGCAAGTGGCTTCCGTGAACAAGGCACTAGGAAGATATGATACCAGCTGGGTAGATGACTAGATCCAACCTCACAGAGCCCAGTGAATCCCGACTCACCAGACCCTACCCAGCAGCAGAGATTCCTCATCCCGACTCTAACACCAAACCCAGGAGATCCTAAGCTGGCTAATACAGCTCTCTCTTCCCATAGTTATGGTTCCATGTTTCTTCAATAGCATGCCTTCTGTCTTAGTCTGTTTTCAGTGGCTGTAACATAACACCACAGACTGGGTAACTTATAACAAACAGAAATTTGCTTGGCTCAGAATTCTGGATGCTGGTAGTGTCAGCATCTGCTTAGCATCTGGTGAGGGCCTTCTTCCTGCATCAAAACGTGGCAGAAGTGCAAGCAAGCCCATGATGCAGAGAGAGCAAATGGGGGCCAAACTGAACTCACTCTCACCATGGCCATTAATGAGGGCAGAGCCCCATGGCCTACTCGCCTCTTAACGGTTCTATCTCTTAATGCCATCATAATGGCAATTTCGACATGAGTCTTGGAAGGGACACTAAAACCTTAGCACTTTTTCTCAATAACAGCTTAACAATTCCCATAAAGCAAAGCCCAAACCCCTTCTTCAGTCTATTAGGTCCCCAAGACAAAAGTCTGTGTGAGGACTCACTAGTCACAGCCTCGGTGCACTCCCTTCACCCATGCTGGGGAAAACCAAAGCAGCTTATCCCTTTGAAATCCTGGGGATTCGGGCCTGCTTTGCCTCATCTGGGGGAGTCTGTCTCATCAAAGTGTGTTTCCATTTCCTCTACATTCATGCAGAAGAGATCCAAACTGGACTTGCTACCACAGCATATATACTGGGCCTCACGCCGTACTTGAAAGCGCACTCATCACATTTAGTCGCCATGAGACTCAATGTAGACCACAAAACTCCCTGCCGTGATGGAAATGTTCTAGGTCAGTGCAGTCTAATACAGTAGCAACTAGCCACAGTTGGCTATTGAGTACTTAAAACACGAACAGTCCAAATGGAGACACACTAGAAGTGTAAAATACACACTGAATTTCAAAGACTTGGTGCAAAGAAAAGAACGTCAGATATCTCATTAATAATGTTTAATATCAATTATATGCTGAGGCCAGGCGAGGTGGCTTATGCCTGTACTTCCAGCACTTTGGGAGGCCGAGGCGGGCAGATCACCTGAGGTCAGGAGTTTGAGACCAGCCTGGCCAACATGGTGAAATCCTGTCTCTACTAAAAATACAAAAATTAGCTGGGCATGGTAGCTGGCACGTGCCTGTAATCCCAGCTACTTGGGAGGCTAAGCCATGAGAATCCTTTGAACCAGGGAGGCGGAGGTTGCAGTAAGCAGAGGTTGCAGTAAGCCGAGGCTGTGCCACTGTACTCCAGCCTAGGGGATAGAGAGAGACTGTTTCCCCCCACTCCCAAAATTAATTAATTAATTACATGCTGAAATGATAATATTTTGGAATATATTTGGTTAAATAAATTATATTATATTAATCTTGCCTCTTTTTTCTTTTTTTTAATGTGTCTACAAGAAAAAGTAAGATTACATACGTGGCTAGCATACTATTTGTATTAGCCAGCACTGACTTCTTTTATTTAGTCTTTTCTTTTTAAAAAATTTTTTCCCAGACACCAGGCCCAGTGGATAGTCTTTTTCTTTAAATTGACTTATTTTCACTTAGTTTTTTTATTTTTATTTTTTACTTTTTACTCATTCCGAAAATATTCAGAAACTGCAGTTTGATGTACTAGTTGTATTTTTAAAATACAATTGAAAAATCAACAGAACTATCAACCTAAAGTTAAAAAGATAAGTTTGTCCACATGTATCCTAAAACCTTCTTATGTACCATACCCTTTGGGAAATGCTGGCCCAGAGCAGAGCTACTCAAAATGTGTCCTGTGGACAGGTGCCAGTCTCTTATTTTTACTTTTTTTTCTTCAGGAAACCTTGAGCAGCCTAACCCTGATGGGCTGTGAGGAGGGAGCCCAATCTCTTTATTATTCATTATCAGTCTGCAATAAAGTCATAAATTGAGAGCATGCTTTTTTTTTTTGGAGACAGTCTTAGTCTGTCGCCTAGGCTAGAGAGCAGTAGCCATCTCGGCTCACTGCAACCTCCACCCCCGTGGTTCAAACAATTCTCATGCCTCAGCTTCCCGAGTAGCTGGGACTACGGGAGCATGCCACCACAAGTGGCTAATTTTTGTATTTTAAGTAGAGATGGGGTTTCGCCATATTGCCCAGGCTGGTCTTGAACTCCTGACCTCAAGTCATCTGCCTGCCCTCCCAAAGTGCTGGGATTACAGGTGTGAGCCACTGCTCCCCGACGACATCATGCATTTAGAAACATTTACAGCAATTTGACAGAATAATCTGTTATGAGCTCTTTAAATTTAATATTTAATCTAATCTGATATTCAAAAATTGGGACTTGTATTTTCCATGTCTTTCATATATTTTTCTTCACTGTGTTTTACCAAGATATTGGTCAACAGCAGACTGAAATTTATGAAAAAACCAAAAACTCCTCTTTTACCAGAGTTAGTTTGAGACACACTAGGCTACAGTATCAGAGAATCTTCAAGGGTCCTTCTAGAGCAATGACGAGTTACAGCAAGAGCCTCAATCACACCCAATAGAGTGTCCTAAGGCAGGACGCAGATTAAGGACATCTTCAGATCCTCAACAATAATGGTGGGTACAGAGAAGATGGGGGGTTAATTCCTGGTAAACTAGGAAATTCCATTAAATGGAACTTCTCTTCCTCTAAGCATTTTAATAATATTTTTGCTGTAATTCTAAGAAATGAGATCCCCATCGCCTTTGGGGAGAAAAACAACCATGTACTAAGGAAAAGGCAAACAGGATCTTTGTAAGATGTCGCTAGATAGTATTGAGCTAGATCCTCAGAAGGGTACAGCAGATGTGGGAGACATAGCTCATGTGTGAAAGGAGTTTATCATCCATCTTTGGAGGCACAGTGGCATGGAAGGTTAAAAATTCTCAGCTCTGAAGTCAAGCACACTTGGGTGTGAGGCCTGGTTTGCCACTTACTGTATGCCCTTGGGCAAATAAATTAACCTTTCTTCTTTTTTAAATCTTTCACCTCTGGCTGAATACATAACCTTTCTTAATTAAAACATATAATCAGCCCTCTGTATCCAAGGGTTCTATATCCAAGGATTCAACCAACCACAGACTGAAAATATTCAGATGAAGGCTGGGCATGGTGGCTCCTGCCCATAATCCCAGCACTTTGGGAGGTGGATCACCTGAGGTCAGGAGTTTGAGACCAGCCTGGCCAACATGGTGAAACCCTGTCTCTACTAAAAATACAAAAATTAGCCAGTTGTGGTGGCGGCTGCCTGTAATCCCAGCTACTTGGAAGGCTGAGGCAGGAGAATTGCTTGAACCCAGGAGGCGGAGGTTGCAGTGAGCCAAGATCGCGCCACTGCACTCCAGCCTAGGCAACAGAGTGAGACTCTATCTCAAAAAAAGAAAATATTCAGATATTCAGATAAAATAAAATGGATGGTCACAGCTGTACTGAATATGTACAGACTTTTTTTCAGTCATTATTCCCAAAACAACGCAGTATAGCAACTATTTACATAGCATTTACATTTATTAGATATTATCAGTAATCCAGATATGATTTAAAGTAAAAGGGAGGGGGGGCACAGTGGTTCATGCCTGTAATCCCACCACTTTGGGAGGCCAAGGTAGGCAGATCACTTGAGGTCAGGAGTTCAGGGCCAGCCTGGCCAATGTGGTGAAACCTGATCTCAACTAAAAATACAAAAAATAGCCAGGCGCGGTGGCTCATGCCTGTAATCCCTGTACTTTGGGAGGCTGAGGCGGGCGGATCATGAGGTCAGGAGTTCGAGACCAGCCTGACCAACATGCTAGTGAAACCTCGTCTCTACTAAAAATATAAAATTAGCCAGGCATGGTAGTAGCGCATACCTGTAATCCCAGCTACTCAGGAGGCTAAGGCAGGAGAATCGCTTGAACCCAGGAGGCAGAGGTTGCTGTGAGCAGAGATCATGCCACTGCACTCCAGCCTGGGTGACAGAGCAAGACTCTGTCTCAAAAACAAAAACAAAAAACAAAAATTAAGCAGGCATAGTGGTGCATGCCGGTAGTCCCATCTCCTTAGAGGGGCTGAGGTGGGACAATCGTGTGAACCTGGGAGGTTGAGGCTGCAGTGAGCTGAGATTGTGCCA
>NW_016107443.1:2806732-2818192 GCF_001604975.1 Cebus imitator
ATTATTTTATAACAGGGACTTGGGCATCCTTGATTCTTGGTGTCCTTGAGAGGTGCTGGAACCAATCCCCCATGGATACCAAGGAACGACTATACTTACCTATTACAGTAGACATTCTCCAAAAGGGCCATTAAAAGTTTCTCCTTTCCCAGCAGGTGCATGCTGTCCTCACATCAAGAAGCAGAGTCTATTTCCTCTCCCCTTGAATCTAAGCTGGCCTTGGGACTTGCTTTGACCACTGAATGCAGCAAAATGACATTCTGGGACTTGTACGTGCAGGCCTTAAGAGAATTGGCAACATCTGCTTCCTCATTCAAAGCACAGCAGCCACACTGTTAGAAAGTCCAGGACAGACTCCCTGTGATTAGATACCCGGACAACAAGAGACCATCTTGGACATTTCAAGTCCAACTAAGCTCCCAGCAGACTGTATCAGCATGAGTGATTCCAGGTGACCCAAAATGGAGCAGCAGAACTGCTCCAGTGAGCCCAGGCAACTACGGAAACTATGGGAAATAAGTTTTGGAGTGGTTTGTTACACAATAATAGATAACTGAAATGTCTCTGAAATAACAAAAACAGTATAAAGGGTGACTGTGAAGACAAAAGTAAAGTAATGTATAAATGCTTATACTGATACTTGGCACACAAGTGCTCGACAATTAGCAGCCATGACTGTCTGGGAAGCTGAAATGAACATGCGCAGTGTGTAACTGCGGACTGCTATGTAAAGCTACATTCAGGTTCTGAGCACTTTGCAGGTCCTGAGGAGCGGGAATGTACTGAAAGGAGGTGAAAAGGCAAGGCTTCTAAGAGCACATCCTGGACCTGAAGGACAGAGTATACAGAATGCTGGTCTCTAAACCACTAATGCATGAAGACCCACCCACAGACTTCTAGGCAATTGCAATGTGTGTATGCACCAAAGGCTGAAGACTGCCCTGGCAGAAGTCTCTAGGTCTCTATATAGACAGAACAGTGGCTGTGAGGCCAGGGGGAATGATAAATGTTAATGAGTATGGGGAATCTTTCTGGGATGATGAACATGTTCTAAAATTGACTATGGTGATGGCTGCACAACTCTGTGAATATACTAAAAGCCACTGAATTGTGCATTTTTAAATGGGTGGAATGTACGGCATATGAATTTTACAGAGACGATAAAGCTGTTTATTTTTATTTTTGAGTCAGTCTCTCACTTTGTCACCCAGGCTGGAGTGCAGTGGCACAATCTCAGTTCACTGCAGCCTCAACCTCATAGGCTCCAGCAATCTTCCTGCTTCAGCTCCCAAAGTAGTTGGGGCTATAAGCACATGCCACCACGCCCAGCTAATTTTTTGTAGTTTTTATGGAGACAGGTTTTTACCATGTTGCCCAGGCTGGTCTTGAACTCCCAAGTGCAAGCGATCTGCCGGCCTCAGCCTCCTGAAGTGCTAGGATTACAGGTGTGAACCACCACAACTGGCTGTAAAGCTGTTATTACAGAAACACAGACAGTGGGAGGAATGAATAGGGTGAGATGACAAAGGAGCAAGGAACATTCCAAGGGGTTGCCTGGGGGCTGCAAGGCACCAACCTATTTGGCAGCGAGAGGAAAAGCAAGTATTTTTAGGTGGTGAATGAACCCAGCACTGGTCAGAAGCTAGGAGCCCTGGGGGCAGACCCTGTCATTCCAAGGATCTCAGGCATTCCGCATGACTGCTATTCCCTTAAATGCTTTCCACGCATGTGGCTCACTCATACCTGTTTTCCTTTTGCTTAAATGACAACCCAAACTCTGCAAACCACAAGGCCTTTAAAAACAGAAAAAGTTCCTAGGCAAGAGGAAAACAAATGCTTCCTGACAGAAAAGCAGATCAGGGCTTGCATTCAGACTGACCTCACGGGCAAGAGGTGGGATCCAGAGGCCTAGTCAGTCCCAGAGCCTCAGAGGCTGAGACAGCGAACTCCACATTTCAACGTGGCCAACACAGATGTGAGGTGGACAGTGGACACTCCCTCCCTAAGGGCAGCTGCCCTCTACCTGCCTCCTTCCTTCTTCTGGTGGAATTCCTTTCAAAAGAGGCTGGAGGGCAGGGCCGTGGGAAGTTTTCAAATCCTGGAACTGCTGCCAGAGCCAACTTAGCATACGGATAGCCCCCCAAAACCAGGCAGTATCACTGTATCACCAGGCAACAAATCTCATTAAATCCTCTCAACAAGACCCACCAGGATATTTACCAACATCCCCCAGAAATCTCCATCTGTCACCTGCCCAAATCCACCTTGTGAATCCTTCTGTGTTGTGAGTCAATCAGTGTAATTACTATAGAAGACAACATGTTCTTTTAAAACACTAGCCACTGAAGAAGATGGGGCAACTGAAAGAGAGGAAGAAGGAAAACATCCTTTCATGTTGGAGAGGAAGCAGGGTTAGAGATGACAGACTTTGCACAGCTCCGTCACCATGGCCAGGACATCAGAAGAGAAATCAGAAAGACTTTCAGCAGTTTGCCTGAAGGTCCTGCTAAGTCCAAGTCCTATGCTGCCATCAGTAAATAAAGCCAGGAGCCGCAAACCAAATACAGCATTGTAGGAAGTTTGTGGTCCTTTCCACTGATAGAGACTCTAAAGGCATAAACTCAACTTGTTCTTGATCTGAACAGTTTTAGGATTAAAGTGTTCAAGAATAGTTTTAAACAGAGCTTTGAAAAAGGATGAAGAACTCCGATTTCTTGGGGACCCAACTCTCAGTCTTTGCTGCTCGGGCCCACCCTACTTTTTTAAATTTTACAATTTTTAATTTCTCATGAGTACATGGTAGGTAGTAGATGCGTATATTTCTGGGGCATATGAGATGTTTTGGTACAGGCATGCAATGTAAAATAATAACATCATGGAAAATGGGTTAGCCATCCCCTCAAGCATTTATCCTTTGTGTTATAAACAATCTAATCATACTATTCATTATTTTTAAATGTATCATTAAATTATTATTGACTATAATTACCCTGTCGTGCTATCAAATACTAGGCCTTATTAATTCATTCTATTTTTTTATACCCATTAACCATCCCCACCTCCCTCCCACCCCCAACTACTCTTCCCAGCCTCCAATAACCATCTACTCTGGACCTCGGTGGGGCCCCATCCTACTTTGTTTTTCTTTTGAGACAGAATCTGGCTCTGTTGCCCACGCTGGAGTGCAACAATGTGCAACAATGTCAGCTCACTGCACCTGGCTAATGTTTGTATTTTTGGTAGAGACAGGGTTACACCATGTTGGCCAGACTGGTCTCAAACTCCTGACCTCAAGTGATCCACCTGCCTTGGCCTCCTAAAGTGCTGGAATTTGGGCATGGTGGCGCAGAAGGTGGAGGTTGCAGTGAGCCGAGATTGCACCACTGCACTCCAGCCTGGACAAGAGTGAGACTTTGTCTTAAAAAAAAGAAAAGAAAAATCAAAGTGCTGTGATTACAAGCATGAGCCACCGTGTCTGGCCCCCACCCTACTGTGAACCCCCCGAGGGAGGTTATCCTGAACTTCCAGTTTGCACCTCTACATTCTTGAGCTCCAGGGCAGGGAATGAAGATATGCAGATGGAAGGACTTGAGGAAATGCCATCTTACCTCAAAGCAATTCCCTCCTTCCTACGGAATAAGAGGGAAAGGATTTCAATTCAGTAAACAATGTATACTACTCAGGTGACTGGGACACAAAAATCTGAGATTTCACCACTATACAATTCATCCATGTAACCCAAAATCACTTGTACCCCAAAAGCTATTACAATAAAAAAATTTTTAAACAATATATACCTGTAGAATACACTGGAAAACTAAATGGGCCTCTGGAAACATGCTTTGCAGTTCCATTATCTCAAAGTTCTGCACTGCCACATTTCTTTAATCCAACTCATCAGTGATTTATGAGCACTCAACCCAGTGTAGCTGCTCCCAGCATGACACGATTAAACAATGGTCACAGACCTACTATGCACAAAAACCCTAAGGAGGGGTAGGATGATGATCTAGTCACCTTCTGCACCAGGCAGCACTGAGAGAAGTGCCTATAGCCTGGACTCAGGCCTTGCTCTCAAGCTAACAATCTAACAGAGGAAATGCACCAGCTTGAGCACTTATGCGTCAGGCCTGCTTTACAGACATTAATTCCTTCATCCTCCAGACAGTACTCTATCTCCTAGTGTTATTCTTCGGCAACCCCCACCTTATTTGTGTGTGTGCATGTGTGTGTAACAGAGTCTCAATCTTTCACCCAGGCTGGTGTGCAGTGGCACCATCATGGCTCACGGCAGCCTCAACCTCCAGGGCTCAAGCGATCCTCTCACCTCAATCTCCTGAGTAACTGGGACTACAGGTATGCACCACTACATCCAGCTTTTTTTTTTTTTTCCCAAGAGACAGGGTCTCACTTTGTTCCCCAGGCTGGTCTTCAACTCCTGGGCTCAATTGATCATTCTGCCTCAGCATCCCAAAATGCTGGGATTACAGGTGTGAGCCACTGTGTCCAGCAAGTGTGATGTACTTGACAACTGCTTCTAAAGCCCATTTTAAACATGAGAAAACTGAAACTCACAGATGTCAAATAACTTCCCCAAAATGACACAGGAGGAAGGACAGTGCTAACATTCATACCCAGGCAGTCTGGACCTCAATCTCTCTACTCAGCTTTAGTAACAGCAATGGCCAGCAGAGTCCGGCACACAGTAAACACTCAATAAGCATCTGCCTAGAGGAGCATGAAAGTTAATATCACACAGGCAGAATAAGAGTGCTTGTCTGGAGGTACTGCAGGGACAGACAGGAGGAAGTTCATTAATTCTGACTGAGAGAACCTAGAGGAAGTGAATTCCTGAAGAGAAAATGGGAGAAGGGAGTATTTCAGTCTGAGGGGGACACAAGGTCTGTGTGACAGTGATGCTGTCCAATGTCATGGTTGAGATCTGCTGATTCTATCAGCTGGTTAAAGGTATTTAAGCAGATTGAGGCCGGTTGCGGTGGCTCATGCCTGCAATCCCAGCACTTTGGGAGGCCAAGGCAAGTGGATCACGAGGTCAGGAGTTCAAGACTAGCCTGGCCAACATGGCAAAACCCTGTCTCTACTAAAATAATACAAAAATTAGCCGGGTGTGGTGGTAGGTGCCTGTAATTCCAGCTACTCGGGAGGCTGAGGCAGGACAATCGCTTGAACCCGGGAGGTAGAGATTGCAGTGAGCCGAGATCGTGCCATTGCACTTTAGCCTGGGGGACAAGAGCAAGACTCCATCCCCACCAAAAAATAAAATAAAATACAAATTAAAAAATAAAGGTATTCAAGCAGATTGAAACAAGTTCTTGCTCATTTGTTATACTATGCATATCAGATAACTATTAAACAGTAGATTTGGTAATTTCTATTCAGAGGTAATTAAAAGGAAAGAAAGAAGGCATCACTGGGGGGTAATGGGAACATGCACAGGATTTCAATGTCGGAAGAACCTGTTGCTAGAGGAAACCACCAGCAGTATTTCCTTGCTGTCTTCTACAACAGCTCCCAGGAAAACCACTAGCCAACTCATATCCCTCAACTGTACAACACAAAACTGTTGGATAGCCTAAACATCTCAGGTCTTTCTGTGTTTTGCAGCCTTCACAGCACCAGCTGAAGCTCAGGAACAATGGTTGACTCTCTAGAAGAGCAGGTTAATTCTCATCAGGAAAGGGTCCCAAATGCTAAGGGCCTGGGTAACCAAGAATAATCAGTATCCAGGACAGATTATTATAAAACCTCAAGAATCATAATTTTTCTAAGGAGACTATTTTTTTTTAAGCCCCTAGCCTTGCTAACTCCCCCAAAGAACAAATCGTGGTATCACCTGGCACCTAAATTGAACATTCCAATTTGACCATACCAACCTTAATGCTCATAGGTGTTTATTTCACATTTTAAACCTTCACACAACATGCCTTTCTATATTTCCAATTTCAAATGAAAATAGTTTTAAGCTAATCTTAATATCAGAAAAGTGCATTAAATGATTCTACAATAGTTTCTAAACAGAACTTATTAAGAAATTCCCCTGCCAAAGTACCTCTTCCCCCCCTTCCCCTAATTTTGTTTCCATTAAAAAAAAAAAAATCTCCCCTGAAGTTCCTTCAAATAAAATCCAAGATACACTGAAGGCCCAGCCATACCGCCCCTCCCCACTTCTCATGAGTACAACAAAACATCTAAATAAACCATTATTTAAGCTCTCAACCAAATAAAAATGCAAACTGAAACAACCTCTCCTTTTCAATGTTTTATTACATAAGGTCGCCTCTGCCAGGGAGGGGCATTCTGGAGAGTGGTTTCCAGGTTCTTCCTTAGCAGATGCAGCTTGAGTGTTTCAAGCAGAAAGGATAAAAACAAAAGCACACATTTCAAAGGTAGTTATGACGTTATCCTGTGACATTTAATGAATTCTGCCTTTGAAAAGGCATAATGAAAAACACTACCGGAAATTATTTAAGCTATCTCCTCCTATGAATGATGCAACTGAAGGCCCAATCAGAAAATACCCCTCGCCCCTACAACCCCAGTGAAAAAGCATGTTTTATGAAAATTTCTCTTGATTTCTTTCCTTTTCTTGGCCCAGCTTATATAAAATACTCATATTTTCACTATGTGATAATTCATCGAATCATACTTTTGTGCGTTTTTTAAAATGCATGTTAGACTGCAGTAAAAAATGTTTTAAAAATAGCCTGCATTATTAAGTAAAAAAAAGAAAAAGGTGTTGTCAGGAAAAACAGCATGAAATCAGTTTCCATGCTGTTTACAACCCCGCACTACCTGCAACCACTTTACAGAACGTTAGCATCATTCGAGACCTGCTTATCCAAAATCCTGCCAAAATGTCCTGACAGTCTCCCCCACTGCCTCGCCGGCTTCTGGGCAGCCAGAGTTCAGCCCTCCATGGCTCCCGGCATCTGCAGCCTCGAGGGCTGAGAGCCTAGTTTGCCCCGCTGCCTCCAGAGGGGGCCGCGGCCGGGCCACCTGAGCAGTGTACCCGAGACCACAGGGAGTGCGTCCGAGCCGGAGGAGCACCCGGTCTGCGACAGACACCTGGCCGCCCAGGCAACAATCCCTCTGCCTCTGCCAATGGGTGACACACTGGTTTTGCCCCCTGGGAACGCCAAGAGGTGCAAAGCTGGGCTGCAGCGGTGCTCGCGCGCATTTCTCAGAACGCAGAGAGGGCACGCGCGGAGGCCCGGGAAACCCCAGAAGCCCGCTCTGTTTACCCTAACGACCCCCACGCCGGCTGCTCCTCGACGACCGGTACTGGACACCCAGCACCTTCAAGGGCACCTCCAACTCAAACACTCCTGCCGCCCACCCTAAGCCATCCCCCAGGTGTACGCACTCACCCAGGTCTCCCCAGAAAAAGACCGCCACTCGCACAGAGAGGGGTGCGCCCCTTGGATAAACGTCTGGTCGATCCCGGACCAGGGAAAGGGCGTTTATCCCAGCTCTGAGCCGTGCCCCCTCCCCCAACGCTCGAAGACCGCTGCCCTGCGCCACCCTGCCAGTCCCGCTCCGCCTCCGCGGGAGAACCCGAAGCCCTCGGGCGCCCGCCACACTCTGGGGATCCTACCTTGAGGCCTGTAGTTGGGGTGAGAGGTCCGCACCGCGCCCGGTTCTGCGACCTTCCCTGAAAGAGGGCTACCCCGCGCAGTACCCTCAGGCCGGGATCCCGTCCCGAAGCCGCCGCCTCGCTCCATCAGGACACACCAACCGCACAGGCGCACTGCCAAGCCCGCCGCGCCGCATCGAACCCGCGCGCGTCATCATGCGCACGCATCCTCACGCAGCGCGCGCGCAGGGCGTGCACGTGCGATAGGCGCACAGGTTCCACTCACAGCGCACGCAGGGGTGCACGTGCGACAGGCGCACCGGTTCCACTCACAGCGCACGCAGGGGTGCACGTGCGACAGGCGCATCGGTTCTCACGCAGCGCGCGCGCAGGACGTGCACGTGCGATAGGCGCACCGGTTCTCGCTTGCAGGGCGTGGATGTACGATAGGCGCACCGGTTCCACGCACAGCGCCCGCAGGGCGTGCACGTGAGATAGGCGCACCGGTTCTCGCTTGCAGGGCGTGCACGTGCGATATGCGCACCGCTTCTCACGTTGTGCGCGCACATAGCGTGTGCATTTCATGTGCACAGCAGTCCTCACACGGCGCGTACGGGCGTACACTCGTCTTTACACACTGTTGTACACAGTGCACACACAGAAGGCGTGCACACACAGTTCACATACTTACATGCAACATGCACACTCAACGTGCACACCAGCGTAATGCACCTTCTCACACAGTGTAGATATACACTCAAATCGCGTATAGATGTAGGGTGCAGTTTCTCACACACCGTACACACACATCCTCACACAATGCATGAACACAGCACACAACGTGCACACACGTGCTCACTCAGCACGCACACGTTTACACACCCTGGGCGTTTGCATGCAAACTCAGCAATGCAGCCTTAGAAACAGTTTCTGGCTAGGCCCACAGGTGGGTGCCAGTTGGACCAATGCCACATGGGCAGACCCCGGAGGACCCGCCCTCCAAGCAGTTAGGTTCCAGTTCTCGAGGCGCATGGGTAGTGTTTAGTGATGCTCCACCCTCAGCGTGCGGTCACCTAGGGAGGGAAAGCAGCAGGCTATTGGGGTCGATCTTCAACGAAAGGCAGGGGCACACGCCGTAGGCCGACCTTGGCCTTTCAACCACACACCCCACTCCGCAGCCAATTTGGTCCTTCTTCTCCTGAGGGGTAAATAATGCTGACTGAAACCTGTGGGAGGCCGGGTGTGGTGGCTCACGCCTGTAATCCCAACACTTTGGGTGGCTGATGCGGGTGGATTGCTTTGAGCCCAGGAGTTGGAGACCCCTGTCTCTACAAAAAAACGTTAAAAATTAGCTGCGCATGGTGGCACACCTGTGGTCCCAGCTGCTTGGGGAGGCTGAGGCGGGAGGATCGCTTGAACCTGGGAGGTCGAGGTTGCAGTGAGCCATGATCATGCCACTGCACTCCTGCCTGGGCGACAGAGACCCTGTCTCAAGAAACAAAACACCTCTGCGGGGAGGATCTCTCCAAGAAGACACACAAGAAACTGCTAAACTCATTGCCTCCGGAGTAGGGATCAGGGAAGGGTGTGAGGTTGGGGGTAGGGGGAGAGTCTTTCCCCTGGGCATCCTTTCACCACTGCCATGCACATTTATTATCTTTTCAAAAACATTGAAAAAGACATCTTGGCAGGGCCGCCTCAAGCGTCCAGGTGTTTACCCAAGCTTGCCAAGTGATAAGTTCCCATGGAGCCCCAGGCTGCACGTTTTTCTTGTTGGATGGTGACCAGCCTGAAAGTTTTATTACCACCCCTGGGGGGAGAAATACACGATTAAAAATGAAGCTGAATAATAGGTACAGGTTTTCTTTTTTGGATGAAAATGTTCTAGGATTATGGTGAGTGCATAACTAAGTATACTAAAAACTATTGAATTGAGCATTTTAAGCGGGTAAATTTTATGGTCTCTTAATTGTATCTAATTTTTTTTTTTTAATGTGAAGCTGAAACTCTCAAGAATGGGCACCTATACTCTTGGCCAAAAGCTGGGAAACAATCCCTTTGTGGCCCGAAAGAGTTTGTGATGAACGTATATCTGACATGCCCAAGGGTGTGCCAGGAGTAGGGTTCGAGTTTGGTGAGAAAGCCAGGAAAGTTTAAATATAAATGCGTAGGTAAGCGGGCAAGTTGGGGCTGGTACCCTGAGCTGTAATGGAAATTCGAACACATTAAGATCAAGCCAAATTAATAAGAGCATGGGAGCTGTCACTTTCTCCTCCTTTATCTTAGGGAACTTTGGTGAGTTTAATTCATCTAACTCTTGATGTCATGGCCTGCTGACATCTGTGTGTAGCATCCCTCTCTACTTTTATTCTATTTTTGGGGTCCTTTTACTTTCCATTCGTCTCCCTAATCATAAACACCTCCTCTGATATCTTTGCAGCTGCAATTTTGAAACACTGTTGTGAATGTATGCATGCATTTTAAATTTATATAAATGATACTGCATAAAAGCTATCATTCTATTTGTTTTTCCTCGCTTGGTATTGTTCTCAAGACCTATACAAAACGATTAGCCATTCTATCCGGTTTATCCTTCCGTAAATCGCCTGTTCAATCCTTGCCCATATTTCCACTGGGCTACTCTGGTTGATTTCCAGGAGTTTCTTGTATTCTAGATAACTGCTGGTTTAAATGTAGCAAATATTTTATCCTAGCCAACTAAGCTTTTTAAGATTAGTAAAATTTTCCTTAATTTTTATGACAAAATCCTATTAACATATTTACTCCATTTACTTTGTAATATATTGCCCTATTTTTTTATCAACTGCTTTAAGAGTAAGTTACATTACAAATACTTCCATGTGTATTTCCTAAGCTTATGAATGTTCTCTTACACATACTAGAGTTAATTACCAACTTAAGTTAATTTAACATGGATACAATAATTTTCTCTCATTGGCTGTTCCTCCACCATACAGGTAGTTTTTCTCTTGCAATAAGCAATCTGTGGGGAGGCACTTTAAGGTTATGCAGGTACTTACTCTCGGTCAAAACTTCTGTCTAGATTTAGCATCCATTGATGGTTCTTGCTTGATCCCATCTCATGATGGTTACAAAGTGATAAAATCCATCAAGTTTTCACCTTATGGTTTGCATTTTAAGAAGTCTTGTTAATATGTACTTCCCTAGTCCAAGATACTCCCCATTCCCCTCATGCTTATAGAAAAAAAAAAAGTAAAAAATACTTTACTCTGAAGCAATTTTTCTGTATAAGGTGAGGTAAAGATCCAAATCCACTTTTCTCTCCAAAGTGTGGTTTGGTCAGCACTACCTGCTTACCTATCCTTTCCCCAGTAATTTTTTTTTTTTGAGGCCAGGTCTCACTCTGTTGCCCAGGCTGGAGTGCAGTAGCATGATCCTCCCGGCTCACCACCACCTCCACCTCCCTGGTTCAAGAGATTCTCCTGCCTTAGTCTCGAGAGTAGCTGAGATTACAGGTGCATGCCACCACGCCCAGCTACTTTTGTATACTTTAGTGGTGATGGGATTTCACCATGTTAGCCAGCTGATCTCGAACTCCTGACCTCTGGTGATCTGCCTGCCTTGGCCTCCCAAAGTGCTGGGATTATAGGTGTGAGCCACCATGCCTGGCCTTCCCAGTAATTTTTGAAGCCACTCTTTAAAAAATCAAATATTAGGCCAGGCGCGGCGGCTCAAGCCTGTAATCCCAGCACTGTGGGAGGCTGAGGCGGGTGGACCACGAGGTCAAGAGATCCAGACCATCCTGGTCAACACGGTGAAACCCCGTCTCTACTAAAAATACAAAAAATTAGCTGGGCATGGTGGTGCGTGCCTGTAATCCCAGC
>NW_016107443.1:2818617-2837050 GCF_001604975.1 Cebus imitator
TTTTTTTTTTTTTTTTTTTTTTTTTTTTTTTTTTTTTTTTTTTTTTTTTTTTTTTTTTTTTTCTGTCTGTTACTGCATCTATTATTTACTACTATGGTTTCGGGTACAACTTATCTGTTGGAGTGAATTCCCGCTTAGCAGTGTTTTTAGAATTCTTTGAAATTCAGTATTTCCACATGAATATACTTTAGGATGCTTTTGCTATCTCCCACCACGGCCTACTCTATTATATTACAAAGTAAATGGCCTACTAATTGTAACTATATTGAAATCAGAGGTTAATTTGGGGAAAATTGACATTTTCATAACATCATAACATAATATCCATTAACATAATTTGTATTTAAGCCTTTAAAAAAATGACTTTCAAGTTTCCCAGGCTTTTCCCACTACACTAACTTCCTATAAAAATCTATAGTATCACCAGGCATAGTGGCTTATGCCAGTAATCAGCACCTTGAGAGGCTGAGGCGGGTGGATCACATGAGGTCATGAGTTCGAGACCAGTTTGACCAACATGGAGAAACCCCATCTCTATTAAAAATACAAAATTAGCCGGGCATGGTGGTGTATGCCTGTAATCCCAGCTACTTGGAAGGCGGAGGTTGCGATGAGCCGAGATCGCGCCATTGCACTCCAGCCTGGGCAACAAGTGAAACTCCATCTCCAAAAAAAAGAAAAAAAGAAAGAAAGAAAAGAAAATCTATAGTATGGGCCAGGCACAGTGGCTCACACCTGTAATCCCAGCACTTTGGGAGGCGGAGGTGGGTGGATCACCTGAGGTCAGGGGTTCGCGACCAACCTGGCCAACATAGTGAACCACCATCTCTACTAAAAATACAAAAATTAGCTGAGCATGGCAGCAAGCGCCTGTAATTCCAGCTACTTGGGAGGCCGAGGCAGGAGAATCGCTTGAACCCGGGAGATGGAGGTTGCAGTGAGCTGAGATTGCACCACTGCACTCCAGCCTGGTTGACAGAGCAAGACTGTCTCAAAAAAAAAAAAAAAAATGGCCTGGTGCGGTGGCGCACGCCTGTAATCCCAGCACTTTGGGATGCTGAGGCAAATGGATCACCTGAGATCAGGAGTTTGCAACCAGCCTAACATAGTGGACTCAATCCTTACTAAAATACAAAAAAATTAGCCAGGCATGGTGGTGCATGCTGTAATCCGAGCCACTTGGGAGGCCAAGACAGAAGAATCGCTTGTACCTGGGAGACGGAGGTTGGAGTGGAGATTGCACCATTGCACTCCAGCCTGGGCAACAGGAGTGAAACTCCACCTCAAAAAAAAAAATTTAGTATGTTGAATAGTATCTTAAAATGTACTATACCACTTAAGTTGTTAGTCTAATGCAGATCTCAAATTATCTGGTCTCAGAACCCCTTTATATCAACAACAAACTACAGTGCATAGGTCAAATACAGCCCACTACCTATTTCTGTTAATAACGTTTTATTGGAATATAGCCACACTCATTTGTGAGTGACATCTGTGGCTGTTTTTGCACTACAATGGCAGAACTGAGTAGTTCTAACAGATCAGATGGCCTGAAAAGCCCAAGGTATTTACTATCTGGCCCTTTATAGAAAGGGGTTTACCAACCCCTATTTTATACTTAAAAATGGAGAATCACAGAGCTCTTTTATCTGGCTAATGTTGGTAGATCTAATTTCTAAAACTCTAATTTTTACTTGAAAGTACAAATGTAGCACTGGTAATAAACGCCGTCAATTTTCCTTGAAATAGCAAGGTTGCGAGTTGTCTGTCAGTTAATACAGCTGACTGTATGAATAGATTTTTTAAAAATGTTAATTCAAGAATAAAATCAATGCATTAGCATAAACACTTAATGAGGAGTAACAGAAACAAAAAATTGAGATGACATTGTTGCACATTTTTGCAAATCTTGACCGGTTTAATAGACGACGGTCTCATATCTGCTTTTGTATTCAATGTGCCCTAGTAAGTTTTGGTTAAAGCATATGAAGAAAATCTGGCCTCAGAGGTATGTAGTTGGAAAAGGAAGATTTTAATTGACTTTTCAGATAATTGTGTATGTTCTTTGACACTATACACAGTCTTAACAAGAGGTGACTTCTTAAGTTAGTTGCACTGTGGAATCTAACACCAAATCAACAAACGTTTCATACTATTACATTAAAATTCATTGGTCTATTTTGAATTATGAATGAACTTTTTAACTTCACCCACCTGGAAAACTTGGAAAAAACTGACAGACGTATGATCTTCCATATGTTGAGCCTTTTCATTCTACAATTTTAAGATGCCACATTCATTAATATCACTGATCTCTTTAGAAAAGCTCTTAATTTAGTGAAGTTGTCAAGCTAATACAGCTAGTGCTCGACTTACGACCACGATTGGTTCTGACAGACTAGTCGTAACACGATTTGGTCGTAAGTTGAGTAGGCTATATGTACAGTACTGTGAAATGATGTTATAAAAATATTTAAGTCATATTTTATCATAATTTTCTTTCATTATTGTTATATATCATAATTTTCTTTGTTCATTTTATGCCATTTGTATCATCTCTACACCATTTTGTTTCTTATTTTTACATTCGTCAGGTTTAAGTAAAACACTGTATTACCAGTACAACTGGTTTAATATTTGCAAAACATACAAAATTACAAAATACAGGTGCATACAAAATACAGGTGTAAAAAATACCATAGGAAACATTTTCCCAATTGCAAAACATATCAAAATATATAAACATGTGTACGAAACATTTTATTGGCCGCTGGTGCTTGGCTGCGGATCGTTGATGTCATCATCTGAGGCAGCAGTTGGGGTTACCGGAGTTGGTTTTTTCATAAACATGGTGAGCTTTGTCTGAATTCTTTTTTTCTTCATAAATTTCATGATACGGACGAAACACATCGTGCGCCGTCTGTTCAATCCTTGCAAATCGTTCGATGTTTGGGTCCATTGCTTCGAAATGTATAAGAAGTTTATTCAGTAAAGATAAACCGTCTGATAATCCCCTAGTGGTGAACTTTCTTTCTGGCTCCTCCTCTTCTTTCTTCTTCTGCCACTCTTTCTTCTTCTAGTTCGATTAGCTCTTCATTTGTAAGTTCTCTGGATTCTTTGTCTAGCAACTCTTCGACATCTTCCATTTCACACTCCAAAGAAAGGTCTTTAGCGAGTTTCACTATTTTTTCCCGAATTGTTTCAAGTTCATGTTCACTGTCAAATCCGTCAAAATCATTAACATAGCGCTTAACACAATTTTTCCAGATGCCATTCATGCACTTTGTCGTCACAGCCTCCCAGGTGGTAGCGATATTCTTTATACACATCAAAATGTTGTAGTGTTTCCAAAAATCTACAGCGGAGCAGTCGTGGCTAGCGATTGTGGTCGTAAACTCGAATGGTCGTAAGTTGCATAGGTTGTAAGTTGATCAATACCTGTAGTAGCAAATACCAGTTTTCTGAAGCTTTTTTCGCTCTTCAAAGCTCAAATTTTATTACCACTAACAAATACAGTTACTTGTTTCCCTTGAAATGACAGGCTCATTTTATTCATTTTTACAAAAATGTTGAACACAAACCCAAGTTTGAAATATCAGCTTATCAGTTTCTCTTTCAAGTAAAAATGATATTCCACTAAAGTGTCCAGTTGTTTGCAATATAAATTATCACAAATGCTTAACCTTGAGACAACTGCTACACATTGGTATGCAGAAGTGCTTTATGTAGTACTCTCCACTTTGTCACATGACATATTGAAAAGATGTGTACTCAAAGGTTCAGATGTACCAGTCTATGAGATTCATTAGGTTAATAAACTTTTATTGCATTGTCAGAGACATTTTTTTGTTTTTGAGACAGTCTCACTCTGTTGCCCAGACTGGAGTGCAATGGTGCAATCTCGGCTCACTGCAGCTTCCACCCCCCAGGTTCAAGTGATTCTCCTGCCTCAGCTTCCTAAGTAGCTGGGATTACACGCCTGTGCACCACACCTGGCTAATTTTTGTATTTTTAATGGAAACAGGGTTTCACCATGTTGGCCAGGCTGGTTTTGAACTCCCGACCTCAAGTGATCTGCCTGCCTCCGCCTCCCAAAGTGCTGGGATTACAGGTGTGAGCGACCACACCCAGCCTCCCTTTTTTTTTTTTTTTGAACAGGGTCTTGCTCTGTTGCCCAGGGTGAATGCAGTGACATCATTATCACAGCTCACTACAGCATTAACCTCCCTGGCTCAAGCAATCCTCCAACCTCAGCCTCCCAAGTAGTGGGGACTACAGGTGTGCACTACCATGCCCAAATGTTTTATTTTTGTTTTTTAGGGATGAGGTCTCACTATTTGTCCAGGCTGGTCTCCAACTCCTGGATACAGTATATAGCTGTGAGACACTATGCTGGGCCAAAAACCTTTTTTCTTGAGACTGAGTTTCACTCTTGTCGCTCAGGCTGGAGTGCAATGGGTGATCTCGGCTCACCGCAATCTCCGCCTCCCGGGTTCAAGTGATTCTCCTGCCTCAGCCTCCTGAATATCTGGGATTACAGGCATGCGCCACCATGCCAGGCTAATTTTGTATTTTTAGTAATGAGACGGTTCTTCCATGTTGGTCAGGCTAGTCACGAACTCCTGACCTCAGGTGATCCTTGGCAACCCAAAGTGCTGGGATTTCAGGTGTGAGCCACCGCATCTGGCCCCCAAAACCTTTTTTTTAATTGCAAGTTTATTTCTATGTTTGACTTTAGTAGATGACTTTTATTAAACTAAGAAAATTTCTGACCAGGCACGGTGGCTCACTTGAGGTCAGGCGTTCAAGACCAGCCAGGCCAATATGGTGAAACCCCATCTCTACTAAAAATACAAAAATTAGCCAGGTGTGGTGGTGCATGTCTGTAATCCCAGCTACTTGGGAGGCTGAGGCAGGAGAATTGCTTGAACCCAGGGGGCACAGGCTACAGTGAGCCGAGATTGCACCATTGCACTCTAGCCTGGGTGACAGTCTCAAAAAAGAAAAGAAAAATTCCCATTATTGTTAGATTCCTAAGACAGTTTAAAAATCATAAATATGTATTAAATGTTATCACATTTGCCAAGTCCAGCTCATTTTGTATCTGACAGCATAGAAATCGGAAATGGGACTTGACTCAGATTTTATCCCTACTTTTTTTGAGATGGAGTCTTGCTCTGTCACCCAGGCTGGAGTGCAGTGGTGCGATCTTGGCTCTTGGTTCACTGCAACCACCCCCTCCTGGTGTCAAGTGATTCTCCCGCCTCAGCCTCCCAAGTAGCTGGAGACTACAGGTGCGTGCCACCACACCCAGTTAATTTCTGTATTTTTAGTAGAGACGAGGTTTTACCATATTGGTCAGGCTGGTCTTGAACTCCTGACCTCAGGTGATCCACCTACCTTGGCCTCCCAAAGTACTGGGATTATAGGCGTGAGCCACCACACTCATCCTCTACTTTCTTATCTGCCAATATCAAGTCGTGAACTGAAAACATGGATTGGAACAGCAGTACAGACTGGCCTTTTAAAAGTGGGCAAGTTGGCCAGAAGTGTAAGTATTTACTTCACCTATTGGTCTTTGCATCATATAAAATAAGGTGTGTTGAATGTGACTGGCAATCTGAAATCACTCTGCAGAACTGACTTACCATTAGAAAATGTCGTCTTCAGCACAGATTTGTGACAAATTCACTTGCTGAGAAAACGCAACCCCATATTTGGAGTATGGCTAAATTGACTCATTCAGATCAAACAAACAAAAGCAGACAAAAACAAGGTATACCTTTTCCTTATATATCACAATTAAGTTTTAAAAATAGCAAATTTTTCGAAAAGAATCACGTCAATAGCTAAAAATGTTATAAACAGTTCGAAAAGAATCAATTCTATACGTTGTTGGAAGTTGTTTCATATTTTATTTTCTAATTGCAATAGTTTGCCTATAATTTCTTTACATCATTCTGTATGATGGGAAAGGAAACCTCTAAATCAGTTAGTACTAATTAGTTGTCATGAAATCTATAGCAAAAGGACTCACTGAAGACTTAAGAATAAAATATTATCAGAGGTATCAATATTATTAACTATAATCTTTCTCTAAAGAAATATAGAGCAGTTGATATTTTGTAAAGTATCTTCAAGCAAACAAGAGACTTCATCTGTTGGTCTTATGCCAAATTAAATGCAGTTGGTAGCAATTTTAAATACTGTGTTGACATGAATATACAAATATACATTCTACGTGTTCCTTCTATTGTAAGAATCAAAGAGTGCACACAAAAGAAATGGGAAATACAGAATATAGAAGACATGCATCTTCTATCTTACATAGTACTGGGTATCAAGTGAAAAGAGGCAGACTGCTCTAAGTACATTACAAGTATGAACATCTAAATGATCAATCCTCCTAACAATTCTGCATGACAGGTACTGTTTTCATCATCCCCATCTTATAGGTGAAGAACCTGAAGCTGAGACGAGCTGGAGAATGTGCCAGTGGTCACCTGCAGGCAGAGGGCTGAGTAAGGGTGGGACACAGGCCCTTTGACCCCAGGATCCATGCTCTTCCCTCTCTAGTACATTGCTTCACAAGTACCTAGCAACTTGCAAGGCTGGGAGGGTGGGCTAAGAGAGGACAAAGTCCAACACAGCCTCCAAATTGCTCGGTTCTAACGCTATACCTGAGGGTCTAGTGTCTTTTCATTTTGCTCTTTCTGAATAGGAAGAAAAGCAGCAAAGATAAAAGGGAGGATAGTTGAGGGTAAACCAAAAACACAAAGCAGTATGCAAAAGTTCATGGGAGTCCAAACAGTATAAATAAAACTTACCCTTACTAAGCAGCATAAAGATAAGCATTTCACACCAATACAAATCATTTTCATTTTTATGACAGTCAGGTAGTATTAAAAAAACCTCGCTTTCATTCTGATACTTTAACTGTCAATCCAGTCAATACTGGTTGTTGTTAAGTCTGTACACAATACAAATAAAATATAAATCTAGCTATTTTACTCAAAACATGCTTTTTACCTATTTGATTACTCAGAGTTACTCTGAAATCAATGACAGCAGTTTATACCTATGAAAGATATTACTGAACATCATAATCTAATATTTACATTAGATGAGATTAAGTTAAATTACAATTCAGAAAGAGTTTGTTAGCAAACATTTATAGCCATGATTCCACAGATGTGGTGAGTAAACCAATGGCCATTCCTCAATAAAATACAACAATTTCCATCATGCATAGTTTACAGGCTCCATAAGAAGCAGTCTCTTTAGGGGCTAGATGCTTAAGAAATATTCAACAGTCAAACAATGAAATCTTGGCTTCTTTTTTAACACAAATGTTTGGTTTGGTTATTTAGCCTCATTAGTGATAAAACATATTTATATTCTAACTGCAAGTGGAATAAACATTGCATCAAAAACGCAACCCCAGCAAAATCATTAGTAATAACTATTATGCCCTCTTAGCAGTAAAAATCATTTTTTTGGATTTTAAACATTTTATTTCTTTCTGTGCATAGCTTATAGCATTGTATTACAGGAATCAGAGAGTATAAGCAAAAAAAAAAAGTGAAAAATAAAACTTCTTGAAGACCACTTCCATTATTTATGATTACGTCAATGAAATGATACAACTTCCACATTAAATACAAATTAGTGAAAGGACTCCTCCAAGTAGTATTGCATATAAGCTACAACTTTACCCAACTATTTTAATCATTATGATTCGAGATTTCCTAGGATGTAACAGCCCAATCAGGCTGTTACGACCTTGGCAAGAACAATCACCAGCAAATACATGAACTGGGGTTATAGCTGAATTTTTAGAAACTCTTCAGACAAACCACATGTGTTAAAGGAGGTAAATAGAAAAATTAATGTTTGAGCTGTGCTATTCCTACCAGGAACTATATCACATATGATGCCAAGTTCAAACATAATTAGTAAAATAATATAACAGGATCTATACATACTGTAAATTTAGCAAAAACACTTTTATATACAGAAACCTAAATATCTTAGGAGGTTTAGAATATGGGTGGAGACAACTGTTAATTCTTCAAGGTTGGTTTCTTACGAGGATTAAAAACCAGCCCTTAGTCTCAGATGCATTCCATCTAGATGTGTTCAGGAACTCCATAGAACAGGAAATATAAACCATGAATATGCACCCTTAATTTCTATTCTTCAACTTAATGTTTTATAGTACCTCAGATTTTTGAATCCAGAGTTCGTAGTTGGGAAATTATAGTAAGAGTAGATTAGAGAAGATTTGCTTGTTTTTCTTTTGAAGCCATGTGAAGGTTTATTCCCCTGTGCATTACTTTTCATCACTAAAAAGCTCCATGGGGACTAAAAGAATAAAAGTGTCATAGCCAGCCTGGATGGTTCACGCCTGTAATCCCCGCACTTTGGGAGGCCAAGGCAGGCGGATCACGAGGTCAAAAGATCAAGACCATCCTGGCCAACATGGTGAAACCCTGTCACTACTAAAATTACAAAAATCAGTTGGGCGTGGTGACTTTTGCCTGTATCCCAGCTACTCAGGAGGCTGAGGCAGGAGAATCGCTTGAGCTGGGAAGGTGGAGGTTGCAGTGAGCTGAGATCACACCACTGCACTCCAGCCTGGTGACAGAGTGAGACTCCAACCCCCCCCCCCGAAAAAGAATAAAAGTGTCACGAGCTACATGATGGATCTTTTCTTTTAATGTTGCAGATGATTTCAGTTTGGCTAGTGAAGGCTAACTAGCTCAGCCTTAGTTTCATTTTATGAGAGTTGACAACTAAAAACTAAACAAAGAAGTTACCAGTAAACCTAGTTCCCAACACAAGCAAAAAACCAAAAACAAACAAAAATAAAACACCAAAACTGTTTGCATAACAAAACATATCCTTAACACAAAATAAGCGTATAACATCTTCTGCAGTATGATGTTTTATTTCTCAGCTGTAGCTTTTCCATTCAGAAATTGGAGACCATCTTTCCATTGAGTTGTTATTCCCTCCTTTTCCCCTAGCTTAGATATATGTTGAAAAAGGCTTGTCAACAAGTTTTTTTTACAAGTTGTTATGAAATTAAAATTTCATTTACATGTATCTTGTGTTAATAAAACACTCAAAATTGTAGCTTACATGTGTATATGATTTCTGAAAATAAAAAAAATCACACTTTTAACAATCTTTCTGCGCTGTAAAAATATTCTACATACGTGCATATGATCAAAACAATCTTTGCATGTTTGGGATATTTCTTNTTTCCATTCAGAAATTGGAGACCATCTTTTCATTGAGTTGTTATTCCCTCCTCTTCCCCTAGCTTAGGGATATGTTGAAAAAGGGTTTTCAACACGTTTTTTTTTTTTTATTTTTTACAAGTTGTTATGAAATTAAAATTTCATTTATATATCTCAAGTGTTTATAAAGCACTCAAAATTGTAGCTTACATGTATATGACTTCTGAAAATAAAAATCACACTTTTAACAATCTTTCCGCTCTGTAAAAATATTCTACATACGTGCATATGATCAAAACAATCTTTGCATGTTTGGGATATTTCTTACACATAGTAAAAGAAAACAATTTTATCAGTACTTTCACATGTTTAGATAACTGAGTGCCACCTAGTGTTCAATTTCTGTAACTACTAAGCTTACAAATTCAAAATTGCTATTAAAACCCAAGTTCTGAAAACTGCATTTTGGAAATGCGTTTTTTTTGATATGATTATGGTGGCAAAATATGATTATGAAAAGAACACATGATATCAAAATCAGTATAAAAATAGCCATAGGCTACTTAAATATGACAAGACTTATTTTTTACTTCAAATGCAGATTTCTTCCTCCCTCAAACTGTATCAAAATCTTAAGGGAATACCTAGGTAATTGGAATATACACAATGACTCTATACAATCAAGAGGCCAGGCTTAATCATATTCCATAATGAGGACAAGGCAAATTATTTCTTTAAAACATCCATTTTCTTATTGGAAGTGGTAGGAAAAGCAGCAATCTATTTTTTTTTTTAAATAGTAGACGTGGTCTTCTACCCATAAGCTCCACTATATTAAAAGAGCAAAGTGGGCTTAACATCTTACTTAAGATAATTCAGTATTACCAGTTTTAAAAGAAATAAAAATACCTTAGGAACAAATCAGTCTGTTTTAACAAACTGTATTCATGCTAATGAAATTTTAATCTTCTTTGTCATGGCCAAAATCCAAATTGCAGGACAACCTTCAGAAAAGATGGAATGTAAAATCTTGAGTTCAGTTTAGATCTGGAAGGGAAAAAAGAATATCAATGAAAGGAAAAAGAATTCTTACGTTCCAACAGTCTATTCCATATATGAGAGACTTTGACCTCCTTACGCTGAGAAACAAATCCAGTTTGAAGAAGAAATTCCTATAATTCTGGCCTGCTATAAGTAAATCATTATGATCTCCTTTGTACTATTATATGTAATGCAAAATCTTCCTAATAAAGTTTACTGTCTCCTTCCTTTCCTTTAATGCTAGTAATTTGAGACTTTTATATCTCGATGGGAGCAGACATCAGGGGTGATACTGACCTAATTCCTGAGTCAATCTGGTTATAGTTAGAACATCTATAAACCATCTGGAGAAATGTCTTAAAGAAGTAGGGTTCTAAGGTGACAGAGCAAATTTTTACAAAATGTTCAAGAGAACCCCTTTAATAACCACTGTCTTTACCATCTCTTTTCCAGCCAGCCAGCTGGGTCCAGTTCTGAGGAGTTGTTGGCCCAGATCCAGAAATTTTTACTGAGAAAATCTTGACCCTGCCTAGATGCTCAACCCATTATCTTGGTGCATGTGGCTTCATATTCATGTATGTTCTCTGATTAGGTTCCTTATTATTATTATTTTTTTTAAAGAGGCCTTCTACTCCTGCCCAGTTGTCAAAATGTTTGGGGTGGCACTTAATCCACGTGTCAGCTGCAAGTTCTTACCAAAGAATGGAATTGTTAATTCTATTGCCAAAATATTAGCAACAGTTTAGTCACAAGACTCCTCTTGGCTCAGGATCTCCAAAATTAAGAAAATAACAGAACAATATATTTATTTCTCACTTCCTATTTTTGCGTATGTGTTAAAATATCTATTAACGTTAGTAATTTAACTCAAAGTGTGAGTATTCTTGGTCAGGAACTGCTCTTGCTTGGTATTCTGAAATTCGATTTTTGCATCAAATTTAATGTTATTATTTATTTACGAGACAAGGTCTGGCTGTGTTGCCCAGGCTGGTCTTGAACTCCTGGGCTCAAGTGATCCTCCCCTGTCAGCCTCCTGAGTAACTGGGACTACAGGAGCATACCACATCTGGCTTATTATTTTTGGATTTAAATACACAGGTGGTTTCTGAACTACATTTCAGGTAAAGAGGTTTGAAAAGAAGAGCCCAAAACAGATTTAAGAGTAACACCCCAATCGCTAAATAAACTTATGCTACCAAAAGATTTAAGTCTGAATTTCATTCAAATGCAGTAACAGCAGAAGTGCAGTAAAGCGTTTACTCCTATGGGCATTACTACTTTATTGTTAGGAAAGACAGGACATTTTCCTCAAAATAAACATACCAACTGCAAGCCAAAAGTTTGCCAACAGTACACACCCAACAGCTAAAAACACCACAATTGGCAACAGGCCTCCATTTTGTCAAGGCTTTCAGTGTATATTGTAATTCCAATGCTTCATATCAAGCTGGTTCAAACAAGATTCTTTCAACATACTAATATTTCAATAAAAAAGGCACGTTCCTTTGATAAGATCTTCTATTTTTCAACTGTTCACTAAATTTCCTATTGGCTATCTCTTTAGAGACTCTTAATTAAACAAGTTATGATTAGAGTGGCTGGTGTTAATATTGCCAATGTAAACACTGATCTTTTCAGGAAGACAAATTGAAGAGCGTTTTAAGAATTCTCAAAATATAAACAGTTTGACTAGTTGTCTTCTAAATAATACTATTTAATTCAGACAATTCTCAAAATATACCCTTATTTAAATGTCCCATGTTCTTAAAATTAATGGATGTTAGGGGAAAGCTGATTTCTCCATGGATAGTAACAAAAATGGGAAAATGCAAGGCACATTTACTTACGTCATCAATATCTTCATCATCATCTCCAATGTCATCGAACTGAATTTCGTCATCATCTCCCGGACCAAATGTATCAGTTTCATTGATTTTAGCTAAGGACACAATAAGAAATACATTAAGTCAGCTTTGTAGCTTAATCAAAGCTTCATCATAACAAAAGCATTCCTAACTTTTATATAACACAATTACTATAAAGAGTATTTCACAAAACGAAATTCCCTGTAGTGTCACTGCTATGTCAAGATGGGGAGTATTTGTGTTACCGTTTTCTTTTGTTTGCAAAGTCATTTTTAGTAAGGCAGGCTCTAATTACATTAATTCTGAAACTATTATAACTTCCAGGTATACTTCTTAACAGGTTTGGGCACATGGTAACAACGTATTTCCTTGAGATAAGAAGAGCTGGTTCACTAATAATCATCAGAAAGATCTAGTCCAATCATGATTATCCCTAAGCAATGAAAATGAATCAGGAAGTGGTAGTCCTATTCCTAGATATATTGACATTTCTTAGATCAGAAATGCCAAGTAATTTCAGCATGCTTAAGTAAAATTAGGTTATCTCATAATAATGTTTTTATATAATCAGATACAACAGAGCTAAAAATAGTAACTGCCAAGTAAAAATGCAGGCCTACAATATAGTATGTCAAGCATATTTCCCCTCTGATGAGGTTATAAGGGACTTATTTTTATGTTTTCTGCATGAAGAATTCATTATTTTTGTATTTGGAGGAGTAAAAACCAATAATGTTGCTTTAAAAAAATCCTATGGGATACTATTACACAAGGATAAATGGAAATACAACTTTTTAATAAAAAGTAGTAACGAGGCTGGGCATGGTGGCTCATGCCTGTAATCCCAGCACTTTCGGAGGCCAAGGTGGCTGGATCACCTGAGGGTCAGGAGTTGGAGACCAGCCTGGCCAGCACCGTGAAACCCCATGTTATTTCTGTTAAAAACAGAAAAATTAGCTGGACATGGTGGCGCATGCCTGTAATCCCAGCTACTCGGGAAGCTGAGGCAGGAGAACCGCTTCAACCTGGGAGGTAGAGGTTGCAGTGAGCCGAGATTGCACCACTGCACTCCAGCGTGGGCAGTAGAGTGAGACTCCATTTCAAAGCAAACAAATAAACAAACAAACAAAAATCAGTAATGGTACCTAATTATATGCCCTTGCTTCATGTTGTGTTTTTTAAAACTTTTTTGAGACAAGGTCTCATTTTGTCACTCAGGCTGGAGAATAGTGGCATGATCATAGGTCGCTGCATCCTCAGACTCTTGGACTTAAGCAATTCTCCTGCCTCAGCCTCCCAACTGGCTGACACTACAGGCATGTGCCACGACGCCTGGCTGACTTGCACTTCATGTTTAACTCATATGAGCACTAACAATCTCTTGAGGAAGAAATTTTAAAATAGATACTATAACAAAATTATTCCTTTGGGTTGCATTATGTGGAAGTCCAAAGCTTATAGAGCATAACTCCTCACCATATTTATTAGAAACAGAATTCCAGTAATTTTTTTCGTACAGTATCTAGCATCATGAAGCACAGGCAGGCATACATAAAACTAAAAACATAAGCACTAAAGTAAATATGCAAAATCCACAGTTCCTTCACCTAAACACCAACAGATAACCTAAATACCATATAACAAGTTAATAATAATAACCCAGACATTACCATGCTCTGGAAGCTCGCCATATGCCTTCAGACTTCTAGCTTCGTCTGCATTGTATTTTAAAATTACATCAGCTTTGTTATCCTTGAATAGAGATAATAACTTTAAAAACTGATCATAATGAAACACCAGTTATATCATAAATTCTCATTGAATAAACAATCAAATCTCACCATTTTATTATAAATCTTTCTCCTTTTAAATTTTAAAGCTTTCTCTTACCCTCTGAAAAATATACTTGGGTTTAACCCAGGAGGAAGCTTACATGCATGACGGAATGATGACTAAGAGGCTGAGGAAATATATTTGAGGGTCTCACTTTAGTAAGAGCAGAACTGCGCAGACCCCGTATTTTAGATTATTTAATATAACCCTTTGATCAGAAGTCTTTTGAAATACAAAAGTTCCCTGGAACGGTAATTTTCAGGGTGATCAAACACTACAATTCCAAAATTGAGACTGAACTAAGACTGGTATAATGACCTAAGGAAATTATACCTTTCCTTATTATCTGTGCTTCTTTGGCTATGTTATCAATCAAAATCTCCGGTAGAGTTTTTATATCTTCTGAAGATAGATTAGAAGTGAAGCCCAAGAATTAGTATTGTGAGAAATTCTTTAGGTATTTCTGATGCAAACGTCCCATTGAGAAATACTGCCTTAGAATGTTTCTATTTCCCCATTTGAAAGGAATTTAACTCAGTTAAGGGAGAAAACTGACTGCTTCAACTTCAAGGACAGTGTGATTCAGACCAGTACTTCTTAAAATGTAAAGTGTATAGAAGCCCACGGAGATCTTATTAAAATACATGTTCTGAATGAAGTGTCAAAGAACCTGCATTGGTAACAAGCTTCCAGAAGACAGTGATGCTATCGAGCCACAGACCACCCTGTAAGTGGGAGGGGCAAAGCAGGATCACAAAAAAATTCAAATCAGAAGTACTGGTCCTGGCTGTCACTTTACGGTCAGAATGTTATTCATTTCAAAACCTTGGTGTCCTTATCTATCAAACAGGGAATTCCTTATTTTTCCTACTTCTGGGGTTATTGTTAAGATCAAAAGAAAAAAATGGACATTAAAATGGTATGAATTTAAAGCAGGCTTTCTCACCTCGACGCCAGGGACTATTGTGAGGTGGACCGTTCTCTGTTAAGGGATGCTGTCCTGTGCTCTGCAGGATGCTTAGCATCACCCCAGCCTCTATCTACTACATGCTAGCAGCACTGCACCCATCCCCCAGTAGTGACAACCAGAAAAGTCTCCAGACACTGCTAATGTCCCCTGGAGGGCATAATTGCCCACGGTTGAGAAACAATACTATAAAGTGAAGATTTAAATTCTTTATTCTGGATTATTTTTTTTTAAATCAAAGTATGATCAAGGTTGTACAAATAGAGATATTATCACACAGGGACGAGTTCTAATAGGTGGAAGTCGAACAGACCTCACAGACCCACAATGAGTCTACAGAGTCAAGGGTTAAGATCATGAAAGGCAATCATCATTTTCTTTCTTTCCCAAGTGCTCATCTAGATTTATAGCACACACCTGTGTCGTGATATGTATTGTAATTACTTGTGTGCTTGTCTTCATTCTCTACACTACCAGGCTATGAGCCTTTTGTGGGATGCACACTTACCTCATCCAGCTGTATGCCCTAAAATAATGCCTCCCACATTTTGATTTAAACATAATCCCTGGGATATCTAGCACAATGCCTAAAACACAACTGGCTCTAAGAAATGGCTCATCAAATTCAAGCCAGTAAAAAATGTAAAATTTATGCGTAATTTTTACCTGGTAGTCTCGGAGACCAACCAATATTATATCGGAGGTATTTATCCAAACCTACAAAAGAAAAGTCATTGTCGGTCATATTTAAAATATTCCAGAGTAACAATTAGTTTATATTGTTATATTCCAGAGTAACAATTAGTTTAGAAATTAAGAGATTTTAGTTTGGGCTGGCACGGTGGCTCATGCCTGTAATCCCAGCACTTTGGGAGGCCGCGGTGAGTGGATCACTTGAGGTCAGGAGTTCAAGACCAGCCTGGCCAGCATGGTAAAATCTTGTCTCTACTAAAAGTACAAAAATTAGCCAGACATGGTGACGCATGCCTGTAGTCCCAGGAACTCGGGAAGCTGAGGCATGAGAATCACTTGAACCCAGGAGATGGAGGTTGCACAACAGAGTGAGACTCTGTCTCAAAAAGATTTTAGTTTGGGAACAGAAGGATTAACTTACCAAATTAAAAAAAACACAAAATCAGAGTTGGGACTTTTAGTCAACCTGATTAATAAATCTGCCTGAGTAACTACTGTGATGGTGAATTAATCATTACTTTCCAAGGCAGTCCTTTCGTGATGACATTAAGAAATACAACATTAATACAATGCTTATGTAACATAACTCATATTCGGATTTTCTTAATGTATGCTTTACAGCTTTATCTCCAATTCCTAAACCAGAATCCTAACAGGGGCCACCTACTACATTTAACTGTCAGGCCTCCTTGAAACTAGAATAGTACCCGAGCTTTTTTTTTTTTTTTTTTCTTTTTTAAACTTTCATGACAGTAACATTTCATTAAGAGCTGAACCAGGTACAGTGGCTCATGCCTGTAATCCCAGCACTTTGGGAGGCCAAGGAGGTCTGATTGCTCGAGCTCAGGAGTTCTAGACCAGCCTAAGCAACACAGAGAAACCTCATCTCTACAAAAAATACAGAAATTAGCCAGGCATGGTGGCAAAGGCCTGTAGTCCCTGCTACATGGGAAGCTGACGTGGGAGGAGTGCTTGAACCAGGGAGGTTGAGGTTACAGTGAACTAAGATGGTGCCACTACTCTATAGGCTGGGTGACAGAGTAAGGCCATGTCTCAAAAAAAGACAAGGAAAAAAAAACTGGGCTGTTTGTTTTTACAGAATGTCTCTCAATTTGGACTTATGAATTGTTTCTTCGTGATTCAAATTCAGGTTAACCATTTTGGGCAGGAACACAACATTAGTGATATGAATGATTCTTTAACATTAGAACCTGTATAAGATTACTATTACAGACCTTGTTATTTGACTTATAGGTAAATCATTGTTTACCTAGATAAGTCTTTTGGGAATTTCCAAAAATGAAGTCCATGGACAGTTAAAAACTGTAGAGGTGGCTGGGTGTGGTGGCTCACGCCTATAATCCCAGTACTTTGGGAGGCTGAGGTGGGTGGATCATCTGGGGTCAGGAGTTTGAGAACAGCCTGGCGAACATCGTGAAACCCCATCTCTACTAAAAATACAAAAGATTAGCTGGACACGGTGGTGGGTGTCTGTAATCCCAGCTACTCGGGAGGCAGAGGCAGGAGAATCGCTTGAACTTGGGAGGCGGAGTTGCAATGAGCTAAGATCGCGCCACTGCACTCAAGCCTGGGTGACAAGAGCAAGACTCCGTCTTAAAAAAAACCACCACCACCAACAAAACAAAACTGTAGAGGCATTTTCTCCCTTAACCAACTTTATTATTAAAGTAAAACAAATCACACCTACCTTTTTTCTCAATTTTCCTCTGATGTGACATAACCTCTTTACACCATCGAAGCACATTGCTTCTAGCCGTCCATTTCCCAACATTTTGATCACCTGAGCATACTCTAAGGGGAGAAAGGAAAAGGGTATGAAATATTGTTCAACTTTTGATAAAAGTAACTTAAAGTCCACATGAAACTGACAAGAGAATATAGTTGTAACAGTTGAGAATAAATATATATAGGAAAAATATAAATAAACATGAGGGAGTGATAAACATCAGTTAGTTAATGGCAGAGAGTTAGACCCAAGACTCTGTAATGCTATTTCTATAACATGCTGTCTCTGCTATTAGACATATTTTAATTATCGACTCATTTTGAATAAATAGATTGACTATTCCACTTTTGGCTCTTTCCCTATAATTTTTAGTACATTTGGCAAACAAAAACAGCTTAACCTTCAGTGTCTTTGTTGAATTAGAATATGACTAACCCCCAGAGAGGATGCCCATTGATTTGTAAATATACCGAGACTTCACTTAGAAAGGCTCAACAGTGGGGTGGACTTCTGAAACTGAATTACTCAGACTACAATTAGCCTGGCACCCACCTACCACCACCTTAACAAGGTTGGTCAACTCAAAGGCAGCCTTTCTTCTGAAGTGAGGAAAAAAAGTAATATTAAAGCAGTGTCTGCCCAAGTCAAGTCAGCTGCTATTTTAGAGGCAAGGATGACTAAGGCTAAGAAACAAAAGGACTTTTAGCCAGAAAATGTATCTCATCTTTAGTGGTTTATATGTATGGCATAATAAATCCACCCAAAGTTCTATTAAAAGCTAAAGTACTGGAAATTATTAGAACACCTGGGGAAACAGGAATTTGGAGTACGTACTAGATAATATTACATCAATGTCAAATTACCTGAGTGTGATAATTCTCTTCCAGTTATATAAGAAAATATACTTGCTCTTAGGAGACACATGATCAAGTAAGGGAAAATTAGCATGATGTCTCTAATGTCTTCAAATGGTCCTCAACAAACCCTACATATATATATGTACATATATATTTCTTTTTTTTTTTGGAGACGGAGTTTCGCT
>NW_016107443.1:2838173-2840179 GCF_001604975.1 Cebus imitator
AAAAAAAAAAGGGGGAGGAAATGACATTAATTATCTGTAAAACAGTATGAAATAAAATGAAGTTAAGGCTTATAAAACCACTTTTTAAAAGATCACTTAAATTTTAAAATTCACCTATTTTGGCTACTCAATCATATTAAATTTATAATCTCCAATCACAACATTAATACATTATTTATTACCTCCCTACCCTTCTTGGAATTTCCTTTGAGGATTTTTCTGACATAAAATAAACATAAATAGTAGATATTATATTAAAAAATATAAAAAAGTTTCACTTTAGCATGCATCCTTTTGAAATAAAAATGCAATTCTATACATATTCTTCTAAGTGGAAATCTTGGGTGCCTTCTAAAGCTAGGTCCTAGGCAAGGAACCTGATATTTTCAAAATTAAGTGAAGACAGTGTTTGGACAGAGAACTGTGGTTTTCAAACTTTTGGTAGCAGAGTACCATCAATATAGAAATCTCACTGGGTGTAGTGGTACATGCCTAGGGTCTCAGCTACTCAGGAGGCCCAGGTGGGAGGATCACTTGAGCAAGTCCAGGAGCTCCAGGCCAGCCTGGGCAGCACAGCGACACACTGTCTCTTAAAAGATAAAAAATATCCATTTGGTACCCAATTTACTTTCTTTTATAATGCTGGTCCCTACTCAACATCCCTGTTTCTATTATATGACCCCAGTGACCATGCTTTTAACCACTATGCAATAATTCTGCCCATTTACTTGTCACAATCACCCCCATGAGGTCATAACAATTATTTATTACCAGTTTACCCATGAGTTCCTGAAGCTCAGAGAAGTAACTCAGCTTCAGTGAGTACATCAGCTCACTGATGATTACAGTCAGTAAGCTGGGGTGTCGAGAGTCACAATGTTTTTCTGCCCCATCCCCCACATTAGGTTACCTCTCCACAGCATTTTGCTCCCATTTGAGAAACGAAACCACATTGGCAGCCATTTCCAAAAGGCAGGAAAAAGGCTGTACGTGGTAATAATACTAAGAGACTCATGGGAAGAGCTTGGAAGCAGCAAAAAGTTCATAACCCAAACAGAATCACAAATGTGCACCTGACAATCTAACTTCTTGAATCAAGTCCACTTACTCTCTCCTGGGGCAGTCTCACATTGCTCTGTGCTATTTTAGGTGGGCCTCTACAATTTCCTGAACCACCTAGAGTCCTTAGAATTCAGTATCTGAGGCATTCTTAGAGAACACTGAAACTAATTTCCTAGAAAGAGAAAAGTATCAAGCCGTTAATCATGCCAGATCTGCAAAACAGACTGCAAGCTCCTTTAGGACAAGATCATACCTGCTGCTTATTGAGTGACTATACCTGAGTTCAGTAATTCTTCAAATGAATCAATCAAGAATAGTCCACACATTCCTAACGGAGTGATGAGTTAAAAAATCATATGCAGTAACTTCTTCAAAGTCTGGGAGCACTATACCCTAAATGCTTATGAGTGGGTCAAAGGATGCCCCTTTTCCTGATTTGAGGATGGGTTTCTAAGAATTTGTAGAATAAGCTGATATGAATCAATCCAAAGCAAAAGTCATTCAACACATAGTATGTGGCAAATTTTACCCTTACTTGTGTAACCACAGCAAGATTATCTTCACAGGGCTTCTGGATTTTCCAGTGAAGAAAAATAGAACAATAAATGAGTTTATTTCTACATTAGTAAATCCCATCTCATAAAATTCAGAGGTCTTGAAAAGTACCATTCCTCTAAGTTAAGATTACTAAGAATTGATTGGTTTCACACAGTACAGTAATGATAAACACCAAACTCAGCCTGGTGATTACCTCGAAAGAGAGTAAAAGGTGATTAGGGAGGGGTAAACAGAGGGACTTTACCTCAATCTGCACTGTAATTCTTTTTTTTTTTTTTTGAGACGGAGTTTCACTCATGTTACCCAGGCTGGAGTGCAATGGCGCGACCTCGGCTCACTGCAACCTCCGCCTCCTGGGTTCAGGCAATTCTCCTGCCTCAGCCTCC
>NW_016107443.1:2840576-2844921 GCF_001604975.1 Cebus imitator
TTTTGTATTTTTAGTAGAGACGGGGTTTCGCCATGTTGACCAGGATGGTCTCGATCTCTTGACCTCGTGATCCACCCGCCTCGGCCTCCCAAAGTGCTGGGATTACAGGCTTGAGCCACCGCGCCCAGCCTTGCACTGTAATTCTTAAATTCAGAGTACTGGATTCCCAGGTTCACTATGTTAGCTATATTTTTTGTATGCCTCAAATGTTATTTAAGAAAAGATTTGGTACTTGTTAACTTATCAGAATTAAGCATACCCTGATCATTCTCCTCTATATTTTATTGCCATGTAATGGGATGTTCTTTAAATTCTCTTTGAATGAATGAGACTAGGTCTGAGTGTAAATTAAAATGACATCAACATTCTTTAAACCAGAGTTGTTTTAGAGAAATTCCCAGATAGCCTCCTTCTTAAGCAAGACATGAGGCTAGTGAACTAGATGTGATTTAATGTAGAAGTCCTATTCTCTTGGAACCAAAGCAGAACCTATTATTTACCTAAGGGTGGAGTCGACAGGAGGAAGATGACTTAAACCAACAAATATTTATTGAGCATCTACTAAGTGTGAAGTGTCAGCATCCAATGTGATTAAGACAGATACTATTCCTGCCTTTTAGAGTTTACAGTTTAGTGGGGGAATTGGAATCTTATTACTAGAAATAAAGGTGAGAATAAGATGGCAGTGATCCACTTACCACCTCAGAGAGAATAAAGGATTATATGGAAGAAAACAGTAAGGCTTTAAAAATTTTTTGTTTCTAATTCCATCTTTTCCGAAATCATGAGCAGTGAAAATCCTTGCTACACAAAGGACCTGCAAGTTTGATCTCTAAAGGCAGCAAGGTGGAGTGCCCTGAGAGGACTACACCAACTTGTGCACAGAATCTCGACCAAGTACCCTAAGGGATAAAGTAATAAGTGACGGCTACAAAGAGGAAATGAGGTAGAATCCCTAGAGCCAGCTGTCAAGTAGGAAAGAGAGCAGAAGTAGGCCTGCGTCAGGGGAGGGATTCCTAAGAATGAATAGTCAAAGGAGACTACTTATGGACTATGAAATATGCTCCTCTCCTGTAGGAAAATACAGTAGTTTCCCTGTATCTATTTGCACATTTTTCTTCAACAAATTATAAGGCTATTAAAAATGACAGGAACAATGTAAATTTCTAAAAGTAATTTATTTAGGAGTGTTCTGCTTTTTTTTTTTTTTATTTTATTTTTATTTTATTTTTATTTTTAGATTAGGCCTTCCGTTTTGGAAATCCCAAATAAAGTTATCCTCAAGTCTGATCATTTGTGAAGGCTTAGCCTCAGAAAGGAGGAAACTTAAAGGTCTGTATTCTCACAACATATGCATGATCTGAAGCAAAAGCAAAAAACTTGGCTAAATATGGAAAAGTCTTCTGCAAACAAAAATAAGCCCTGTAAACGGATGGAGAGAGTAAATCTCTAGAGATGGACCTCAGAAATGTATCAAGGTTTCACCCACTGTTCACAAGGAACAGCGAGTAGCCTCAACAATACTGAACAACTGTCCATTAAGAAACCCATGCAAGAGTACCTGGTGCTCTCGAATGCAGGCATCACTCAAAGTTCAGTACGGCTTCCAGGGATTAACCCTTCGTGCCCGGGAAGGCCAAAGGGCCTATCTACTAAGCCCAGGCCGCCCCGGGGAGGGTTCCCACCACCGTCCCCACCAAGTCGCGGTCAGTCTGGCGCGAAACAGGAGAAAAAGCCCACATTCTCCCGCAGGAGGCCCTACAAAAATGGCGTCGGCTCCACCCCAATGTGGCCAAACTGGGCAACAGGAGTTAACTTCCCAGATCCTCTCCCGAGCTCAGAGTCGGGTGCGGGGCGCCCAGGCGCGGGCAGACAGGCCGGGAAGGAAAAAAGGTCACTGCGGCCTGGGTGACCTGCAATCCACGGGCAGGACCTGGGAGACGCTGCCGAGTAGAGCCTTGGTCCGGGGGTCCAGGCGACATTACCTTTATTCTTGGGCATGGCGGTGGCAGCGACCTCGCGGCGTCTCTGACTTCTTTCCGGGTGGCGGCGGTCGCGGCGGCTGCTGCTCCGAGGGGCGACACGAGAGAGCGCGCAGGATAAAGCAGGTGCTGGAGGCCAGGCAGCGTGCGCGGGAGAGGCTCGCGACCTAGGTCTTAAGAGATCCGCCTGCGCCCACGCTCGGCAGCAGCAAATGGCGTCGCTGCTGGTTGCGTCGCTTTTCCCCGCCTCCCACCGCCGGCTGGGCCCGCCCCTAGGCTTTATGGCGCAGGCGTGGCTGACGGACCTCCCCCTCGCCCCCCATTGTTAGAGCCGAGAGAGACGAGTTCTTGGAGGGTGCGCAGCAAGCCGGAGAGCATGCGAGGGGCGGGGCTACAAGCAGGGAAAAGGCGGAGCCAGGAAGGGATGGGGAGGGCCTGTGCGTCATAGAAAAGGGCGGCTTGAGGTGGCGCCCGCTGCTGGCTAAGGCCAGACCTCTGCTGCTTTGTAGCAAACGCGCGTCTCCCTGTTTGACAAGTGGCTGACTCATTAACCTCATGGTTAGCTCAATTTTTTTTTTTTAATTATTTTTTTTATTAACACGGAGTCTCGCTCCATCGCCCAGGCTGGAGCGCAGTGGCACGATCTCGGCTCACTGCAGCCTCCGCCTCCCCGGCTCAAGCGATTCTCCTGCCTCAGCCTCCTGAGTAGCTGGGATTACAGGCATGTGCCACCACGCCCGGCTAATTTTTGTATTCGTTTCGCCATGTTAGCCAGGCTGGTCTTGAACTCGTGACCTCAACCCGCGCCCGCGTCGGCCTCCCAAAGTGCTGGGATTACAGGCGTGAGCCACCACGCCCAGCCAGTTAGCTCATAACGCAGCCCTTGCATTTGCCCAGCTGGGTTGGGAACCTGATGGGAAGGGCAAGGCTTTCCCGTCATCCATTACCAAAGCATAATATTTGCATGGCACTGTGGTTTTTTGTTGAGACGGAGTCTCGCTCTGTGGCTCAGGCTGGAGTGCAGTAGCGTAATCTCCGCTCACTGCAACCTCTGCCTCCCAGATTCAAGCTATACTCCTGCCTCAGCCTCCCGAGTAGCTGGGATTACAGGTGCCCATCACCACACCCGACTAATTTTTGTATTTTTAGTAGAGACGGGGGTTTCACCATCTTGACCAGGCTGGTCTCGAACTCCTGACCTCAGGTGATCTGCCCGCCTCAGCCTCCCAAAGTGCTGGGATTACAGGCATGAGCCACCATGCCTGGCCGGCACTTGTTATTACTCTAAATATCTGTCTGTCCTACCTCACTGTAAACCTTACCGGGCAGAGACTATGTTTGTTGCTTACCATTACCCCCACTTAGCTGAATGTCTGGCACATAATAGGTGTTCAATACACACAGAAAGGAAGGAATGGAGGGAGGGGAGAAAAGACTTAAACTCAATGTTAATGGGCTGAATTGTGTCCCCCACAAAATTCGTATGTTCACGTTCTAATCCCCAGTAACTCAATGTAACTGTATTTGGACATAAGGTCTTCAAAGAGGTGATTAAATTGAAATGAGGTCATTAGTGTGGACCTTTATCTGACCAGTGTCCTTACAAGAAGATACTATTTAATAGGTCTCAGGTGTAGAGAGAGCACACTACGTGAACAGGAAGGTAGCCATCTATAAGCCCGGGAGAGAGGCCAACCCTGTTGAGGCTTGATTTCAGACTTTCAGCCTCCAGAACAATGAGAAAATAAATTTCTGTTGTTTAAGCCACTCAGTACATGGTACTTTGTTATGACAGTCCTAGCAAACTAATACAGCTGACTAATGCTGGGCTGTACTCTACCAGCTTTACTTCTGAGTAGACTTATTTTAAATAAACCTCTTTTAAACTTATTTTTAAATAAACTTCTTTTAAACTTATTTTAAATAAACTTCTAAGTAAACTTGTTTTAAATAAATCGCCTTTCCACAAACACCAGGATTTGGACATACTTAGATGACAGAAATAAAGTATCATCATCTAACATAGTGGTTCTCTACTGGGAACATTTGGCAGTGGCAATCAGAAAGTGTGACAACCAGAAACCAGAAACATTTCTGGTTGTCACAACTTGAGGAGGGGGCAGTGATGTGGGCAGAGACCAGGGATGTGGCTAAACATCCTACAATGCACAGTACAATCTCCCCTCCCCCATACAAGCAAATAATTATCCAGCCCAAAACATCAGCAGGGCTGAGGTTGAGAAACCCAATGACAGATGCATTCTTACAGGGAAATTGAAAGATAACGGGGGACTCAAAGTTCTGGGTTTCTCTATTTGCCATGTTTTTCGATTTACACAATTGAGGATGAAAGGATTTTTTTT
>NW_016107443.1:2846511-2850458 GCF_001604975.1 Cebus imitator
GCAGTGGCACGATCTCCGCTGACTGCAACCTCCGCTCCCTGGGTTCAAGCGATTCTCTCGCTTTAGCCTTCCTAAGTAGCTGGGATTACAGGTATGTGCTACCATGCCCGGCTAATTTTTGTATTTTAGTAGAGATGGGGTTTTGCCATGTTGGCCAGGCTGGTCTCGAACTCCTGACCTCAGGTGATCCGCCCGCCTCAGCCTCCCAATGTGCTGGGAGGCTCACAGTGGCGTGAGCCACTGTGCCTGGCCTTTCAGTAAGTAGGTTTTTAAACAGATAATTTTGGTTTCTGTGTTAAGAACAGACTGTAGGGGGAAAGGGTGGAAATGGAAACCATATAGGAGGCTGCTGTAACAGTCCAAACAAAAGACATCTGTGGCTTGGACTAGGGTACAAAGTTTCTTTTTGGGATGGTGAGAACATTCTGAAATTACATTATGATAATGATTGCACAACTCTATAAATACTATACTAAAAAACATTAAATTGTACACTTTATATGGTGAACTTTATGGCATGTAAACTATATCACAGTAGAACTATTAAAAAATAAATAGGAGATGGATCTAAGGAAAAATAAAATAATTGACAAATGGTACTGAGGGTTTAGATGGGATTAGAAAACATAAATTTGCAGTGGCATCAGTTTGCATAATTGTATGATTTTTGAAACGGCCGTTGCAAAATTGTAACTGAGACCGTGAAAGAGATCTGACCTAACCAACTCTATCTTGTTTCTTTCTTTTTTTTTTTTTTCTATCTTGTTTCTAACCCCCAAGTTGTCCTTGTTCATTCCTGGGCGTAGTCTGGAGTAACTTTGGGAGAAACTTAGTTTATAGTTTAAAACAAAGATGATAAGAGCCCTTTCCCAAAATTAATCCCCTTCTTGCCTGGGGACTAGACTGCCTTTGTAGGACTAACAAATTAGCCAAAAGATTAGAAAATTATGGTTTAGGAGTCATGCAGCTGGAGGCTACAAGATTCTGACTCTCCCCAAATTGCTCCTGGGGATAACATCACTATTGTAAAGCCTAACATCAGTGCTTGATATATTTTGCAGCCCCTGCACTTGATGGATCAGTTGACACCACCCCGATCAATAAACTGGCTAATTTGATCTTGTGGCTCCCACCCAGGAACTGACTCATTGAAAGAGGACAGCCTCAAACCCCTATGATTTCATCTCTGACCTGGCCAGTCAGCACTCGTCACCGGCCCCTCTACCAACCCAAATTATCCTTAAAAACTCTGATCCCCCAGTGCTCAGGGAGACTGATTTGAGTAATAATAAAACTCCAGTCTCCTGTACAGCTGGCTCTGTGTGAATTACTCTCTTTATTGCAATTCTCCTGTCTTGATAAATTGGCTCTGTCTAGGCAGAGCAAAGTTAATCCATTGGGTGGTTACATTTCTTCCATACAATAGCTCACTGCATACAATCATTAACCAAAATGATCCAGGATTGGAGTTTTTTTGCTCAGTGGGTACAGAATAAGGGAAAGATATAAGGAAGTTTTGGGTGCTTCTGAGAGAGAAGTTCCAGATTATCAATTATGGGGCCATGAGGTTCAGTCTGGATAGAAAAGGAAACAAAGACTGGGGACTGTGGGGGAAACGCCAAAGGGATAAAATTCGAATTCCTTCATATGATTTATTATGCCTTTGATTATTTGGCTCCTGCTTATCTCTCGAGCCTCACATCTTGCTTCTTCTCTTACATTTTAAGTTCTAGTCATACAGAACTTTTAATTTTGAGTGCCTCTAATTCTGAATTTCTATACATTCTATTCTACCCTTCTCCCTTGCCCTTTTAGGTCTCAGATTAATAATTGTTTCCTTAGAAGTTCTGTCCTAGGCAACCCTGCTACATATTCCTACAGCATTCTGCACTTCCTTTTCCTAGCTTTTTAAATGTGCCAGTTCTGTCAGTTCAGGGTACATTAATATAAAGCTGCAGAAGCCTGACCATGGCCAACACTGCTACTCTGTGTCAGTCTGTCTGAGGAGCCAGGTGTTTCTGTAACATTAATCATGGTAGGCAGACTAATGAACTTCAAAGATGTCCATGTCCAAATCCCTGGAATCTGTGAATATGTTATCTCACATGGCAACAGGGAACTAAATGTTCGGATGCAATTAATGTTGCTAATCAGTTGACCTTGATGGAGAGATTATCCTATATTTACCTGTGTAGGTGAAATCTAATCACATGAGTTCTTAAAGAGGCAGAAGAGAGGAGGCAGAGAGATGCATGTGGAGAGGACTTGACCCACTGTTGGTGGTTTTGAAAATACAGGAATGGGCCATAAGTCAAGGAATGCAGCCTTTAGAAACTGGAAGAGGCAAGGAAATCAATTCTTGCCTAGGGCCTCTGGAAAGGCATGCAGCAGCCCTGCTGATACCTTGATTTCAGCTCAGTGAGATCTGTATTGGACTTCCGATCTCCAGAGCTGTAAGATAACAAATTTGTGTTGTTTTAAGCCACTACATTGTGGTAATTTGTTACAAAAATGGTAGAAAGCAAATATAATTAACATTCCTACCTTGCCTCAGCATAACGCCAAGTAGACCTCGAAGATTGCCATCTTATCTCAAGTACCTAAATCCAAGTGGATACCCCTAAACCAGCTGTTAGGGGCTGAACTGTATCTTCCCCAAATCCTTTTTTTTTTTTTTTAGATGGAGTCTCTCTCTGTTGTCCAGGCTGGAGTGCAGTGGCTCAATCTTGGCTCACTGCAACCTCTGCTTCCCGGTTCAAGAAATTCTTCTGCCTCAGCCTCCCGAGTAGCTGGGATTACAAGCACACGTCACCATGCCCAGCTAATTTCTGTATTTTTAGTAGAGGTGGGGTTTCACCATGTTGGCCAGGCTGGTCTTGAACTCCTGACCTCGTGATCCACCTGCCTCGGCCTCCCAAAGCGTTGGGATTACAGGCGTGAGCCACTGCGCCTGGCCTCTTCCCCAAATTCTTATGTTGAAGTCCCAACACCCAGTATCTGAGAATGTAATAGTATTTGGAGATAAGGTCTTTAAAGAGGTGACTGAATTAAAATGAGGCTGTTAGAGTGGGGCTCTAAAGCAATGTGACTGGTATTCTTATAAAAAAAAAAAGGAATACCAGGGCTGCACATGCACAGAGGACCAACCATGTGAAGAGGCAGCAAGAGGGCAGCCATCTGTAAGCCAAAGAAAGAGGTCTCTAAAGAACCCAATCCTACAAGCACCCTGGTCTTGGACCTCCAGCCTCCAGAACTGAGAAAATAAATTTTGATTAAGTCACTCAATGTGTGGTATTTCATAGTATGGAACTACTAAGAAATGTCAACTGGGCAAGAAAAGGTTAACTTCAGGCCTGTATAACCCATTCCCTCTCTACCAAGAATCAATGACCTCAATCAAATTTCCTCTAAAATGTGCTGATACTTATCACCAGAGAGAAAATGGAAAGTCCTTATCTCTAAAATGCTTTTAGCAAGATATACTTGGTCTTTATAGATGGTTTATTGTAAAACTTGGTATTTGTGGATTTGTGAGGCATGACTGGCTGGAGAATGAGGGCTCATTTAAACTGCATAATGAAGTATAAAAAGGAGATGTTGCAAAATTAAATGACTCCCTTTTTTTGAACAAGGTCTCGACATACAACGCTCAGGAAAACACTTGTCCTTTAAGTTTGAATCCAAAGTGTACTGAGAGAGAAAAAGGGCATTTTTGGAGCTGGACTCTTAACATTTTGGACTTCTCTAAAAGAATGTTTCATCTGTGTCTGGTGATCAACCTATATCCTTTAATTCATTAAAGTTTGGTATTGGGTAAGATCTATGATTTGGCCGGGTGCGGTGGCTCAAGCCTGTAATCCCAGCACTTTGGGAGGCCGAGGCGGGTGGATCACGAGGTCAAGAGATCGAGACCATCCTGGTCAACATGGTGAAACCCCGTCTCTACT
>NW_016107443.1:2850653-2855128 GCF_001604975.1 Cebus imitator
TGTGTTTGACTCGACAAACCCTTTGAATGAAACAAGATTATGCACTGAAAAATTATTTTGCACTTCTTAATGCAAATATTCCTGTTTTATCAATCTAATTGCATAAATATACTTTGGACGGAATTTCATATTATAAAGGATTATATGATCAAAATAATCTGATAAAAGGGACAAACATGCATTGATTTGAAACTTTATTATATAAATTTTCATTTCTTTTAAAGATTACAAAACCTGTTCTATGACAGGAGTACAAGCAATATTGTTCCAGGATTATTCATGGATACATCTGAAGAGCTTAGATTACACATTAATAGTATGATTTGAAAACTTCCCAGATTAGACTCTTAAGTAAAACAATTTAAAGTATTTAGTGATATTTGATCCTTTACAAGCATTTCATAATTATGGCAGCAATGCCAAGCATCTGACGCGATTTAACCACCAACAAAAGGTACAATACGTAAGAATTCATGATATGGTATCTTGGGCTTCTGGCATGCCTTACTAGAGATAAACTAGTATAAAGGAAGATCATATATAATAGTAGAAAAATATTTGTGATTTTTTTCTTTTTTAAAAACGATTTAAGTAGGCACCCACCCTATTCCCACCCTTGGCCAAAAATGCAAAGTAAGTACATCCCTTAGGTGTATACCTTCCCTTTTGCTTAGGGTAACGGTTAAGATAAACTAATACATGTATATAATTTTAAGAGTTAAAAACTCATCATCCATAATGAATAAAGATGCTAAGGAATGGCAATACCTTGAAGCTTTTTTTAAAAATCAAAAAACAAAGCTTTAGATGGTAAACTACACTTATAGAAACACAAACCAAAATCTTTATCTTTATGCCCTTGCTTTGTAGGTAAAAGTTCTATTTTAAATACTTGTTTGAAAAATTCAGTATACAGTTCATTCGGTACTATAGTGATAATAGGAGTAAAGATGTTCACTTCCATTAAACGATGAACTAATCTACTTAGGACTATTACAGTAACTCTCTTCCCATATACGCTTACATATACTCTACTCACGGTATGTGCTTTAAAGAGGTTTTCTTGAGGTTTGTACCTCTGAACTTAAATCTCTAAATTTTCCTTTCCACTAATCTCTAATCAAAATTTAATATACTTTGCTAGTTGCTCTGAGAGAAGTCATGGACATTTAAACAGCTTATCATGTAGTTCAAGATTATATGGCAAAATAATGAGGAAAGTGCCTTAAGAGGTAGGAAGTAGGCTCTCATCCCAACCCTTGGTAAGCCCTGTTATGAACAGTTAAAAAACTAGAATCAAAGTGGTAAATGTGAGGCTGAGAGTAATACCAGGCTTAAGAAAATTGACTTAGTTACTAGAATTCTTTGAGAACACTGTCACATTGGAACCAGTTGCAAATCACTTGATCACACAGAATACAGTAGTGTCAAAAACACATAAAGCACACTGTAGATACAAATTCTTCTTGGCCATCCATATTTGGGCATTAGCATTCTGGAGATTCTTCATTGGAAAAAGTGGTTAAGTGTGGCTCTGTAGAATACCACAGTCCCAAGAAAGTGAATTTCATTCCTTCATTAATTGGTCTCCACCAATGGTCACTTGGGGAGACCAGCAAAATGTAAGCAACCTGGGGTTGAAAAGAGGACTATTTTCATTAATTGAAATAAAAATGCTGAGTTAAGTCAACTTATCTGAGAATTAAGTAAGGCTCAAAGTATTTATCCAGTAAAGTTAGTCACATGGCATTGGGCCTTTCAGAGGAACAGAACTCTAGAACTAGATTGAAACCTCCTGATTTAAGCACCAAGGTCAGCCATGGAATACACTGTATTTGTTAATCTGAGAAAACAGACCTTTTCTGAACCTTTACATTCCTGAGCTATCTACCCTAATACCTTCATAAGTCTCAATGCTCAATCAACCATAAGATAGAATTTTCTTTATATAGTGAAGCAAACTGAAAAACTATAGGTCATTTTTGAAGGCCAGGAAGTAGAGAATATCAAAGCCATGTTAAGATGTGTATTGCTGGCCTCCATGGTGATTAAGCACAACCGTAGCAAGGCCTGCAAATCTTGAATGCTTTTCTGCTCTCATCCCAGGCTGGGCTTACCCTAGTCCCTTTTCCGCCAATACATTCTGCTCTCTCTTTAAGCCTTTGCACCCACCTACCCTCTGTTCAAATCCTTCCTGGGCTGAAGGTGCAGGGCACAGCTAACTGGACAGCCCCACCTCCCATGATGTCCCCTGCCCCAAGAGCAGTCACGTCTTAAAAAGAGATGGGAAATGGTTGACCCAAACCTGCTTTTTGGAGTGCATTGCATGTGAAATGTGGAAACTCTACAGCATACACACCACACCTTCTCTCCAGATAATCATCAGTGACTTTTCATACACACAAGCTTCATAGCATTTCAACTTTGGGCCTTGTCAAAATTATTCCATTTTTGGACTTTTGGGGTTGCTTGTAATTAATGCATCCATATCAAATCTGTTAAAGTCGGGGGTCTGTTGCATTAGAAAGAAGACACCTCTATAAACCAGAAAAAGCTGAAATGATTTATAAAAAACAAAAATTAAAAAAGGATGAAAAACTTACCTTCATTAACATCACTTGAAAGGAAGATACGAACACATGGTAGTGTAATTCATACTTTCCAGTATGTGCTTGACAAGGTTAAATTCAATCTCTCGCTTTGGATATTATTTTGGATTAGAGACTAAGAGGAAGCTTGTGGACTGATACCTTCTGGGAGAAACCCCAGTAACTGGCAGCACTAACTGGTGAAAGGCAGAAGCCTTCAGGGGCCTCAATACCACAACTGTAGGGGCCTGAAGAATTGATGTTGAGAAATTAATGGAAAAATTAACCCACCACAAGCACTATATTTAGAGTACATTGCTGGCCAAGTTTTTCGACTGTATGTCAAAAGCAATGCAAGGGAACACCAGAACCATAGATGAAATAAATGTAGGTAGAAAGTCTTCCATTTTGTGAACATATAAATTGCTTTTCTCCAATAAAACTGGCTGCTTGACTAGGCAAAGGCGGCAATTATCTTTGAAAGAAATAAAATTGGCATCATACACCAGTAGAGGACTGCCCAAGAAATATGTACTTTTTGAACTCAGCTACTGGTTGGTGATATGAAGGAAAGGCAGCATGGTGTTATGAGGAAAACAAAACCTAAATGGGGAGAAGTTAAGGATTCTAGACTGTGTCTCAAGTTCTTTACGTGCAATATGAGAAAGTTGGACCGAGTAATTCATAAGGATTTACGTGTTTACTTCTAGTTCTAAAAGACTATGATGACAATACACTTAAGCAATTATGGAGTAGCATCAGTGTAAAAAATCTGAAAACACATCTTTTCTTTCTGCTCAGAATGACATTAACATTTTAAAAGTGACAATAATTTGAGATGACCATAATTTGAAACACTGAATAGAGGAGGGAGAAAAGCTGTCTTTCCAAGCAATGGAAAGCAGCTTTAAATAGTTAGCATCCATATATTCAAGAACATTAAAATACTTTCTCTATCTAGATATTCTGATATCCCTCTTATACGTTTTTCATTTAGAAACTAAACTTACATTTGATTTCTATGCAATAATCATTTTTGTGTCACTTGGGTAAAAGAAACGTTATAGATTTTCCCTTTCTCTTTAATTGCATAGCGGAGAAATTAAGGAATGACAAGTGGATTTCAGGACATTTAGATAAACCACAATCTCTTGGCTTTGTACTCTTAGGGGATAATTTAAAGCTTCTGGCAGGAAAAAAGGTTTCTGATATACATGGCTTAGTGCATGACTAAGAAAAATCCAAATGGGTACATTCTTGTTTTTCTTTGATAGTTTCACTCTGTCTCCCAGGCTGGAGTGTAATGGTGTGATCTTGGCTCACTGCAACTGCCACCTCCTAGGTTCAAGCGATTCTCCTGCCTCAGCCTCCTGAGTAGCTGGGATTATAGGCGTGTGCCACCACGCCCGGCTAATTTTTGTATTTTTTAGTAGAGATGGGGCTTTGCCATGTTGGCCAGGCTGGTCTCAAACTCCTGACCTCAGGTGATCCACCTGCCTCGGCCTCCCAAAGTGCTGGGATTACAGATGTGAGCCACCACGCCGGCCCATTTGGGTACTTTCTTAATAAGGTAAGTTAAACCACTTTTTCCTTGCTTATATGTCTTTTATATTAAATGCTGATGTATGCTAGGCAGCTTGGCAAAGACCCAGGTAACAATGGCTACTGAAGTTTCTTTCATCAGATAAAAATGTAGAAACTACCAAATTAGATGCAGATAATGAATACTGTGATCTAAGCAGACCCAGTGGCCATTCTGAAACCTGATCATTCCTGAAGTCAAAGGAAGCAGTATATGGCTATAAATTATCATGAGGAATTCAGAAAACACTCAATGCCGAATGTTCATTTAGCCTGCCCTACCTATAATTTTAGGTTAGTATAGAT